>NC_088402.1:68882057-69252057 GCF_034236695.1 Oncorhynchus nerka | reverse complement strand
ATTATTTATTTGAGCTTTTATTTCTTTCATCACATTCCCAGTGGGTCAGACGTTTACATACACTCAATTAGTATTTGGTAGCATTGCCTTGAAATTGGTTAACTTGGGTCAAATGTTTCAGGGAGCCTTCCACAAGCTTCCCACAATAAGTTGGGTGAATTTTGGCTTGTAGGCCTCCTTGCTCGCCACACTTTTTCAGTTCTGACCACACATTTTCTATAGGATTGAGGTCAGGGCTTTGTGATGGCCACTCCAATACCTTGACTTTGTTGTCCTTAAGCCATTTTGCCACAACTTTGGAAGTATGCTTGGGGTCATTGTCCATTTGGAAGACCCATTTGCGACCAAGCTTTAACTTCCTGACTGATGTCAGGAAGCGGCCTTTCAGGTCATGTCGATATAGGCCTCGTTTTACTGTGGATATGGATACTTTTGTACCCGTTTCCTCCAGTATCTTCACAAGGTCCTTTGCTGTTGTTCTGGGATTGATTTGCACTTTTCGCACCAAAGTACGTTCATCTCTAGGAGACAGAAGGCGTCTCCTTCCTGAGCGGTATGACGGCTGCGTGGTCCCATGGTGTTTATACTTGCATACTATTGTTTGTACAGATGAACGTGGTACCTTCAGGCGTTTGAAAATTTCTCCCAAGGATGAACCAGACTTGTGGAGGTCTACAATTTTTTCTTCTGAGGTCTTGGCTGATTTCTTTTTGATTTTACCATGATGTCAAGCAAAGAGGCACTGAGTTTGAAGGTAGGCCTTGAAATACATCCACAGGTACACCTCCAGTGGACTCAAATGATGTCAATTAGCCAAACAGAAACTTCTAAAGCCATGACATCATTTTCTGGAATTTTCCAAGCTGTTTAAAGGCACAGTCAACTTAGTGTATGTCAACATCTGACCCACTGGAATTGTGATATAGTGAATTATGAGTGAAATTATCTGTAAACAATTGTTGGAATAATTACTTGTGTCATGCACAAAGTAGATGTCCTAACCGACTTGCCAGAACTCTAGTTGGTTAACAAAACAATTTTGGAGTGGTTGAAAAACAAGTTTTAATTACTCCAACCTAAGTGTATGTAAAATTCCGACTTCAACTGTATGTTGTGTTGTGAGCATGTTCTTGCTTGATCTTTAGTGATTGTGTGTTTCTATTGACAAACTGATAAGTCTGTATACACTTGAGTATAGAAAACATTTGGAAAACATGCTCTTTCCATGACAGACCTATCAGATGAAAGTTATGATCCCTTATTGATGTCACTTGTTAAATCCACTTTAATCAGTTTAGATGAAGGGGAGGAGACAGGTTAAATAACATTTTAAAAATATAGTCCTTGAGACATGAATTGTGTATGTGTGCCGTTCAGTGGGTGAATGGGCAAGACAACAGTTTTGGAGAGTATTCAAACCCCTTCACTTTTTTCTCATTTTGTTATGTTACTGCCTTATTCTAAAATGGATAAAGTAGTTTTTTCCCCCCTGGTCAATCTACACGTAATTCCCCATAATACTCCTTTTTTGTGCAAATGTATTCAGATCCTTTACTCAGTACTTTGTTGAAGCAGCGATTACAGTATCGAGTCTTCTTGGGTAAGACGCTACAAGCTTGGGACACCTGTATTTGGGGAGTTTCTCCCGTTCTTCTCTGCAGATCCTCTCAAGCTCTGTCAGGTTGGAAGGGGAGCGTCACTGCACAGCTATTTTCAGGTCTCTCCAGAGATGTTCGATCGGGTTCAAGTCCGGGCTCTGGCTGGGCCACTCAAGGACATTCAGAGACTTGTTCCACAGCTTGAGACTGTAGGCGGATGGTGGCCTACCCTGTTCATAACTAAACTGCTAATGTATGAGAAATTCTAGGTCTCGATTACACCCCCACCCTTAACCGTACTCACAGAAGCTTACAGTCCACATCGAAGAATGGGGAGCCGCCCAGACCCATCGTAGTCAAATTCCACTACCTTCTTGGGAAGGAGGATGTCCTCTGTAAGGCATCACAATATACTAGTTTGAATAGTATTTTATTTACAGTACATGGCACCATTATTTTTACCAACTAGCTGCGGCTGAATAGCCTCGGTGCTTGGTGGCACGGTACTAATTAGCCTAGTCGTTGGAAGGCTTGACTGTAACTCCATGATGGCCCAAGTTGGACCATCCTTATTTTCAAATGTATAAGCCTAATGAACACATTTAGATACATTTGCTGATCAGTAGTAGTGTAAAAAAATTGGGGGATTAAGGATATACCGTTCTCATTAATGGATTTGACTTATTCCAAATTAAGTTGGAAATGTAGCTGTCCAGTTGTTTTGAACATTGACTTGGGAAATGGGAATAATTTGGAACACGTGCAATAACCTAGGTAGTACAGTCATCTTAACAGAATTAATGTGACCTGCTAATGAAAATGTGAAGAGACGACAACCTTGTGAAATCCTTCTTAGTGCACGCCAGGTGTGTTTTGAAGTTATGTTTAAAGAGCCTTAAATGAGCTTGTGACCTTTATCCCCAAATAAGTAGACCTGATGCTCCACCTTAAATGGGAAATTGGCATAATGGGGAGGAGCACACTTTTTGTTAGGTTTAACTTCTAACCAGAGAATGTCCAATAGATGATAGGGTATGGACTCCACAGGGTTAGAGATGTAGAAAAGAAGATTGTCTGCATATAAGGACACCTTGTGAGTTCAGTAGCCCCTTAGTATTCCCTTAATCCTCTAGTCCACGTGCAGGCTGATAGCAAGAGGCTCAATAGCCATATCAAATAGGAAAGGGGATAAACAGCAACTCTGCGTGGCCCCCCTGTGGAGAGGGAACAGAAGCCACTGGGGACGAGTACAACATCTTCATCCAGGAAAGGAATGACGGGTCAAACCCAAATCTCTCTGGTACCGTAAATACATATTCCCACTCAACCCGGTTGTAAGCCTTCTCAGCATCGAGAGATGACAACCTCTGGCTGTCGAGTTGAGTGGGCAGAATAAACAACAAATAGCCGGCACATATTATAGAAAGATTACCTACCTAAATCAGGTTTGGTCTGAGTTAATTATATTAGGTATCACTGTCTTTAAATGGCGCGAATGGACCTTGTGAGAATTGCATAATCGCAGCACAAAAGGCTTATAGGGCGGTATGAGACACAGTCTTTTGGATTCTTGTCCTTTTAAGCAAAACCGAAATAGTCGCCTGGGTAAGTGTCTGGGGCAGTGTCTGACTAGAAAGGATTTCAATGCACATTGAGGATAGGGGATAGTTTAGAGGAGAAATTCTTTATAAAATTCAATAGGGAAGCCATCAGGCCCAGGAGTTTCAACGCTCTGCATGGACTCGGGTGCCAGAGTAGCTTCATAACTTATTGAGGTATCCATGTTAGTTTGTTCATCTGAATTGAGACCAGGGATGTCCAGATTGTAAAGAGCAGAGTAGAATTACTTAAGTTGATTTGATTGATTTCTTTGGGATTGGTAGAAGTTAAATCAGCTGCAACACAGATTTCAGGTATGGTGATGCTAGCAGCGGATTGTCCATGCTGGTGAGAACTTGCCAGCTTTCTCTCCGTGCTCATAAAATTGCTGCCTCGACTTAAACAAATGCTGCTCCATTTGTTTAGTGGAAAGATTGTCAAATTCCAATTGGTGTAGCAGGCTCTCTTTGTAGAGTTCAAGAGTCGAAGAAGAGGCATACCTGTTGTCCACATCTAGAATGAGTTGAGATAGCTCTGATAAGCTTTTAGTGCACTTTTTTTTGTCATGCGCTGTGTATGAAATAATTTGGCCCCTTAGATATGCTTTTAATGATTCCCGCACAGTAGAGTGAGACATGTCAGGGGTGCAGTTGATCTGTAAAAAGACATCAATGTGAGTTATGTATTTTTTAAAGGCACTACAGGATAGTAGTAGTGGGTCAAATCGCCACGCGCGTTGTTACACAGTACTGTCCGGAAAGTGGTTATCTAGCAGGACAGGTCTATGGTCTGAGATAATGATGCTGTGATATTGGCTATTAGTTAGAAGATGAATAATTATATTTTCCAGCAGGAAAAAGTCAATTCTGAGTTTGAGCGGTGGACTGTGTAGCAGTGGGATTGCTCCTCCTCCATGGATCAGACAAATTATAGGATTCTAGAAATGAGTTGATTACTGAACCTGATTTTGAAATAACATTGTTGGGCTTCAGTCTGGATCTGTCGATACTTGGATGTAATACACAATTGAAATCTCCACCCAGTATCAAATGATGAGAGATCAGGTCGGGAAGTGTTGCAATGTGGTCTGAGAAAAATTGAGCGTCATCTCAATTAGGACCATAGAGGTTAGCCAGAATAACCTGTGTGCTAAACAATTGCCCCATCACTATAACACATCTGCCATTAGTATCTGAAATGACTTTGGAGGAGACACACAACATGCCTTTTCTGATAAGGATGGCTGCCCCTCTGACTTTAGCACCAAAGTTGGAGTGAAGTATTTGGTCTACCCATCCTCTCTTCAGTTTATCATGGTCGCTGGACTGGAGATGGGTCTCTTGGAGAAAAACAATGGATTTAAAAGACTTAAGATGAGCACACACTATGCTTGACCACATGGTTAATTCCTTTTCAGTCCCAGGTGATAAAGCAAGTGGTGCCTGGAGTATGTGAATTAGGCATAGTCATAGTAATCGTACTAACATTCATTTGTAATCACATGGCCAGTGTGCTGAAAAGGTCAGAGTAATGAAAAATAAATACCCACAAAATACCCAGAAAACCTTGGACCCCTGTGCTGGCCTTGCTGCATCTACCTCTCCTAGACTAGAGCAAAATACTACCATGTTAAACCGAGCCTCAGTAGAGCTCTATCCAACTGTGTTCTCTAATGTATCTTATGCATATTTGAAGGATAATAACAATATACACTACCGGTACAAGGTTTTAGAACATCCTACTCATTCAAGGGTTTTTATTTTATTTGAACAATTTTCTAATAATAATAATATAATAATAATAGTGAAGACATCAAAACTATGAAATAGCACATATGGAATCATGTAGTAACCAAAATGTATATTTATATTATAATTTATATTTGCGATTCTTCAAATAGCCACACGGTTTTGCCTTCATGACAGCTTTGCACACCCTTGGCATTTTCTCACCTGGAATGCATTTCAATTGACAGGTGTGCCTTGTTAAAAGTTCATTTGTGGAATGTCTTTCCTTAATGCATTTGAGCCAATTAGTTGTGTTGTGAAAAGGAAGGGGTTGTATACAGAAGATAGCCCTGGTAAAAGGCCAGGTCCTTATTATGGCAAGATCAGCACACTTGCACATCATCATCTGCACATCTATCACTCCAGTGTTAATGCTAAATTGTAATTATTTCACTTATGGCCTATTTATTGCCTTACCTCCCTACATTTGCACACACTGTACATAGATTTTTCTATTGTGTTATTGACTGTACGTTTGTTTGAAACTCTTGTTTTTTTTGTCACACTGCTTTGTTTTATCTTGGCCAGGATGCACTTGTAAATGAGAAGACCCAGAGTTACTTCTGCTGCAGAGGATGAGTTCATTAGAGTTACCAGCTTCAGAAATTGCAGCCCAAATAAATGCTTCACAGAGTTCAAGTAACACACAGCAAATGTTTAGAGGAGACTGTGTGAATCAGGCCTCCATGGTTGAATTGCTGCAAAGAAACCACTACTAAAGGACACCAATAAGAAGAAGAGACTTGCTTGGGCCAAGAAACATGAGCATTGTACATTAGACCGGTAGAAATGTGTCCTTTGGTCTGGAGTCCAAATTTTTGGTTCCAACCGCCGTGTCTTTGTGAGACGTGGTGTGGGTGAACGGAGGATCTCTGCATGTGTATTTCCTACCGTAAAGCATGGAGGAGGAGGTATGAGGGTGTGGGGGTGCTTTGCTGGTGACACTGATGTATTTAGAATTCAAGGCACACTTAACCAGCATAGCTACCACAGCATTCTGCATCGATTCGCCATCCCATCTGGTTTGTGCTTAGTGGGACTATCATTTGTTTTTCAACTGGACAATGATCCAACACACCTCCAGGCTGTATAAGGACTATTTTACCAAGAAAGAAAGTGATGGAGTGCTGCATCAGATGACCTGGCCTCCACAATCCCCCAACCTCTACCAAATTGAGATGGTTTGGGATGAGTCGGGCACCAGAGTGAAGGAAAAGCAGCGAATAAGTGCTCAGCATATGTGGGAACTCCTTCAAGCCTGTTGGAAAAGCATTCCAGGTGAAGCTGGTTAAGTGAATACTAATAATGTGCAAATCTGTCATCAAGGCAAAGGGTGGACATTTGAAGAATCTCAAATAAACAAATAAATATTTTACAACACTTTTTTTGTTTACTACATGATTCCATATGTGTTATTTCATAGTTTTGATGTCTTCACTATTATGTATGTCCCCCCGACCAACCCCATCCACTCGGGATACAATAATTGGAAAACAAATCCAGTATAATTTAACATTTGTATAAATGTAATCCTCGGTTAAACATCCTAACAAGCCAGAACACCAACAAATAACTGGCAAATGCTTGGTAATTAATACCTGTCCTGCAGTATTAATTACCGTCTGTACAACCTAAGCACTAAGGCGGACCAACCAGTCAAATAGTAAAGAATAATACAGGTGATCCTTTGGGAGTATAAACTTGTTAGTATTAAACATGCTCTCACAGTATGTTAGTAGGGTATCATATTAAGACATGGACAGAGAGAGCTCAGTGTCTATCCGTAGGTAGCTTGGCACCCATGTTTTGAATCCCACTGTCAAGAACTCCCTTATAATCTGGTCCCAATTCCCAAAATCACTTTAGCTTTAAACAAGCAAACTGCTTCTCTCCATTAACATCTAATCTTTTAAAAGTTTTAATTTCACCTTTATTTAACCTTTATTTAACTAGTTGAGAACAAGTTCTCATTTACAACTGCAACCTGGCCAAGATAAAGCAAAGCAGTGTGACACAAGCAACAGAGTTATACATGGAATAAACAAGCGTGTACAGTCAATAACACAATAGAAAAAAAGGAAAGTGTGTATATATACAGTGTGTGCAAATGGCGTGAGGCGGTAAGGCAAAAAAATTGGCCAATCTCTTCCCAGCATCACAGATTGACACGGCATTCCAGTTCTGGCATAGGAATGGTCTGGTGTTTTTTTGTGACACATTTGTCTCATTCAATGCTCTGAGGGTTGACCATAATATTCCCAATACCCACTTTTTTAGATACCTGCAAACTCTCAGCTTTGCCAAAAAACATTTCCCTTAATTTCTACTCGAGCCCCCCAAAAAATTAATCAAATCACTAAGTGTCCAGTCGAGAGGTGCTTAGATCTCAACCCGTATGTATCTGAAGGGCACAATCTCCAGATTATATGACATAATACAGAACATTAATCCCGCCTTCCTTGGCAAATTCTAAATCTGCATGGGAGCAAGACATGGGTGGCGAGCTGCCCGACGATGATTGGTAACAAAGTATTGAGCATATCCACATCTCATCATTTTGGAAAGGCATGAGCTCATTCAGTTAAACATTTTGCACTGTCTCCATTACTCTAATGACAGATTGGCAAAAAAATATCAAAATAATGACCAAGTGTTTGACATGACACCAGTGTCCAGTGACTGTGGGACACATTTTGGTCATGCCAATCTTTGAGTGGCTTCTGGGACCCCATTTTGAGGCATTCTCACATATGTGTAATACAACTGTTAGCCTCAACCCATTCACTGCCATTTTTGGGATACATCCCCTAGACCGGAATACTACCACACATCAGGTGAATTTACCTCGCTGCTAGCTCGCCATCTTGTCCTCTTTCACTGGATGTCTATAAATAAAATAATCTATAAATAAAGTACAAATAAAAATAGAGATGATGGCCACTGTGTTCTTGGGGACCTTCAATGCTACAGAAATATTTTGGTACCCTTCTCCAGATGTGTGCCTCGACAATCCTGTCTCGGTGCTCTACGGACAATTCCTTCGAACTCATGGCTTGGTTTTTGCTCTGACATGCACTGTCCACTGTGGGACCTTATACAGACAGGTGTGTGCCTTTCCAAATCATGTCTAATGAATTGAATTTACCACAGGTGGACTCCAATCAAGTTGTACAAACAACTCAAGGATGATCAATGGAAATAGGATGCACCTGAGCTCAATTTCGAGTCTCATAGCGAAAGGTCTGAATACTTATGTAAATAATATATTTCTGTTTAAAAATCTTTTTAGTAAAAACAAAACAAATTTAAACCATTTTAGATTAAGGCTGTAATGTAACAACGTGGAAAAATGTAAGGGATTTGAATACTTTCCGGAAACATTGTAAGTGTCTTTACAATGGGGTATGATAGTAGGTGCCAGGTGCACCAGTTTGTGTCAAGAACTGCAACGCTGCTGGGTTTTTCACGCTCAACAGTATTTGTGCGTGCGTGCACACTCTGGAGCAAGTCCAGGGGCGGGTATTTCTAACCCTGCTGTCAGGGCCTGGCTACAGTCAGACCGTGGGAATGTGGTTAAGGATTTCTGTGGTATTTTTAATGTTTGTTATTAAATACTCCCACATGGGGCCATGACCAAACCCTCTGCCCCCCTCTCTCGCTCTCTCCTTCTCTTCCTCCCCTACATATTTTTCTTTCCCGGGGAGGAAAAGCTCCCTGGATCCGATAACAGCGTGGCTCACGTTACCGTGGAGATCCGGGAAGAGCAGCTGACAACTGTTACTGCAGCTGGAGAAGTGAAGCATCCATTGTCACTGCCAAGAGGCACACTATACTTTATACCAGCCCCACCCTGCACACCAGCTACAGTATACAGGTAACTGCCAAAATAAAGGAAACACCATCATAAAATCACTTAAATGGCTTTGAGCCGCCAGACTAACTTCAATGCGCCTTGGTATAGATTCTACAAGTGTTTGGAAATTCCATAATTTGGTATTTTGTTGATGGTGGTGGTGGTGGAAAACGCTTTCTCAGGCTTAAGTTTTACATTGGTTTGAGATCTGGTGACAGACAGGCACACACCCTATGCTCCTTTTGAGACCCCTCTTTCAAAGTCAGAGATCTCTTCTAGCCAGGACAGTAAAATAATAATAGGCAACTAGATATTTTTTATACATGACCCTAAGCATGAAACGATGTTAATTGTTTAAGTCACTCAGGAACAAACACCTGCTTTCAATATACTTTGTATCCCCCACTTACTTAAGTGGTTCATTTATTTTGGCAGTTGCTACATGTAGCTGCTATATCACTGGCTTGCACTGGGAGGAATTTGTCAAAAAATGTATCTGTTTGTGATACCAAAGCTGGACAGTTTCAGTTATTTCAGCGAGACATTTCCCACATTACCCAGTGGGATTCCCAGTTAGATATGGACCAACAGGTGATACTGTGTCCATTAGCCAACGCTAAGCAGACAGAATTGAACAAACCTCAGCAGCCTATTTAGCCAGTGAGCGCCAACCCTCCTCTGATGAACACAGTTTTGCATGTGTAATTTAACATCACTTCTGTTTCTGTCTTTTGCATTACACTGTCTTATGATACTCATAGGATCCTACATTCTTACTTGGCATTTGTTAGTTTTGAATTGCATGTATACCATAGATATTCTGGGTGATCTATGCATTGTGGCGTATTCATGTTTTTATTCATGTTTATAAGCAAAATATCAATGATTCCCTCTTTGTTTCTGTGGACACTCAATGCCAGCCATTAATATACTTAATCATCCACTACTCCCCCCCCCCCCAACGTTTCCCCTCAACGATCTATTTTTAAGGATGCAAGAGAGCATCACAGAGACAGAAAACATGTCTTTTCCACACAAGCAGCCACATTTATCCTTGTGGTTTTCCGTGTGTTTATTTTCATTTCTGGAGGGACAACATATCTGCGGGAAAACCAAAAGCTGAGGGCTGGTGCTTTCCCTCTATGGAGTGTAACGCTGGTAAAAATAGGACGTCTTTTTTGGGGACTGGAATTGGGATTGAAATGTGTATCCCAGGGGTTTGCTCAGATTGCATGATGGGGAATCATACTTTTCTCACTCCACAGAAAATGGTTAAAAAAAACACTCACCCTCTAGACAATAGAAACTGGAACATTGTAATTGTCCATTTGAAATCCCAATGATTTATCGTATAACTGTCACGTAACTTTTCTATGGAACAGCAGCTCTTTTTCCTCAATTCCACTGCTCTTCATACCAGCTGATGACATGTTGACGGCTGTAACTGTAAGAAGTATGTGTGGGTTGAGAGGAATTCTGTCATTGGAGAATCCTCCTCTGCTGTGACTTTTGGTTTGAATTATGTTAACTTCTTCGGGATCAAATCAAAGTTGAATACAACAGGTGTAAACCTAACAGGGAAATGCTTACTTACAGGCTCTAACCAATGGTGCCCAAAACAAATGTGTGTGTGTGTGTGTGTGTGTAGGTAAGTAAAGAAATAAAACAACAGTGGAAAGACATTTGAAAAAAGAGTAGCAAGGCTACATACAGACACCGGTTAGTCAGGCTTATTGAGGTAGTATGTACATGTAGATATGGTTAAAGTGACTGTGCATATATGATGAACAGAGAGTAGCAGAAGCGTAAAAAGAGGGGTTGGTGGGTGGCGGGACACAATGCAGATAGCCCGGAAGGGAAGGGATCAGTGTCCCTTCCACGGGATGGTTGCTGGGACATAGATTTCTGATATTGGCAGAAAGCTTTCAAATCTTGTTAATCGAACTGCACTATCCAATTTACAGTAGCTATTACAGCGATACCATGCTATTGTTTGAGGAGAGTGCACAATTTTGAACAAAGTTATTAATAAACAAATTAGGCATATTTGGGCAGTCTTGATACAAAATTTTGATGTAAAATGCAATGGTTCATTGGATCAGTCTAACACTTTGCACATACACTGCTGCCATCTTGTGGCCAAAATTTATACTGCACCTGGGCTAGAATAATACATTATGGCCTTTCTCTTGCTTTTCAAAGATGATGTTACAAAAATATACAAAATAACGTTTTTTTTGTGTGTATTTTACCAGATCTATTGTGTTATATTCTCCTACATTCCTTTCACATTTCCACAAACTTAAGTGGAAATGTTTCCTTTCAAATGGTACCAAGAAAATTGTAAAAAAGCGGCGGATCCTTATTCATTTCAGGAATCCATGGCCACTACCTCAAGGGGCACATTAAGCACAGCAGCACACCAAATACCAATAGACCCTGGATAACTGGCAGTCTTGGACTGGCCTACTGTACCATGTTTACCTCTGAGTTAACAAAGGAGAATTCTATAGGAATCAAAGGCCCATTCCACTCTAAGTTATCCATAATTAGAATGTCTGTAGTCTGTGTGTATGCCAGTGTGTCCATCTGTCTGTCAGTGTGTATGTCTCCTCTCTGTCCAGCTCCAAATTGCAGACCAGCCTCCACAGCCTGTCATCATTTCACTGCAGCAGCTGGGAGATGGAGTGGAGAGAAGTGGCTGTCTTCGCTGGATTGGTGACTGGATCTTCTGGTGAGTCAAGTCTCTCTGCTGCTCCTGGATGAGATGAAGACCTGGCTGGGGATAACAGGTTCATATTGGCTTAGTGTCACATCTAGAGGCTTGTCTCTGTTAGTGACAGTTTCCTCAATGACTTGTCATCTCCTTCAGAGATCATAGTATTCAGCAGCAGTCAGGGTGCAGACGGTTGGCCGGTCTTCTGTAGGGGCCGGCCAGATAGTGTAACTGTGACTAATAGAAAACATAGAATCATGCAGCGTGCACAAACAAAGATGTGCCTGTGTGTCTTCAGAGCTGGGAATGGCCCAGATGATTGGCTGCAAGAGGAAATAATTTCCACAGTTGCTGCGCCATTTCATACAGAGGGGTTTTGTATGTGTGCGTATTTTGTTCCGCATGTCCTCATTGTCTCCAGTTGTAGGCCTTTACAGTGCCTTCCAAAATCATTTATACCCCTGGGATTTCTTCACATTTTATTGTGTTACAAAGTGGGATTACTCAAAATATTCAAAGGTCAAAGTGGTTGATTAATAGAAATTTGATTACTAAAACATACATATTCAGCCCTTTGTTCAGGCAAGCCAACGTTAGTTCAGGAGTCAAATTTGGCTCAACAAATCACATAAGTTACATGGACTCACTCTTGACATTATTTTTCTAATGACTAACCTTTCCTCTGTCCCCCACGCATACAACATCTGTAAGGTCCCTCAATCAAGTACTGCATTTCAAGCACAGATTAAACTACGAAGAACAGGGTGAGCCTCACCAAGAAGGGCAGTGATTGGTAGATGGGTAACAATAACAAATCAGACATTGAATATCTCTTTACGCGTAGTCAAGTTAATAAGGATGCTGTGGATGATGTATTAAACCACCCAGACAGCTCAAAGATAGTCATACTTCTGACCTGAGCTGCAGGACAGGAATGAAACTGTTGAGGGATGTTACCATGAGGCCATTAAAACAGATACAGAGTTCAATGGCTGTGAGAAAACTGAGAATGGATCAACAACATTGTAGTGACTCCACAATAATGACTTAAATGACAGTGAAAATAATACAAATATACAGAGGAAAAATTCCCAAACACTATTTTGTATGCGACAAGGCACCAAAGTAATAATTTACATTTACATTTAAGTCATTTAGCAGACGCTCTTATCCAGAGCGACTTACAAATTGGTGCATTCACCTTATGACCTCCAGTGGAACAGTAGTGCATCTAAATCTTTTCAGGGGGAGGGGGGGTGAGAGGGATTACTTTATCCTATCCTAGGTATTCCTTAAAGAGGTGGGGTTTCAGGTGTCTCCGGAAGGTGGTGATTGACTCCGCTGTCCTGGCGTCGTGAGGGAGTTTGTTCCACCATTGGGGGGCCAGAGCAGCGAACAGTTTTGACTGGGCTGAGCGGGAACTGTACTTCCTCAGTGGTAGGGAGGCGAGCAGGCCAGAGGTGGATGAACGCAGTGCCCTTGTTTGGGTGTAGGGCCTGATCAGAGCCTGGAGGTACTGAGGTGCCGTTCCCCTCACAGCTCCGTAGGCAAGCACCATGGTCTTGATGGTCATAATAATGCTAAAGAATACACTTTTAGGTTTAAATGCATCACTGAGTAACTGCCCCCTTATTTTCAAGCGGTGGTGGCTGCATCATGGCATGGGTATGCTTGACATCAGCGATTACAGGGGAGTTTTTCCAGGATAAAAGGAAACGAGATGGAGCTAAGCACAGGCAAAATCCTAGAGTAAAACGTGCTTCAGTTTGCTTTACACAACACTAGGAGAGGAATTCACCTTTCAGCAGGACAATAATCTGCAACACAAGGATACATGTACACTGGAGTTGCTTACCAAAAAAAGACAGTGACTGTTCCTGAGTGGCCAAGTTACAGTTTGACTAAAATCTGTTCGAATTTCTATGGCAAGACTTGAAAATGGCTCTTTAGTAATGATCCCCAACATCTTGACAGAGCATGAAGAATTATGAAAAGAATAATGGACTAATATTGCACAATGCAGGTGTGTAAAGCTCTTAGAGACTTGCCCAAGAAGACTCACAGCTGTAATCACCGCCTAAGGTGTTTTATAACATGAATTTACTCAGCGGACTGAACACCCCTGCACCAACTATTTTAGTTATTTCATTCCTATTAAAATGCTACAAATGTTCTTCCACTTTGACATTACAGAGTATTTTGTGTAGATTGTTTGCCAAAAAAATAAACTTTTTTAATCCCACTTTGGTCAACTGGAAGAAAAAAAAAGTGTTCATATTTTTATAGGGGATATGGTATACATGGATACCTCTCAAAGGGGCTAGGAAATATTATCGAAGGTGCCTTAAGAATATCAGCCACCTTCAGTCTATGAGTAGAAGTGTAAAATAAGGTTATAGACTATAGTAGAGCAGCCAGATGTATTTGATGACTAGATGGTGGTGCTATTACTGCTGGGTCTGAAGATGAGGGTGTAGCCCCCAGACATGTTACAGTATGGAGGACTGCAGTCATGACGGCAGGCTGCAGCAGCCACAGAGTCAGGGCTGTGCTGTCTTACAGGAAATGACTTCACAAGGTGCTGGGACCTCCACCCCTCTCTGGGGTTGGTCTCTCTGGTCCCTCTCTCTCTCTCTCTTGGGCCGCATCCTTCAGTTCAGCCTCAGACAGCCTAAAGTGGGTTATTTATTTTAGTTCGCCTGTGAGAGTTAAAAAAGGAATGTTTCAGCAACATAAAAAGTTTCCTGTTTTGATGACTCCCCCTCTGAAAGCATTCACTCTGCAGAAAAGTCCCTGAAAAAAGAGCGGTGATGGTCTGCACATTTTTTTAAATTTATCCAATTGAATCAAATCACATGTTATTTGTCACAGGCTTTGTAAGCAACAGGTGTAGAATAACAGTGAAATACTTACAGCCCTTCCCAACAATGCCGAGAGAAATTTTTTAAAAACATAACACAAGGAATTAATACACAATGAGTAACAATAACTTGATTACATACATAAGGTACAGGGGTACAAGGTAATTGAGGTAGATAGCCTATGTACATATAGGTAGGGGTAAAGTGACTAGGCAACATGATAGATAATAAGCATTAGTAGGAGCGTGTGATGAGTCAAAATAGTTACGTGCAAAGGGGGGTCAATGCAGATAGTCCCGGTAGCTTTTAGATGAACTATTTAGCAATCTTATGGGTTGTGGCTTATTGGATGCTTATTGGATGGCTCATCGGAGGTCGTAGCGGGATTTCTTACAAGTGTCTGGATTAGTGTCCCGCTCCTTAAAAGCGGCAGCTCTAACCTTTAGCTCAGTGTGGAAACAGAAACCGTCCTGTACCATGTGTACTGTGTTTCTTAAAATTCCTGTATCTTTGCACGTGACAGGGTCGTTTGATTACTTCATCAGTAGTGCCTCTATGCAGTTGCAGAATTGGTGATGTGAGACAGTGTGGTGATGTGAGACAGTGTGGGGATGTGAGACAGTGTGTAGTTCCTCAGTCTCTGTCTGCAGCTTCACACCATCAAAGCTGTCTGAACCCCCCAGCCAAGCCCTGTGGGACCCTGCTGCTGCTAACCTAGTGAATGGGGAACTGACTGTATCTGGGCAGAGCCTTGGCCCCTGGCTCTCTCCCTCCTCTGGGTCTGTCCACCCCTCACATTCCTCCCTCCTCCTGCCTGAGCTCTGCAGCTGCTCCTCTTACTCATGCTGCTGCATGAGAGAGAGAATTTGGTTTGGGGGGCAGTTGTTATAATATGTATGCTTAATACACTATATACAAAAGTATGTGGACACCCCTTCAAATTAGTGGATTTCGCTAGTTCAGCCACACCCGTTGCTGACAGGTGTTTACAATCAAGTGCACAGTCATGCAATCTCCAAAGACAAACATTGGAAGTAGAATGGCCTTACTGAAGAGCTCAGTGACTTTCAACATGCCACCATCATAGGGTGCCACCTTTCCTACAAGTTAGTTGGTCAAATGCTCAGCCGCAAAGTGGTAGGCCACACAAGCTCACAGAACGGGACTGACTTTGCTGAAGCGCAATGCGTGTAAAAAATAATCTGTCCTCGGTTGCAACACTCACTATCGAGTTCCAAACTGCCTCTGGAAGCAACATCAGCACAATAACTGTTCGTCAGTCGCTTCATGAAATGGGTTTCAATGGCCGAGCAGCCACACACATGGCTAAGATCACCATGCACAATGCCAAGCGTCGGCTGGAGTGTGTAAAGCTCGCCGCCATTGGACTCTGGAGCAGTGGAAACGCATTCTCTGGAGTGATGAATCACGCTTCACCATCTGGCAGTCCGAAGGACAAATATGGGTTTGGTGGATGCCAGGACAACGCTAAAGTTTGGTTCAGGCTAGGCCCCTTAGTTCCTGTGAAGGGAAACTCTACAGCATTCAATGATATTCTAGTTGATTCTGTGTTTCCAACTTTGTTTCTACAGTTTGGGGAAGGAACATTACTGTTACAGCGTGACAATGCCCCCGTGCACAAAGTGAGGTCCATACAGATATGTTTTGTCAAGATCGGTGTGGAAGAATTTGAGTGGCCTGCACAGAGCCCTGACCTCAACCCCATCGAACACCTTTTGGATGAATTGGAACGCCGACTGCAAGCCAGGCTTTCTTGCCCAACATCAGTGCCCGACCTCCATATTAATGCCCATGATTTTGCCATGAGATGTTCGACGAGCAGGTGTCCACATACTTTTGGTAATGTAATGTACGTAGGTGGCACTGTGCATTATCATTTGTGTGTGTTCATGCTTATCGCATTTACCAACTGTGTTAATCTGCCAAATCTCTTCAAGCACCATGTTTGCATGATGTTATAATTATTTTGCAAGATAAATGTTTACTTGGCTGAGGATCTGAAATAGCTGTGTCTCTGACAGACAGGCCACAGCTGACTGGAACAGCAATCCCCCATCACACACCCCAACCCACGCACACACACGTACAATCCCTCACCCAGTCTCTCACACAAATACCTTAGTGTGTCTAAAGCACATTTGTCTCTACCAAACCAGAGCCTTTTCTGATGGCTTTCTAAAACCCCTCCATGTTCCTCGTCTACATTTACGGCTGGACCGACCGGACGGTGGGGAGAACACTATCCAATCAGCCTCTACATGCCCTGAGACAACTGGCTCTGCTGGCCCCTGGAAGATCCAGCCTCTGGTTCCTTGCTGCCATTTTCCTTCCTGTTTCTCCCAGACTCGCTCTCTCCATGGGAATTTCAGTAACAGGGGGAAAATTAAGTACTACACCAATATCTACTGGGATGAAATAATGAAGCTAATGTGCACAGATGTAATAACAATAAAGGTCAATTAATAGTCTGTCAGATACGTCAATATTAGGAGGACAGTAGGACATTGAGTATGCACAGGGTGTGTGTGTTCATATCTTCGGTATAGGTGTGTGCGTGCGTGCCACCGATCCTGAAGAGTCCCAACCCCTTCACATAATGTGCACCCTAACTTCTTACATATTACTTTTGAACTTCATTAATAAGGAAATATTCTAATCTGCGCATCCATTTCTCTCTCATTACTGGAAACCATGGTAACCTTACTCCATAATTGATACAGTGAATAATGTTGAGAAACCAGAGTATTGCCACATACATAAATCTAAAAGTAGGTCAAGATGAAAAGTGTTTCTAAGTCTTTTCCATAAACATGCTGATGTAATGGTGACCTACAAAAGCAGATGGGGTTGAGGGCCCTCTACAGTCGCCTGGATGTTCCGCCCCAAATGCCTGTTCGCTGTACAGGAGAAAAAAAGAGCACCAGCCCTTTAAAATCACCTTCTCAACACACCTTTATGTTCTGTTCACTTTTTTTTTCTGTTCTTAATAATGTTTTTGAGTTTGAGTTCTGGCCGTGTCAAAATTAAAACGGGATTAAAACTATTTCCCAACTAATTCCTCCTCCTCCGTGAAACAAAGCGATAGAATATTTTTTTTTATCCAATTGTTGTTGTTGTTTTTCAACAGCAGGTAGATATGTTCCACTTGGTGGAACAGAAAGAGTAGGCTCTCTGAGTGAGCAGCAGCAGCCCAGTGTCTCTGTCTCCATGGAATCCATTATGAATCTCAGAATCATTACTAAGGTCAGGGGTCAAAGGGTTATGTCTGCTCTTACATCACAATCAAGACCAGCATTAATTAGCATTATCCACCATGGCCTCTCAACTCAACTTTCTCAACTCTCAGGACCAGACCAAGCCGATTGGACCTGTGCTCAACCATGGTTTGACCATGTGATCCAGTTGAGGACGACAGAGGGGACATGATGTACCAGATTTTAACCCAAGGAAACAGTCTTCTGGAGATGTTAAACATCCTCTTGTGTGACTGATATTGGTGTCTAATACATGGTGCAGAAGCATCCAAAACATGCTGTTAAACCCACCACTATGTCCTTGAGCTGAGAGCTCTGTCTGCTGCAATCATCAGATATGGCCTTAAAGATGGGCCTCAGAGATTTTAACCCAGGCCCAGGCAAGCATCTGCAGCCTGGGCAATAGGGAGGGAGGGATTGGACACGGAGGACGAGAGAAGAGCATGCATTCTTGCTCTGTTCTGGTTGCATGTGAAGCTGAAGGCTACATAGCGTTACTGTGGTTCTGTGTGCTGTAGTGAGTCAGGCCTGTTTCCCAACAGCACCACATACACAGCCGGACCAGACCACACAGACACCAAGACCCCGCTGGGACTCTCTGCCCACCTCTCACAGAATCTCTCCCTCTTACTCTCGCTGTGTGTGTATTAATCCCACTGTTTCCTCTGTCATTCTATGTCCTCAGTTCCCCATGTTTTTCTTTCCACCATATTGTTATTTAAATGTTGAAGATTATTTGTCAGTATGCGGAAGAGGAAGAGACAAATTATACTAGAAATGAAATAGGAGTCTGCAGCTGAATGCACAGTGATCCAAAAACAATCTGAGTATTGTTATCATAGGGGTATATTTATTTGACTGGTTGTAAGGGTTGTGTACAGGCCAGTATTAAACAAGATGAAAGCCTAAATGAAGCAGGAGAAAGGGAGGTTGACTTGGTTCCAGCCCAGAGAAGGAATTCCTCTTTCCCAAAGGGGAGTCGTCACATGTCGTTTTTTTTATTTTTAATGTTGCATTTTACAAGGGGATTGTAACGGAGCTCGTTTCAGGATACAGTGAGGGGAATGTAAAATAAGACATCCCCCTAGCCACTGTCATACAGTTTAGTTTTATAAATCCATGGTTCACTCATTTGTGTGATGAAAATAAAGCTAATAGACATAGTAACATATACAGCAACAGTCTGTCAGTGAAACATTCCATTCATACTCTAAGGCTTCCAAAAGGGTTCTTTAGTTGTCCCCATAGGAGAACCCTTTTTGGTTCCATATCGAACCCTCTGTGTAAACGGTTCTACATGGTACTCAAAAGGGTTCTTCAAACGGTTCTCCTATGGGGACAACCGATGAACCCTTTTAGGTTCTGGATAGCACCTTTTTCTTTCTTCCTAAAAGTGTATGGGTTCTGCTCCACAGACCCCCCCAGTCTGACTGAGACCAGTACCTATCCTTCGTGCCTTTCTACTTCTACACTCATTTAACTGTGGCCTTTAGCATCGAGTCAACATCCACCTAGACTAGAATGATATATATTCCACACCATGTTCTCTAACAGACAGATCTACAGTATCATGAAATCTAGATTCAGAAAATAATATTTTCACATTACATCCCCTACACTCAGATTCAAAGATTAAGTTATTTTTCAAATACTGTACATTCTCCATCAACCACACGGTTGCATGGTTCCAATTTTTGGAAGTAAACATTGCGAAAGAAGATCATGTACATTCATTCCACATCTCTTTCAAAGCGGTGTACATTGTAAGCAAGGCTACAGGGAGTCTAGACTTAGTGCCTTCTCTCTCCTGTCAGTTGGAGAGCAGCGTTAGATTTAAGGCTTAGCAGAGAGGTTGGTAACTAAACAGAGGGGAGAGGACACAGATCAATCACTGCAAACATCACACATCCACATCTGTAGGTGTTTGTGAGTGTGCATGTTACCTACCCACTCTAGTAGGACCTCAGCCATGTATTTAGTCTTGTTAATGATAAACACGTTCACTGTGTTTGCCACGCTGCTCTGCCGACAGTGACGCACAGCATTGTTTTATTTTTCCAGAACGAAATTCATCTGGCTTGAACAGTCTTCATAACCTGCAGCCAATTTATCATGTCGTATTACAGTAATGAATGTGAAGGGCTTGGACTGTTTTTGTTAATGGAACTCTGCTCTCTAGTTTGATCCACAAGACTGCAGACTAATTAGTCAAACTGACCCAGTCAACAGTTTACTAACAATTAGCTAATCATCCCATCTACTATCAGCTCTCCACAGTGTGAGACGGGCAGCCCCACAAGAGACACGTTAATCCATGTCCCCCTGGTTCACCTTTCCCCCTGGAGAAGAAATTGAATTAGGGTGAAATCCATCCCCTTGTGTGTGCAGTCAGACTGGGGACAGACTACTGCCTGTTGTGGCCCAGCAGCAAAAGCTAAACAGGGAGTACTGGGGGAGCTACTGTTATCAGAAGATATGATTTGTGTGTGTGTGTGTGCATTCCTAGCAGTGAAACAGTGATGTTGGTATACAGTAGGACAAACAGCAGGGCTAAACATCTCTTATCTTTACCATTGTTGTTTTGTATATCATTGTTTGCAGTCGAGGCATAGTTTGTTTTCTATGTGGATGTCATTCTTTTTGCCCTTTTAAATGATTTTTGCATCTGTGTGTTGCCTCCTGATATAGTGTTTCCTGCCATTGTCTTTAGTAGACTGCCTCTGGCCCTCTCCGAACAGTGCAGGTCCCTCCTACCTTAACCCCCCTCGCCGCAGCTCCCTCACTCACACACACACACACACACACACACACACCACTACACACATCGCTACCCACACTCTAATCCTCTCTTTCTCTTCCTCAGCGTACAGGCTGGGCATACGTGTGACTGTGTGTGAGAGTCCACCAGTCAGCTCAGAGTGGTTCATCTCCTTCTCCCACTTCCTCACTCTCTCCCTCTGTGCCTTTTGTTCCCGCCCCTCACTTTCTCCCTGCTAGCCTGGATAGAGGGAGCTGACCTGCATGCTGTGGACTGGATATGGCGTAGAGACACCCTGACGCTAACCTAACTGGATGTTCACCCTACGAGCTGGTAAGAGCCTGCTTCAGCTCTACTCTAACTGTGATAGTATGCACTGGGAAAAAAGGATTGCAAAAGGGTTCTTCGGCTGTCCCCCTTTTGGATTCCATGTAGAATCCTCTGTGGAAAGGGTTCTATATGGAACACAAAAGGGTTCTACCTGCAACCAAAAAAAGGTTCTTCAAAGGTTCTTCTCCTATGGGGACAGCCGAAGAACCCTTTAAGGTTCTAGATAGCACCTTTTTTCCCCCCACGATTGTGGAAGGAGAAAGTCTCTATGTAGAAATGCCTGGCTGTTAATATAACAAGTCACTGGCGTAATAACTTTGTTCTATGTAAAGTTTAGTTTTTTAAAGTTTGTGCTTTAGATATGAACTTAGTACCCAGTAAAAGTGCTCTCTCACTCTATCATTCTCGCCCTTTCCCTGGCTTCTTTCCCTCTCTTCTCTTCTCCCCCGGCTCATTATGCATCCCCCTGCTCATGTTACCGGCTTCCTCCTGTGGTTTTCAGCACAGGTTTCTCCTCTGCTCTGAGTGTGCTCCCACGCTCCCTCAAAGAAAGGAAGGAAAACAATGAGAAGCGTTTGCGGAGCCACAAGATGGAGCTGCTTTAATTTGGCCTGTGTCTTTAATAGAGTGGAACATTTAAGTGTGGCTTTTTTTGTTGCGTGTTTTGTTGTTTTTGGAATAACGTTTTCTTTTTTGGGCAGAGGGGTGAGAAAATGGGAAACAGACCCACCCACACTAGTGAGTCACCCCGCATTTGTGGAGTGTTAACTTTAAGAGGGCAGAAAAAATGTCAAAGAGAGGACCTGCTAAAGGCAGAGGGAATTTGTTTTTGGTTATTCTGTTGATGTCACTTCATCCCCTTAGTTTACATGTACTTAGGAACCGGAGAGGAGGGTGCTCTGGCCTCTGCCCTGGAAAGGGAGGGAGTGGCTTGTGTTCATCTGGGACAATCCCAAGTGCTGAGTGCTGAGACCTTCCTCACCCTGCTCCCAAACACTGTTTCCCTTTGCATACACAACTGTTGGAGGAGTAGCAGAGTTAACTTGACTATACGTAGGCTGGGAGAAGTCGATGCATAGCCGCTGACGGTGTCCTGCATGTTATCATAATAACACCAGGGGTTTGTTATGGCGATACATACAGTATTTAACCACCTTGTCACTACAAACTCAAAATCGATCACAATGAACCGCATGCAGATTTGTTTTACGTTCATATACTGTACAAACAGACAATCTCAAAGAATGCTTTCTATCTAATCTTAGTTGTTAGATTTGTGTATTTTTGTCACCGACCATAACCGATACCTTAATCAGGCTGATAATGTGGCACCTCACTTTAGAGTAGCCTATCATTCCCTATCCACATCCCTTACATTCCACTCTAATCCTATCAATTTATCTAACTTTCTATCCATGTAGCCTTTGTCTTCTCCCTCAATCTGACTGTCGCTGTCTGTCACTCATCTCTTCCCCCCTGCTGGCAGGGCAGCCTGTGTAGTCAGTGATAAGGGGCAACAGCAGTAGCCCTTCCTGTCCTGGCAGGAAGTGTTGATTTCCACTCCAGTCTCTGGGCAACCCTGTGCTGCGTCCACTGGGAACCCTCTTCCACTCTCAGCATGTGAACAGCTCGCAACACACATGGATAGGCATGCACCCTCACCCACACACAATTATTTTGATCAGAGTGGCTGTGATTTAATGCCCTTAACGAGTAACACCTCTTTCAGACTGGAGGTAGCATAGTGGTGTGGAGGGTGCACAGTGGCTGCGTGTGCTGGGTCTGAGCTGTGTCTATAGCTGTAGGTCAGGAAGGGTTAAGGGGTCACGTGGAGCCCAGGAGCAGGAGTTCAGAGCAGGATATCCTGTCAGGATATGGTTCTCTCTCCCCTCTATTCCCAGGCACGGAGGGCTGTGTTGGAGCTTGGAGTCAAAGCTGAGAGTGAAGGCAGGGGGCAGGGTGGGTATTGGTCTGGTGTAAAATGTCACTCACGTCTCAAAACACATGGAGCGACACGGAAAGTTTGCACGTTGCCATCCAAGGGTTGTGTATCTATGGCAAACTTGTTTGGTGTATTTGATGTTGGACGATAGACAACGGTAGGCCTGATTTGTGCCTAGTGAATCAATATGGAAGTTGGGAAATTATAGCCGACCTGTTGTTTTGTTGTGTTTGGTATTCCAGAGATGTTCTTATCCCTGTGGAGTCCACATGAAGTCTTTAAGTGAAGAGGTGATTCAGATGAAGGGGTTGAGCGTAATGAGGTGGAGTTAGAGGGGTCATGGAGAAGATGAAGCCACAGGGCAGCAAATGGTCCAGAGGAGACAGATAAAACAGTGGAGTGATTTCCTACCTGACTGCCTGCCCCCCTCTGGTGATAGAGTGTAACTACAGATGCTGAACTTCAGGCCTCATAACAAACAGTGTTGATCGTTACAATCAGAAAGTATTTTAACTTAGTACTCGTGTGACATTTTATATAATTCTAGGTACATACAGTTATCACATACAAGGACTAGATAGGCAACCGTTTCCTTGGCATCATACAAGTAACCGATGCAAAGAGAGACAAAGGAAAGACAACAGGAGAGAGAGTGACAAGCTGTTTTTGGATTTCCGTTTCCAACACCCACCTCCTTTGTCTTGTTATTGTTGCGATATGAAATCTCATTCTGAATGTCGTTACAGATATTGTGGTGCCCCTCTGGGATTCCCCCTGGGCTATTTTGTTTTCTCGTACCATATTGATATTGTCTACAAACAAAATGCATGAAATCAGTGTTAAGTTCCATTTGAGTAGGAGATTTACTTTGCTTGACTTATTTTTTTTTCATGACAACAGTTGAGGTTGATAACTATTCTAGAGAGACCGCCGCGTGGGCTGCTGGTGGGGTACTGAGTGTGAACAGAGCTGCTGATAATGTCGAGGATGAGCTGCTGTAACCGAGACGTTCCAGTTGGGCCTCTGACACAGCCGTATGTTTCAGACGCTCGCTCTCACACACCCGCCCACCACGTTAGTGAATGAATGGACACTAAAACACATGGAAAATGTGTTTATGCGTGTCCCTGTGAATTTGTGTGTATGAAGTATCTGTGTATGAAGTAGATGTACGTGTGACAGATAAGCGAGGGCCAACTGACATACAGTATGCTCACCATCCTAATTGGTGTCCACTACAGTTAGTAATGTATGTGTACAGGGATGTTTTGGTTTCTGTACTGTAAGATGAAGGGATACTACTGTAAATAAACCTGATGGAACTTTGCCTCAGTGACAGGATTATACCAAACTGGTTCCAGTTCGACTATTTCTTCATGTAGCCATATAACAGAGTGCATCGTTTTACTACAAACAGTGTGCACAGTAGTTTTACCATATTGTGCAGAACCACACACAGGGTTAAGAGGAGAGTATTATATTTGTTTTATCATAAAACCAAAGAAGACCCCCAAATATGGCCTATTCTTAACCGACTGAGCACTTTTCTCATTTAAAACTTGTAACATGGGATTTCCACCAAGGTGCTAAGTGCTTGTCAGAGAGTTGAGATTCTTTTTCAGGCATTACTGTTGTACAGAATGTGCTTTAGTCTTGCAGCAGCATTGGAATATTGGCTTGGTGTAGATGTGGAATGACTCACAATCCTGTACTGTAAACCCAGACCACACCCTCCCTCACTGCTGCTCCCTGCTTTTACAAAGCTAGCACACCCTGTTATCCAATTTCTGTCAACCTCTTTCAAACACACACACAGTACACACAGACATGCGACTCCACCCTTCTCTAAACTTCCACTGATCTCATTCTCAAAAAAACTGTCCTGCAAAAAAGTCCCTTCTCTCTCGCTCTCAAAATACTCTTAGTGTTATAACTGTATGGCTGCTTCCATAACTCCTTATCCAATATTCATCACATTCCTGCTGGCTTCTTAAAGAGAAGGACCATGCTGGCCACTGGGACCTCACAGCAGACGCACTACTCCCTCCTCTCCCTTTCCAGCTTTTAGTTTTTTTCTCTCACACTGCAGTAACAAAGTAGAAGCCTATCAATTGACATACACTGAGTGTACAAAACATTAAGGATATCTGCTCTTTCCTTGACATGACTGACCAGGTGCAACTCAATATTAGGAAGGTGTCCTTAATGTTTTGTAAGTGTATATTTCTCTGTTTCACTCTCCCACGGGCTAGTGTTTCTGTTCAAGGATATTTACCAGGAGGTTTTCTGCATAAAGTCACTACACTACTGATACTATTCACACCATTGTGTATTGTGTTTCATATTGGTGACCTATGAGTCATACTCCACAGATTTAAAATGATCTCATTTATATACATTCAAGTAAATGCAGAGTGCTGAATTTTCACAAGCAGACAATTGCATACTGTCCACACATGTAGCTAACATAAAGCCCAACAGTGCCTTGATCTAAACAGCCTCATGAATCTAAACAGCTGGTCCACAGAACTCTAATGTAGTTACATCTGTTTCTATATTGAATTAAAATGCTTGTAATTACCAACTTGCTGCTTTAGGAGGACTTTTAAGCACAGAACAGAAGTGATTCTCTTTTAAGCACAGAACAGAAGTGATTCTCTTTTAAGCACAGAACAGAAGTGATTCTCTTTTAAACACAGAACAGAAGTGATTCTCTTTTAAGCACAGAACAGAAGTGATTCTCTTTTAAACACAGAACAGAAGTGATTCTCTTTTAAGCACAGAACAGAAGTGATTATCTTTTAAGCACAGAACAGAAGTGATTATCTTTTAAGCACAGAACAGAAGTGATTCTCTTTTAAGCACAGAACAGAAGTGATTCTCTTTTAAGCACAGAACAGAAGTGATTCTCTTTTAAGCACAGAACAGAAGTGATTCTCTTTTAAGCACAGAACAGAAGTGATTCTCTTTTAAACACAGAACAGAAGTGATTCTCTTTTAAACACAGAACAGAAGTGATTCTCTTTTAAGCACAGAACAGAAGTGATTCTCTTTTAAGCACAGAACAGAAGTGATTCTCTTTTAAGCACAGAACAGAAGTGATTCTCTTTTAAGCACAGAACAGAAGTGATTCTCTTTTAAGCACAGAACAGAAGTGATTCTCTTTTAAGCACAGAACAGAAGTGATTCTCTTTTAAGCACAGAACAGAAGTGATTCTCTTTTAAGCACAGAACAGAAGTGATTCTCTTTTAGGCACAGAACAGAAGTGATTCTCTTTTAAGTACAGAACAGAAGTGATTTTCTTTTAAACACAGAACAGAAGTGATTCTCTTTTAAGCACAGAACAGAAGTGATTCTCTTTTAAGCACAGAACAGAAGTGATTCTCGTTTAAGCACAAAACAGAAGTGATTCTCATTTAAACACAGAACAGAAGTGATTCACGGCAGGGAAACATATTTCACACAAATATAGATGAAAATTCACAAATGTAAATTCTAAAAAGCTCTATTCAGGAAGAAACCCATTCACAACCATGCCTATATTTAGATAGTGAGAAAACAACATCTGTATTATTTCTTAAACCATATACACTTAGACGCTGAATTGGTGTGGATATCTCTTATCTTGATCATTTGTTCAGTGGTGATGGAGTAGGCCTGTAAGGCATCATTTATACAACAGAATGTTAAATTGTGTGTGTAAAGATCAGTTGAGAGGCAGGGTGTTACATGAGTTGTGGTAAGCTCAGGCTGTCGGCCTGACATTTTACACTAAACAACAACCACCACTGTTGGCAACCTCTGGTCTCCCGGTAGCTGAATGCCACATCGAATCGGATTAAACTCCCTAAATGGATGGCTTTATAGCTATGCTACCCCTTCCCTGGTCATCTTGATCAGACATTGTACTAGACATCAGAAAAACTAAAAGTCCCTGTTTGTAAATGAGTGTGTGCGTGTGTTTCTGTGTGTTGGAGACAAGAGTGTAGAGTAGATGCATTGAGGCCAGGGCAGGCAGAGAGAGATGTAATCGGATATAGTTGTTTCATATGACCGGGTTTGCAGGCTGGCTGGCATTCAAGGGCCAAGAGGTTTCACTAAAGGTCACAATGACAAAGACACACTGTGCTTGTGTTGTGTGTGCCTGACTGACTGAACGCTGACATACACTTCTGTATACTGTATGTGTATGAAGGCACACTACTGGTCAAAAGTTTGAGAACACCTACTCATTCAAGGGTTTTTCTTTATTTTTACTATTTTCTACATTGTAGAGTAATAGTGAAGAGATCAAAACTATGAAATAACACATATGGAATCATGTAGTAACCAAAAAAAGTGTTAAACAAATCAAAATATATTTTATATTTGAGATTCTTCAAATAGCTGCCCTTTGCCTTGACAGCTTTTCACACTCTTGGCATTCTCTCAACCAGCTTCATGAGGTAGTCACCTGGAATGCATTTCAATAAACAGGTGTCCCTTGTTAAAAGTGAATTTGTGGAATTGATTTCCTTCTTAATGCATTTGAGCCAATCAGTTGTGTTGTGACAAGGTAGTGGGATATACAGAAGATAGCCCTATTTGGTAAAAGACCAAGTCCATATTATGGCAAGAACAGCTCAAATAAGCAAAGAGAAACAGTCCATCATTACTTTAAGACATGAAGGTCAGTCAATTTGGAAAAAAAGTTTCTTCAAGTGCAGTATTAAAAACCATAGAGCGCTATGATGAAACTGGCTCTCAAGTGATAATGGCGCTGGAGAAGAAGGCAGAGGTTTTACGTGTCCCCAACCGATTGTTTTTTTGTTTGTTCATTTGCATTTTTTTGTAACTGATTTTTTAAAAATGTCTTTTGTACATAATGTTGCCGTTACCGTCTCTTATGACCGAAAATAACTTCTGGACATCAGGACTGCGACTTACTAACCATGGACTGGCAGAATCCTTTTTTCCTTTAACGTGCCCGACGTGAACGATATACTGCTTTCTCGGGAATGAGAGGAGGCGGAGAAAAGGGGCCAAAGGGCAGGCTGCCTTCCAAGAATTCCTAGGCGATCGAATAAACCCCCACTTCCTTCCATTCTGCTAGCTAACATGCAATCTTTGGAGAATAAAATAGATGACTTACGGGCAAGATTAAACTACCAACGGGACATTCGAAATTGCAATATCTTATGCTTCACGGAGTCGTGGCTGAACGATAACACTATTATACGCTGTACCGGCAGGTTGAACAGCTACGTCTGGTGAGAGAAGGGGTGGCGGTCTATGTATTTTTGTAAATAACAGCTGGTGCACGATATCTAAGGAAGTCTCGAGCTATTGCTCGCCTGAGGTAGAGTATCTCCTGATAAGCTGTAGACCACACTATCTACTTAGAGAGTTTATCTGTCTTTGTCGTAGCTGTTTATATACCACCACAGTCAGAGGCTGGCACTTAGACAGCATTGAATGAGTTGTATTCTGCCATAAGAAAACACTCACCCAGAGGCGGCGCTCCTAGTAGCCGGAGACTTTAATGTAGAGAAACTTAAATCCGTTTTACCAAATTTCTATCAGCATGTAAATGTGCAACCAGAGGGGGAAAAAAAACTCTAGACCACCTTTACTCCACACACAGAGACGCATGCAAAGTTTTCCCTCACCCTCCATTTGGCAAATCTGACCATAATTATATCCTCCTGATTCCTGCTTACAAGCTAAAATGAACTGGATCAATAAAAAAGTGGTCAGATGAAGCAAATGCTAAGCTACAAGACTGTTTTGCACAGACTGGAATATATTCCGGGATTCCTCCGATGGCTTTGAGGAGTACACCACATCAGTCATTGACTTCATCAATAAGTGCATCAATGACGACGTCCCCACAGCGACTGTACGTACCCCAACCAGAAGCCATGGATTACAGGCAACATCCACACTGAGCTAAAGGCTAGAGCTGCCGCTTTCAAGGAGCAGGACTTTAACCCAGAAGTTTATAAGAAATCCCGCTATGTCCTCTGACAAACCATCAAACAGGAAAAGCTTCAATACAGGACTAAGATAGAACCGGTGTAGTGCGATTCAGATGCTCGTCGGATGTAGCAGGGCTTGCAAACCATTACAGATTACAAAGGGAAGCACAGCCGAGAGCTGCCCAGTGACACGAGCCTACCAGACGAGCTAAACTACTTCTATGCTCGCTTCAAGGCAAATGGCACTGAAATATGCATGAGAGCACCAGCTGTTCCGGGAGACTGTGTGATCACGGTCTCCGCAGCCGATGTGAGTAAGACCTTTAAACAGGTCAACATTCTCAAGGCCGCAGGGCCAGACAGATTACCAGGACGTATACTGTGAGCATGCGCTGACCAACTGGCAAGTGTCTTCACTGACATTTTCAACCTCTCCCTGTCCGAGTGTAATACCAACATGTTTTAAGCAGACCACCATAGTGCCTGTGCCCAAGAACGCTAAGGTAACCTGCCTAAATGACTACCGACCCGTAGCACTCGCATCTGTAGCCATGAAGTGCTTTGAAAGGCTGGTCATGGCTCACATCAACACAATTATCCCAGAAACCCTAGACCCACTCCAATTTGCATACTGCCCCAACAGATCCACAGATGATGCAAAGCTTTCATCAAGGCAAAGGGTGGCTATTTGAAGAATCTCAAATATAAAATATATTTTGATTTAACACTTTTTTGATGATGATTCCATATGTGTTGTGTCATAGTTTTGATGTCTTAACTATTATTCTACAATGTAGAAAATAGTAAAAATAAAGAAAAACCCTTGAATGAGTAGGTGTTCTAAAACTTTGGACCAGTAGTGTATGTCGGGAGGTTAAGGTTCTATCTGCATTTTTGTCAATGTAATTATTGACGTAGCCTTGTTCTGTTCAATGTTCTCTACCTATATATTTCTCTAAATACCACAATTCAAATTGCTGACACCATTCAAACCAATGAGGGTTCGGAGCTTTGAAGCCAGTAATCTCAGGATCATCTTTTTGCAGATAGAACCTATTATATTTTAGATCCCAGTGCCATTGATTTCTGTGTAGTTGTTTTTGTTCAGTTTTAGCATGGTTTCTATCCCTTTCGACTCACATGATTGACTTTGATTTAAATGAACACATCAGACATGTCATTATCAGGAACTACATTTCAGCAAAAAGACAGTTGACTGCGCTGTTGCTGCCATTCTGAGAAGTGGGGCTGACAAAGACGATCTTAGCTGAATCTAAATTTGACCTTGTATTTCATTGAGGGACATTATTTAGAGTGTGCGTGTGTGTGTGTGTCTGCCTGCCTGCTCAGAGACAATAACCAGTACTGAAGGTTTAGGCTAGAGGCTGGGCTCAGTGTTTACTCTAACCCGTGTGCCGCATGGTGCCACAGCATGGAGCTTGGTGTCCCAGGGGCCCAGCTGAGCCCTGCCTGGTACCCAGACAATGGCTGCCTTCATCCCTGTCTGCCTCCATCCTCTCTGGACCACCTTGTGATCTGGGGCAGAGGTTGCCAGGTCTGATCCTGAAAGGCCTAAAATAATATCTGTATCTAGTTAAATGACTTAGAATATACAGAAAAGTACATCTTGCCTATTCTAATGTAACTTCGAGGAAGCCCACGATCTTGCCGTGGAACTTGGTTTGGGAAATGTATTTGAGAGTACTCATCTTGCATCTTTTTGGAAGCTTTGACTTATTTTGTGTAGTGATTTGACATTTAAAACTGTGTGAGAGAGTGAATCCTTGTCAGGTTGTGTAATTGTGCAGGTGGGAGTTAACTACGCACATGTAGAACACAGCTGACCACATCCTGTACATATAGAACTAACATGGAGGCCTCTTCCTCTCAAATTAACTGACATCTGAAAAATGCTAAGAATCTTACAAAAGAGACATTTCAACATGTTTTCACAGTGTCCTCTCTGAGTCTAGCTTCTGTTTGGACATTTTGGATCAATTTGATTCAATTAAACTCTTGGAAGTCCTAAGAGTGTGTTGCATTGGCTTTCAAAGATTGTTTTCAAAAATTAGGCACTGCTTCATCTGGGGAAAATAAAATAGTTTAGCATCAGTCTAGAGAAACAGATTGACTGCTGTCTTTTCCATTTGGGTGTTACATACAGCGTGGTTCACTTTGGCCAGCGCCTTGCCTCCTGTGAACCTAAGCTTGTGCCTGTGTTTGATCATATGTGTGTGCAGTGGCCGTCGGTGCCGTTTAAGATGAGGGTGGACGATTTTCTTTATTTCGGAGCGTGGCCTTATTTCTATTACAGCATTTGGATTCACACAGCTCAATGTAGTAACATCAATAGGTTTAGGCCAGGGTTTTCCAACCCTGTCCCTGGAGAGCTTACCTTCCTGTAGGTTTTCACTCCAACCCCAGTTGTAACTAAGATGATTCAGCTTATCAACCAGCTGATTATTAGAATCAGGTGTGCTAGATTGGGGTTGGAGCAAAAACCTACAGAACGGCAGCAGGGCTAGAGAGCCCTGGTTTAGGCTACTACATGATACTTGATTTTTCCCTATACCCACCATGAGGTTGCTACAACCTAGCCAACGAATTATGGTTTACAATGTAGTTGCACAGGTCATGAACACTCTTAGTAATTAAGGTGACAGACTGACATTCAATAACGCCTTGCACACTCTTGCCTGCATCTAGTTGATCTACAGGTGTAATCATTAGTCCAACAATTGCAAACAAGAGTTGCTATTGGACAAATTCAGGTAGGTTTATCCACATTTGCTTCTGTTTAAGAATTGTTTCTTTTTTAACAGGAATGGCAGATTGAATACATCCCTGATCACCCGCAAACACAGTTCACTTTCATAGCAGCCACATAAACAGCATGATCACTTTGCTCATTGTATAACTCCTTCTCGCATCTACACGCTTTCCTCCTCTCACCTTTTCCCTTCGCTTACACAACACAACAGTGACCAGGGGAAAAAAACGTTCCAAGCCAAACCTTCATACCATAACCGCTACACACAGCCTACATTGTTACCACCATATTAGCTAACGTCCTAGTCAACATAACTACTAGAACTAACGTGTTAGTAAACCCACTCCAATCATGCAGTTTAGCAGTCAACTACTCACCACATTTTATGCACTGCAGTGCTAAGCTAGCTGTAACTTATGCTTTCAGTACTAGATTCATTCTCTGATCTGTGATTGTTTGGACAACGTGTCAGTTCATGCTGCAACAGCTCTGATAGGTTGGAGGACATCCTCCGGATGTTGTCATAATTACATTGTAAGTCTATAGAAGGGGGTGAGAACCATGAGCCTCCTAGGTTTTGTATTGAAGTCAAGGTACCCAGAGGAGGACTGAAGCTAGCTGTCCTCCGGCTACACCATGGAGCTATCCTACAGAGTGCTGTTGAGGCTACTGTAGGCTTCATTGCAAAACAGTGCGTTTTGAATGAATTATTTGGTGATGTGATTATATGTATTATAGTTTAATCTAACCCTAACTTTAATGTTTCACTATTTTTATCTTTATGAAATTCACTGAGGAGGATGGTTCTCCCCTTCCTCCTCTGAGGAGCCTACACTGGTGTGTGTGTATCTTGCTGTGGGCTGCTAGACTGCTGTGCCATTTCACTGTCATACAGGCTGTGTTCTCGTTATTTTCAGCTCATACCGGATGTGATTCAGATTGGGGAATTGTGTAATTGACAAGACAAACCACACAAACGCACACATACATAAACACCCACACTTTGGGAGGATTTCTGGTAAGGGTGCTGGGCTCCCCCTGAGCGTATGCATTTAAAGGTGAGTATGGGCTAGGTTTCGTTTTTGGTGTGCATGAACGGTTTGTTTTACTGGTGGGCTTGGAAACTGGATCACAGATGCTGAGTGGAAATAAAAGCAGTGCTCAAGCTGGGAAAACAGCCTTTGAAAGATTAAATAAACCCTCATCTCATTGAGCACTTTGTCATTTCCTGTCCTCAAAACACACAACCCATGCAGGTGATGCTCAACCTTCTTCTCAAACCCTCACATTGTATTCTACGCTTCTCTACAAACAATGCAGGCAACTGTCATTCGAATGTTTTAATCTAAACGTCACTGTTTATATCATTACTATTATACAAAGCATCAGGGTCACAGGAAGAGGCAGTGGGAGGCCTGTGCATCATGTGACAGATAAAGGGACGTGTATGGGTTACCTTGTCTGAGAAATACACAGGAAGCCCTTGGTAACTATTCCTTCCTCTTCCAAGAAACATTCATCTATGATGTGACTCATAACAGGGGGAGAAAGGTATTGGTCAAGGAGCACCGTTTCCTAGAAGGCTATGCACTCATTAAGACATTTTGTAGAATTCAAGTTGTTCAGATAAAGCTGACAAACATGACGTTTTCACTTGAGTCTTTTCTCAGAGTTTCATATTTCCCTGCTATGCTGCCTGCTACATGAGCCAATAACTACTTGAGCACTTGTAAACACTTTATCATACTGTGCAGTTTACTTGATTGTGGTCATGCATGTACAAATGTAGCTTTAACCATACATGAAAATGCTACTTTGAGAAACATTTTGGAAGAGTGGATATGCGTTATTACACAAGTTGTAACATGTTTATAGTAGTGTTGTCCAGAAAGTGCAAGTAAAGGACTGTCGTAACAGTTATTCTGTTCCAATAAACAGCTGTTGCTATGTCAGCAGGTGGAGCTGTAGAAGCCATCTGACAACAAACTGTGAACAAAGTTTCAGACACTGATAAGTAGTGGTTCGGATTGGCTACATAGTGTACCAATAGAAAGCTCATATGCGGAAACAATGGTAGAGAGAAGTCGTGTGACGCTATTTTTGGTGCTACCCGCTTAGACTTCTATTTTCGTCTTCTTCAGGGGCTGGACATACCAAGTTGCTTGCGATAACTAATTATTTCTCCCTCACTTGTAGCCTACTGACGAATCTCATCCTTGGCCACCGGTCTCTTTCCCTGTATGTTACTCGACAGTCATTTCACAAATAGGCTTCACAGGACTAGTAACATACGACATTGGCTTTTTGGAGGAATATTTATCATGTGGATTTAGAACCTGTTGCGTTGTTGTGACATTCTTACAAGGTAACACATTTTCTTTCATGTGCATACCAGATAATTGTTCTGTGTTATACAGTATTGCAGCAGTAGGCTAACCTACCTACCCGATGAAACTAACTGACATAGTGTAGCCTATTATTGATACGTGCAGTTAGGTCTGTCATTCTACAAATAGGCTACATTTCGAAACATAAGTCGATTTCAAAGGGGCTACAACCATCGTATCCTGGTGGGATGTCTTTTAAACGCTGCTCTCTGTAAGCAGATGTTCAGGGCAGCAGTTCTTTTCCAGAGTGAGAGACCGCATTCCATTGCGGAATTGTTACACATTTCTCGGGAAAATCTATTACAATTTGTAGGTTATTTGTTTTAAAACAGACTACACTTTTCATATACTTGAAGTTAGCTATCATTTAGGGGGCATGGGTAATTAATTGCTGATGGTTGTGAGTAATAAACGATATCTCCCCGTCTGCAGATGGAATCACGGCGTCGGGACCTACGGTAGACAAAGCCCGACGGGACAGCTTTTTATCAAGTGTCAGGTAGCCCCCATTGTCCCTTGAACCGCGCACTAACAAATATGTAACTACTCATTGCCACATATCACCTCACTGTCTTCAGAATAGTAGACTTACAAATATGATAGCTTTTTCCTCCAGAATGAGCCATACATTTAGATAGGCTACATCTGTTTGCAAATTAGTCATCCCCAACCAACTATTCACGGTTGTTTGAACAGGTCTCAAAAGTAATGCCGTTTTCAGAAACTAGCCCATCCATGCACTGGCAAATATCGAAATATTGAGAAGAAACATTTTGTTGTGGTATATGCTGCTAATGAACATGTTTATTTTTTTTTCATGATTAGTCACTAGCATGATTCTCTAGATATATTTACTTTTACAGCAACACAGAAGCGAGAGCATGCAAGCACACCACAAGACTACAGTAGGGTGACACTGGCTAGGAGATCCTATGTTCTTATGTTCTCACACCACAAAGTACTACCAGAATAACAAAGTCAACACAGTACATATGAAGAAGTAAAACATGTACAGCATCTGTTTATTTAGTACTTTTAGAAAGGCTAATATGTGTGTGGAATAGTTAGCACTGAGAGTTAAAAGTCTGACTGTGCATTAGATCTGAGTGATAGCCCAAGCTCTTGCTGTGCCAGGCACATGTTCCATCCATGCAAAAGAGGCCATCTTCCTGGAAAAACGGAGGGAGGTCATGTCCGAAGCTGCAGTGTCCCATTTCATGTGTCAGTCCGGGCCAACTGACACGGCCAATCTCTTTAGTGTCCCTCTAATCTGTCTAGGGTTGAAAAACGAGGGTGTATTAGTTGACCAGTAAACTACCATCATTTTGGTATCTTTCAAGGATTTTATGTCATCTATCACAAGACATCTAGTAACCCTTTTGGTACTTCCGATTATCACAGGTGTCTGTAATCATGTCTGGCCTTCTGTGTGGCCGTCTCACATTTGAAATAATGAAATAACATGATAAAAAATGGAATGACAAAGCTGTTAAACATTATCCTCCACCTTAGTGAATACCATCGGCGTTTAATATGGTGTATTTATTTCACTATTTCAATATGTATTTGTTTTCAATGTTTTTGGCGTCAAACTGGTGGCAGTTGTGAAAAAAGACAATAGTTGGAAGAGTTGCAGAGTTAATTAAAATGGTTGTTAAGATGATTTTTCCATTAATTAGGCTATATTCTAATGAACCATGTGGTTTATCTACTAGAAACTCATGGATACAAATACAATAAATGAAAACTATATGAATAATTTTTTTTTTTAAATATTAAAAAGTTATTCAAGTATAAATGACCAAAGTTACGACAGATTGCCATAGATTCTGTTAATTACCAAAATTACTGAAGATTTCATTAACTTTGTTAAATGACCGGTAGCTTTACAACCTTTTAATCTGTCCCTATTCATCAGAACGCTCTGCCTCTCATTCTCCTGTAGCTGTTAATGCTGCGCCGATGAAACACAACAATCCCCCCTAATGAAGTGAAGTCAACGAGGTTATTAAAACTAGTCTGTGGTCAGTCAGTACCTTGTTGTGGTTGTTACTCAGCTCCTCCTGGTGTGATTCTACTGTCACAACGGGTTTTTGTAGAGGGAAGATAACCCACCACGGAAACATTATGAAGCTCAGCATCAGTTAAATATCTTTTCTAGTCATTTGGATTTGGATCATGCCACCCTGTTCAGAGACTGGATCCAAGTACGTGTCTGTGGTTGGGTCTTTGCCTGGACGAGGTATCTGTTGCTTGTAAAACCACGTAGTGAAGGGTTGTGATTCCCGAGAGTGAAGAGGATGGGAACCTAATAAACATAGTCTTACATTTCCTTAACATACCAGGAAAGGAGGAATATGTAGAGTGATCACAATAGCAAGATTGTTTTGCAGGGAGCTGCAGTAAAGATCAAGTTTCTGGTTGAAACCAGGGTCAGCTGACTCCCTCCTTCCCTCCACGCCGTCGCTGCTGTCTTGAGAGAAAAAGCCCAGAGGGTTGAACTTAACTCTTTTATTCTTAGTCAGGGAGCCGGAGACTTTCATTCCTGTCTTATTCCTACTGTATGTACGACACTACTGAAGTCGGATGGATTGATCGTTCGCGGTGCCTTACATCCATGAAGTCATTTGATATGGTTAGAGTTTTATTATCCTTGTAGGTCCAGACCTTGTGATCTCTGGAACCAAACAATGTTGAACGTTAAATGTGGAGTCTGGACCCCTGAGCTAACGCAGGCCTGTAAATTCTGCTGTGTCAAATCAATTAGTCAGGGTTTAACCTGGTGACTTGCCCCTATTTAAGTTGTCCAGAATTAGCTTTAGTAATGGCAGCATATGCCTATAGCATTTGCCTCTGAGGCCAGTTGGACATGCTAGAAAGTTCAACTTCCAGCTCTGCACCAGGAGCTCTGTCTCTGTACTCAGGTAGTGGTGGTCTGGGCGCTGGTCTATTGGCTGTCAATGGTTTGTGCGGTGGCAGTCAGACTCATAGACCCATGACCGTGGGTGACTTGTACTGGTCCAGGATCAGATTGCCTGCTGTTGCCAGGCAGGTCATGTGATCCCCTTTAGTCTCCGGCGTCTGGCCTGTGTAATGCAGACCATGAGAAAAGAGCAAAGGCCATGGAGAGCTGCTTTCCCAGGATGCACTGTGGCTCTCCTTTCTGCCGTTGTCTGGTAGTCGGGTCAGATCAGTTCGTGTGAGGCTGTGCTATAACGACAAGCAGGGAATCATAGTCTCACCTGACTCTATCCTCCACATCACCCCTTCTCTTTATTTTCTCTTGCTTGACACCGCAATGTCGCCGATAGACAAAATCCCATTTGCTTTACTAGAACATGGCTGTTCACAGAGCACCACTAGTTTATAACATGGCTTTCCTGTGGTAACTAAATGCCAGGAACCAAGAAAATGAGTCTACTTCTAGATGGGAGGCTTGTTTACTGGATTTAGAGATTGCTACGTTTCTGGTCTCTGATAACGACTGGGTTTGCAGTTATGTATTCAGTATGTGTGTGCGTTACCAAGAATGTTAACATCCTCTTGTTTTTGTTCATTCAGTCAGAAAAGTGTGACTGCATATTCATGAGGTGTGTTCTCTTCAAAGGTTTTCCCAGAACAGTTGTTAAAGTTTAAAGTCTCAGAGTCGGAGAGAAGATAGGGGGAGAAAAAAACTTGATAACTGCAGAGAGACTCAAACTTGGTATAAAAAAAAGAAGGGCAACAGAGCAGGCAGGAGAGAGTGAGCTCGCGGCAGAGTGAAGAGTGAGCTCGCCGCAGAATGAGCTCGCCGCAGAGAGGGCGGGCTATAGAGAGGGCGAGAGCGGGCGGGAGAGAGAGGGCGAGAGAAATAGATAGAGAGAGCGGGCGAGTGAGAGAGAGAGAGAGAGCGAGAGAGAGAGAGGGCGAGAGAGAGAGAGAGCGGGCGTGCGAGAGAGAGAGCGGGCGTGCGAGAGAGAGAGCGGGAGAGAGAGCGGGCGAGAGAGAGAGCGGGCGAGAGAGCGGGTGAGAGAGAGAGAGCTGGCGAGAGAGATAGAGGGCGTGCGAGAGAGAGAGAGCGGGAGAAGGAGAGAGAGCTGGCGAGAGAGAGAGCGGGGAGAGAGAGAGAGAGAGAGCTGGCGGGGAGCGAAAGAGGCGGGAGAGAGCTGGCGGGGGGAGAGAGAGAGCGGGAGAGAGAGAGAGAGCGGGAGAGAGAGAGAGAGCGGCGCGAGAGAGCGGGCGAGAGAGAGAGCGGGCGAGAGAGAGCGGGCGAGAGAGATAGAGGGCGTGCGAGAGAGATAGAGGGCGTGCGAGAGAGAGAGAGCGGGAGAAGGAGAGAGAGCTGGCGAGAGAGAGAGCTGGCGAGAGAGAGAGAGCGGCGAGAGAGAGAGAGCGAGAGAGAGAGAGAGCTGGCGGGGAGCGATAGAGAGCGGGAGAGAGCTGGCGGGGGAGAGAGAGAGCGGGAGAGAGAGAGAGAGCGGGGCAGAGAGAGCGGGCGAGAGAGAGAGAGCGGGCGAGAGAGAGAGCGGGCGAGAGAGAGCGGGGGAGAGAGAGAGCAGGGGAGAGAGAGAGAAGGCGAGAGAGAGAGCATAAGCGGGCGAGAGTGAGAGCGAGGGCGGGTGAGAGAGAGAGCTGGCGGGTGAGAGAGAGAGCTGGCACGTGAGAGAGAGCGGGCGCGTAAGAGAGAGAGAGCGGGCGTGAGCGGGCGGGAGAGTGGGGGAGAGAGCGCGTGAGACAGAGCGCAGGCTGGAGAGAGAGCGCAGGCTGGAGAGAGAGCGCAGGCTGGAGAGAGAGAGCAGGCTGGAGTGAAAGAGCAGGCTGGAGGGAGAGCGAGGGTGGGCGAGAGAGAGCGAGGGTGGGCGAGAGAGAGCGAGAGAGCGGGCAGGTGAGAGGGGGCGGGCGGGCGAGAGAGAGAGAGAGAGCTTGAGGGCGGGCGAGAGAGAGAGAGAGCTTGAGGGCGGGCGAGAGAGAGAGCGAGATGGCGGGCGAGCGAGAGAGAGCGAGATGGCGGGCGAGCGAGAGAGAGCGAGATGGCGGGCGAGCGAGAGAGAGAGCGAGATGGCCGGCGAGCGAGAGAGAGCGAGATGGCCGGCGAGCGAGAGAGAGCGAGATGGTGGGCGAGCGAGAGAGAGAGAGCGAGATGGCGGGAGAGAGAGATAGAAGGGAGTAGGCAGATGTAAGGATGTCAGAAATATGTAATTATCTGCGTTTGTGTGTGCTCATGTGCAGTTTAACTTAACCACTGAATTATACTGTAGCCTCTCCTGCTCAGGAAGCAGTAAACGTAGCAGAAACTTTCCTTCATGACTGTCTCTGCCAAGCTGGCCTTTGCTTGTTCTGTTTTCACAGTACCTTAGGTTTAGCCACCCAGGGGCCATCCATCTCTCCCCACCCAGGGGCCTTCCTCTCCTCCATCTCTCCCCACCCAGGGGCCTTCCTCTCCTCCATCTCTCCCCACCCAGGAGCCTTCCTCTCCTCCAGCATTCTCCACCCAGGAGCCAGACCACGACTCAATACACAACACTCCCATAATGCTGACCTCTGAGTTATGTGTCAGAACTTTTGTTTTCCTGTTCCGCTCTCAGGGTGATGTAGGAAGAGAGGGTGAAAAGGGAAGAAGAGGCTTCAGGGACGAACAGTACTCCAACATTGGAACTGGACTTGGAACTGTCATGTTTTATTTGTAATGACAAACTCCACATAAAGTTTGACTTTAATGAAAGCATCTCGCATAGTGTTTCTCTTTGAAGTCATGGTTATATAGTAAATTAAATCTAATGTTATTTGTCACATGCGCCGAATACAACCGGTGTAGACCATATAGTTAAATGCTTACTTACGAGCCCTTAACCAACAATGCAGTTAAGAAAAATAAGCGTAAAGAAAGTATTTACTGAAAAAATAAATTACAAGTAAAAAACAATAACAAATCATTAAAGGGCAACAATACAATAACAGTTTCGAGGCTATATACAGGGGTTACTGGTACAGAGTCAATGTGCATGTAGATAGAGGTGACTATGCATAGATAATAAACTGAGTAGCAGCTGTGTAAAAATTTGGGTTGGGCGGGTGTCAATGCAAATAGTCTGGGTTAGCTGTTCAGGAGTCTTATGGCTTGGGGGGTAGAAGCTGTTAAGAAGCCTTTTGGACCTAGACTTGGTGCTCTGGTACCACTTGCCGTGCAGTCCTGGATGGCAGGAAGCTTGGCCCTGGTGATGTACTGGGCCGTACCCACTACCCTCTGTTGTGCCTTGCGGTCGGAGGCTGAGCAGTTGCTATACCAGGCGGTGATGCAACCAGTATGCTCTCGATGGTGCAGATGTTGAACTTTTTTGAGGATCTGAGGAACCATGACAAATCTTTTCAGTCTCCTGAGGGGGAATAGGTTTTGTCGTGCCCTCTTCATGACTGACTTGGTGTGTCTGGACCATGTTAGTTTGTTGGTGATGTGGACACCAAGGAACTTGACGCACTCAACCTGGTTGCTCTGGTACCACTTGCCGTGCAGTCCTGGATGGCAGGAAGCTTGGCCCTGGTGATGTACTGGGCCGTACCCACTACCCTCTGTTGTGCCTTGCGGTCGGAGGCTGAGCAGTTGCTATACCAGGCGGTGATGCAACCAGTATGCTCTCGATGGTGCAGATGTTGAACTTTTTTGAGGATCTGAGGAACCATGACAAATCTTTTCAGTCTCCTGAGGGGGAATAGGTTTTGTCGTGCCCTCTTCATGACTGACTTGGTGTGTCTGGACCATGTTAGTTTGTTGGTGATGTGGACACCAAGGAACTTGACGCACTCAACCTGGTTGCTCTGGTACCACTTGCCGTGCAGTCCTGGATGGCAGGAAGCTTGGCCCTGGTGATGTACTGGGCCGTACCCACTACCCTCTGTTGTGCCTTGCGGTCGGAGGCTGAGCAGTTGCTATACCAGGCGGTGATGCAACCAGGATGCTCTCGATGGTGCAGATGTTGAACTTTTTTGAGGATCTGAGGAACCATGACAAATCTTTTCAGTCTCCTGAGGGGGAATAGGTTTTGTCGTGCCCTCTTCATGACTGACTTGGTGTGTCTGGACCATGTTAGTTTGTTGGTGATGTGGACACCAAGGAACTTGACGCACTCAACCTGCTCCACTGCAGCCCCGTCGATGTGAATGGGGGTGTGCTCAGTCCTCCTTTTCCTGTAGTCCATGATCATCTCCATTGTCTCGATAACGTTGAGCAAGAGGTTGTTATCCTGGCACCACACTGCCAGGTCTCTGACCTCCTCCCTATAGGCTGTCTCATCGTTGTCGGTGATCAGGCCTAAAACTGTTGTGTTTTCGGCAAACTTAATGATGGTGTTGGAGTCATGCCTGGCCATGCAGTCATGGGTGAAGAGGGAGTACAGAAGGGGACTGAGCACGCTCACCCCTGAGGGGCCCAGTGTTGAGGATTAGCGTGGCAGATGTGTAACAGATGTGTTACCTACCCTCACCACCTGGGGGCTGCCCATCAGGAAGTCCAGGATCCAGTTGCAGAGGACAATGTTTAGTCCCAGGGTCCTTAGCTTAGTGATGAGCTTTGAAGGCACTATGGTGTTGAAAGCTGAGCTGTAGTCAATGATTAGCAGTCATGTAGGTGTTCCTTTTGTCCTGGTGGGAAAGAGCAGTGTTGAGTGCAATTGGGATAGCATCATCTGTGGATCTGTTGGGGTGGTATGCAAATTGGAGTGGGTCTAGGGTTTCTGGTATAATGGTGTTCATGTGAGCCATGACCAGCTTTCCAAAGCACTTTATGGCTACAGACGTGAGTGCTACGGGTTGGTAGTCATTTAGGCAGGTTACCTTAGTGTTCTTGGGCACAGGGACTATGGTGGTCTGCTTGAAACATGTTGGTATTGCAGACTCGTCAGTGACAGGTTGAAAATGTCAGTGAAGACACTTGCCAGTTGGTCAGCGTATGCTCGAAGTACACATCCTGGTAATCCGTTTGGCTCTACGGCCTTGTGAATGTTGACCTGTTTGAAGGACCTGCTCACATCAGCTGCAGAGAGCGTGATCACACAGTCATCCGGAACAGCTGTTGCTCTCATGCCTGCTTCAGTGTTACTTGCCTCGAAGCAAGCATAGAAGTAATTTAGATCATCTGGTCGGCTCGTGTCACTGGGCAATTTGCGGCTGTGTTTCCCTTTGTAGTCCGTAATAGTTTAAGCCCTTCCACAACAGACGAGCGTCAGAACCAGTGTAATACGATTCAATCTTAGTCCTGTATTGACGCTTTGCCTTTTTGATGCTTCATGGGATGGCATAACGGAGTTTCTTAAGCGTTCAGGTTAGAGTCTTGCTCCTTGAAAGCGGCAGCTCTACCCTTTGGTTCAGTGCGGATGTTACCTGTAAGCCAAGGCTTAACTTAACTTAATATTAGATTTTGTGCACCAGCTGTTATTGACATATACACAGACCGTCACCCCTTGTCTTACCGGAGACAGATGTTTTATCTTGCCGATGCACGGAAAACCCAGCTAGCTGTATGTTATCCATGTCGTCCTTCAGCCACGACTTGGTGAAACATAAGATGTTACCGTTAATGTCCAGTTAGTAGGATAGTCTTTATTATCCAATGATTGCACATGGGCTAATCGGACTGATGGTAGAGGTGGATGACCCACTCGCCGTCGGATCCTTACAAGGCACGCAGACCTACGTCCCCAATATCTCAGTTTCTTTTTGAATCACAAGGATTTGGGCCTTGTCGGGTATTAGCAGTAAATCCTTGGCGTCCAACTCGTTAAAGAAAACATTTTATATCTAGTACGAGGTGAGTAATCGCTGTCTTGATACCCAGAAGGTATTTTTGGTCATAAGAGACAGTGGTAGAAACATTATGTACAAAATTAGTTACAAATTACGCCAAAAAAAACAGTGCCACAATTGGTTAGGAGCCCGGAAAACGGCAGCCATCCCCTCCCGCGCAATCTCAGATTTGTGGTTGCTCCTCCATGGTTCAGTGCAATAGGCTTGTGACACACCCTTCCTGGGATGAGAGGCTGCTATGGAGGCCGTTACTGGGTGCATTCTCTAAACAACATGACCTAGAATGAAACAGCAGTAATTGATGCATGCAAGACAAGGGCAACCTTCCATATCTGCGGCTCAGCGGCACTTGATGTGACTCGTCTGTCCGTATGTGTCCGGAATGTGTTTGATTTCGGGGGGTGGGTGGAGACACAAGGGGCATCGGGTCGGTGAGCAGACCTGAAGGGTGTAGGGTAAGACTGATATTGTCACTCTTGAGAGATAAAGATGTCATCTGTCACATCTTAGCTACAGCACACTTCCAGGGAACCATGTAATCTATCGTTCATCAGTTCCTGTGTGTTTGTGTGCATGGAATTTCGGTTATTTTCGTTTTTTTAAACTAATTCACCACTGTTCAATTATTTCAATGTATTTATTTTTTCTTTCTGTGAGCTCAATGGCAGTTTTCTATAAATAAATAAGATCAAGCCCGAACTGTGTGATGTAGTTTCCAACAGACCAATATTCAACCTAGTTTAGCACAGAAACGTGGTAACTACAATGACCATAATCCATTGCGCGCCTACTTGTCTTGTCTGTTTCTTTTATACCCGATACATAAGAGACAGAAGGCGTGATTGAGGGATAGAAAGCAGTTGCTTCGAGGTATCTCTACCTAAAAAATATATATATCTAAGTGATTGATAGTTGGTATTCAGAGGTCGTAAAAGTATGCCTTATTTACTTTGAAGAACTACTAAAATAGTGATTGTCAGACAACAGCTCTATAGAGATGAGATGATGACTTAGAATTAAACAATACAATTTAAAAAATGTAGTATACACAAATGAAATATTTTGTAAAGTAATGTGAATAAATGATAAGCAGTAATGGACAGTCAGTAGCATCACTTTTATTAATTGATTTATTCTGTGTTACAGCATTCAACCCACATAACGCATAGTGCATTTACTGTTCAAAACAATTATTGAACTGATCATTCAGCGGTGTGTATTTTTTAAATTTATTTGACCTTTATTTAACTAGGCAAGTCAGTTAAGAACAAATTCTTATTTTCAATGACGCCCTTATTTTCGATGACGGAACAGTGGGTTAACTGCCTGTTCAGGGGCAGAACGACAGATTTGTACCTTGTCAGCTCGGGGGTTTGAATTTGCAACCTTCCGGTTACTAGTCCAACACTCTAACCACTAGGCTACCCTGCCGCCCCCTATTTGTGATGTGGTTGGTCCACTAGGGCCATCGCTTTAGGGTCATTTCGACACAGAGGGACGGAGATGACTGGAATGTTTATGTCGTGAATGTGATCTGAATTTAGAATGGTCTAGTATAGCTTTGACGTGCCTGCCGTGCATGGAATGCCTTGTAAAAATGATTCTAAAAACACACGCAATGATTTAAATCTTGTTTTTATGACTGCTCAGAATAAGTTCAGCTTTTTAAAGGCCCTTTACACGTCTTCATAAGCTTTATTTTGGAATCCTGCGATTCCATTGGACTAAATTATACACAGAGGTTAGCGTAGGTTGCAAGCACCACTAAGACAAACGCTATGGCAGGACACACACTATATTATGCACTTGAAGACTAAGGTATGGACAAACAGAGAAACACTCGAAATACTCTGAGACAAACGAGCAGGCATCCACACCCACGCGCGTACACACACACACACACACACACACAGGCTTTAAAGGGATAATCCAAACCACTAATTCCTATGATTAACACTGATACATAACATTAATATGGGAAAACAATATTTTTATGTGGACAAATGTTTCATTTTGTGAAAATAGTTATGCAAATCTGTTGCAGCTCAATTTGACTACAAAACCCACAATGCAATGCTCTTTCTTACGCTGTCTGGCTAGCTAGCTACACACAAAACTACCAAAGTCAATATCAGCATGTGAAGTAGCTAGCTAGCTGTAAAATCACCTAAACCAACTGCACTATTAATTTAAGAATTTCAACCTGCAGTTTGTCTCAGCTGCCCAGTATGTTGCTACGGCAACAACAGCCCTTTCCCACGTTTCCCACAGACACAGCGGGCGCGTTGCGACTAGGTGAAAAATCTGTCGATGTGCCCTTGAGCAAGGCACTTAACCCTAATTGCTCCTGTAAGTTGCTCTGGATAAGTGTGTCTGATAAAGAATGTCATGACGATATAGACTGATGGATGTGTTCTGGACAAGTATGCCCATACCATCTATTGGCTGATTTGGTGATCTGAAGTGCAGGTCATCATTTTAAATTGTTATGAAATGTGATAAGGGATAATGCTCTCTTCATTAACAAGGAATGACAAGTTCCTACACGATTTCCTCATTTCACAGACTTAGAAGTAAAATCATGGTGACCATTTGTATTTTAACCACTGATAGAGCATAGACTTTCACCAAATTGACAGGAGTTTCATGATTTTCTTTGTGTGGGTGGGATTATCCCCCTGACCAGATAGCCTCACCAGCTGCTTCTGAAGCAGATGGTCTGAATGGCACTGACAGCTGTGGATTCCTTCAGACCCTCAACAACAAAAAGAGAGAGGGAGGTATCAGGGTATACAGTATGTGAGTGACAGGTGTTATGATTGGAAATCCTGTCTTGAAACAAGGTTGGTTTAGCAACAGTTAAGAGAAAAACACCAATATCATGACTGTGGCAAGACACCACTGAATGCTGAGGAAGACACATGTTTTACACTACATTATTACTAATACATTCAGGTTTATAGGAGTCAATGGCCTTGATGAAACAGAGTCGGTTTTAACTATCAATCCCTTACTAACTCTTCCATCTCTCTTCTCTCTGTTGGTTAATGTGTTTGTTGTCCTGGCGCCTATGTAGTGAGTTATCCATTAAGTCACTCAGTTGAATGGGTAGCAGCTCCCCTTCAGCCATTTACTGGCTGGGCTACTGGCTGAATGAAGCTGAGGCTGGGGAGGCTGGAGAGGAGAGTCCTTCTGGCCCCTCGTCTTTCAGCTCAAATTCCATGTGAGGAAGAAACTCTTTTTTTTCACCCTCTACAGGAATAGAGACAGAGCCTGTCTGAATAGTTGTAGAGTTATATCTCTACACTCGTGGTTTATTTGTAGAAACATCTGGTGTACATTGTTTACTACTGTTAATTTCAGAACAGCGTCACGTGGTTATTTAACAACAGTATTAAAGTGCATATGTTCTATGTTTGCATCTGAACTGTGTATTTGCGTTCATTTGGCCACTGAGCTTGGCTTTGGTTATAGCTTTACATAATACCATCTCACCAGAAGTTACTGGCTGGGAAGAAACCAAACCGAGGCTAAACTTTGCAAACAGGAAGTGTTTCTTTCTGTCTCATTGTTGTATTTTTATAGACTGCACTTCCTTTTGCCTGCTGTGGTTGCCATGGTTACATCAGCCCCCTGATCTCTGGTGGTGTTTATGGGATGGCCCAGGGCAAAGCAGAGCAAGGCTCTGTCTGTCTGGGAGCTGAGCCTGAATAACGTCAGTAAGAGTGATAGAAGGAGGATGTGGTCTGCTCAAAGATGAGTAGAGAAGAGAAGGGTGTAGCACCTCTGACTAATTATAGAGCACAGAAAGCAGAGGCAGAAGTGCTGCTGTGTGTGTTCTCATATCTTGCTATTTTGAAGCGTGGTTGGCTTGTTGTTTGGAACCTGGCCCTGTTTCTGTCCCGGTCTCTGTCCCCCTGTATGTGGCTGAAACATGAGTTCTGATCACTAAGACGTCCATGCTTGAGCAGGAAACCAAACAATAGACTACTATCAAAAATGAAGTCAGGGGAGCAGTTGGTGGGGAGGGTTGTGTGTTTGTTTGTTTGTGTGCGTATGTCTAATAAAAAAAAAAAGGCTGAGCGCTTTTCTGGTGAAGATTAAAGCTCTTGCTCTGTTCTCCCTGCTTTCTGGCTGTCTGGCTCTCTGGAACTCATATTCACACTGCTCTGTTCTCCCTGCTTTCTGGCTGCTGTCTGGCTCTCTGGAACTCATATTCACACTGCTCTGTTCTCCCTGCTTTCTGGGGCTGTCTGGCTCTCTGGAGCTCATATTCACACTGCTCTGTTCTCCCTGCTTTCTGGGGCTGTCTGGCTCTCTGGAACTCATATTCACACTGCTCTGTTCTCCCTGCTTTCTGGGGCTGTCTGGCTCTCTGGAACTCATATTCACACTGCTCTGTTCTCCCTGCTTTCTGGGGCTGTCTGGCTCTCTGGAGCTCATATTCACACTGCTCTGTTCTCCCTGCTTTCTGGCTGCTGTCTGGCTCTCTGGAACTCATATTCACACTGCTCTGTTCTCCCTGCTTTCTGGGGCTGTCTGGCTCTCTGGAGCTCATATTCACACTGCTCTGTTCTCCCTGCTTTCTGGGGCTGTCTGGCTCTCTGGAACTCATATTCACACTGCTCTGTTCTCCCTGCTGTCTGGCTCTCTGGAGCTCATATTCACACTGCTCTGTTCTCCCTGCTTTCTGGGGCTGTCTGGCTCTCTGGAGCTCATATTCACACTGCTCTGTACTCCCTGCTTTCTGGGGCTGTCTGGCTCTCTGGAACTCATATTCACACTGCTCTGTTCTCCCTGCTTTCTGGGGCTGTCTGGCTCTCTGGAGCTCATATTCACACTGCTCTGTTCTCCCTGCTTTCTGGGGCTGTCTGGCTCTCTGGAGCTCATATTCACACTGCTCTGTTCTCCCTGCTTTCTGGGGCTGTCTGGCTCTCTGGAGCTCATATTCACACTGCTCTGTTCTCCCTGCTTTCTGGGGCTGTCTGGCTCTCTGGAGCTCATATTCACACTGCTCTGTTCTCCCTGCTTTCTGGGGCTGTCTGGCTCTCTGGAACTCATATTCACACTGCTCTGTTCTCCCTGCTTTCTGGGGCTGTCTGGCTCTCTGGAGCTCATATTCACACTGCTCTGTTCTCCCTGCTTTCTGGGGCTGTCTGGCTCTCTGGAGCTCATATTCACACTGCTCTGTTCTCCCTGCTTTCTGGGGCTGTCTGGCTCTCTGGAACTCATATTCACACTGCTCTGTTCTCCCTGCTTTCTGGGGCTGTCTGGCTCTCTGGAACTCATATTCACACTGCTCTGTTCTCCCTGCTTTCTGGGGCTGTCAGGCTCTCTGGAGCTCATATTCACACTGCTCTGTCCTCCCTGCTTTCTGGGGCTGTCTGGCTCTCTGGAGCTCATATTCACACTGCTCTGTTCTCCCTGCTTTCTGAGGCTGTCTGGCTCTCTGGAACTCATATTCACACTGCTCTGTTCTCCCTGCTTTCTGGGGCTGTCTGGCTCTCTGGAGCTCATATTCACACTGCTCTGTTCTCCCTGCTTTCTGGGGCTGTCTGGCTCTCTGGAGCTCATATTCACACTGCTCTGTTCTCCCTGCTTTCTGGGGCTGTCTGGCTTTCTGGAACTCATATTCACACTGCTCTGTTCTCCCTGCTTTCTGGGGCTGTCTGGCTCTCTGGAACTCATATTCACACTGCTCTGTCTTTGTAAAGGGAGTAATGGCTGGTTACAAAAACAAAACAGAAGCCTGTGGAGAGCGAGAGAAAGGGAGAGAGGGGATAGAGAAACTGGATAAGTGCAGAGGGACGCAGACACTTGGTTGTGACCCCTTTAAGAGCGGCGCAGGAGGTTTCAAGGCCCAGTTCTGAGAGCTTTTGTCCAACTTTTTGAACAGTGACAAATCTCACCCAATTAATACCAGTCGTATTTCAATAACCCATGTTACAGTAATGCACTGTTCCGTAGTAACATACTGCATGGAGAGACAGTGAGGCCCTCATAATACATGGCCCATCGTGTTGTTTTCGCTCTGCACCTCCTGAACTTCCGGCGCCGACAGAGATGGCCGCCTCGCTTCGCGTTCCTAGGAAACTATGCAGTTTTTTAAAGTTTTTTTACGTGTTATTTCTTACATTAGTACCCCAGGTCATCTTAGGTTTCATTACATACAGTCGAGAAGAACTACTGAATATAAGATCAGCGTCAACTCACCATGAGTACGACCAAGAACATGTTTTTCGCGACGCGGATCCTGTGTTCTGCATTTCAAACAGGACAACGGAATGGATCCCATGCAGCGACCCAAAAAAAACGACTCCGAAAAAGAGGGAAACGAGGTGGTCTTCTGGTCAGACTCCGGAGACGGGCACATTGTGCACCACTCCCTAGCATTCTTCTCGCCAATGTCCAGTCTCTTGACAACAAGGTTGATGAAATCCGAGCAAGGGTAGCATTCCAGAGGGACATCAGTGACTGCAACGTTCTTTGCTTCACGGAAACATGGCTCACTGGAGAGACGCTATCGGAGGCAGTGCAGCCAGCGGGTTTCTCCACGCATCGCGCCGACAGGAACAAACATCTTTCTGGTAAGAAGAGGGGCGGGGGCGTATGCCTTATGGCTAACGAGACATGGTGTGATGAAAGAAACATACAGGAACTCAAATCCTTCTGTTCACCTGATTTAGAATTCCTCACAATCAAATGTAGACCACATTATCTACCAAGAGAATTCTCTTCGATTATAATCACAGCCGTATATATCCCCCCCAAGCAGACACATCGATGGCTCTGAACGAACTTTATTTGACTCTTTGCAAACTGGAATCCATTTATCCGGAGGATGCATTCATTGTAGCTGGGGATTTTAACAAGGCTAATCTGAAAACAAGACTCCCTAAATTTTATCAGCATATCGATTGCGCAACCAGGGGTGGAAAAACCTTGGATCATTGTTACTCTAACTTCCGCGACGCATATAAGGCCCTGCCCCGCCCCCCTTTCGGAAAAGCTGACCACGACTCCATTTTGTTGATCCCTGCCTACAGACAGAAACTAAAACAAGAGGCTCCCACGCTGAGGTCTGTCCAACGCTGGTCAGACCAAGCTGACTCCACACTCCAAGACTGCTTCCATCACGTGGACTGGGATATGTTTCGTATTGCGTCAGATAACAATATTGACGAATACGCTGATTCGGTGTGCGAGTTCATTAGAACGTGCGTTGAAGATGTCGTTCCGATAGCAACGATTAAAACATTCCCTAACCAGAAACCGTGGATTGATGGCAGCATTCGCGTGAAACTGAAAGCGCGAACCACTGCTTTTAATCAGGGCAAGGTGACTGGTAACATGACCGAATACAAACAGTGCAGCTATTCCCTCCGCAAGGCTATCAAACAAGCTAAGCGTCAGTACAGAGACAAAGTAGAATCTCAATTCAACGGCTCAGACACAAGAGGCATGTGGCAGGGTCTACAGTCAATCACGGACTACAAGAAGAAATCCAGCCCAGTCACGGACCAGGATGTCTTGCTCCCAGGCAGACTAAATAACTTTTTTTGCCCGCTTTGAGGACAATACAGTGCCGCTGACACGGCCTGCAACGAAAACATGCGGACTCTCCTTCACTGCAGCCGAGGTGAGTAAGACATTTAAACGTGTTAACCCTCGCAAGGCTGCAGGCCCAGACGGCATCCCCAGCGCCCTCAGAGCATGCGCAGACCAGCTGGCCGGTGTGTTTACGGACATATTCAATCAATCCCTATACCAGTCTGCTGTTCCCACATGCTTCAAGAGGGCCACCATTGTTCCTGTTCCCAAGAAAGCTAAAGTAACTGAGCTAAACGACTACCGCCCCGTAGCACTCACTTCCGTCATCATGAAGTGCTTTGAGAGACTAGTCAAGGACCATATCACCTCCACCCTACCTGACACCCTAGACCCACTCCAATTTGCTTACCGCCCAAATAGGTCCACAGACGATGCAATCTCAACCACACTGCACACTGCCCTAACCCATCTGGACAAGAGGAATACCTATGTGAGAATGCTGTTCATTGACTACAGCTCGGCATTCAACACCATAGTACCCTCCAAGCTCGTCATCAAGCTCGAGACCCTGGGTATCGACCCCGCCCTGTGCAACTGGGTACTGGACTTCCTGACGGGCCGCCCCCAGGTGGTGAGGGTAGGCAACAACATCTCCTCCCCGTTGATCCTCAACACTGGGGCCCCACAAGGGTGCGTTCTGAGCCCTCTCCTGTACTCCCTGTTCACCCACGACGGCGTGGCCATGCACGCCTCCAACTCAATCATCAAGTTTGCGGACGACACAACAGTGGTAGGCTTGATTACCAACAACGACGAGACGGCCTACAGGGAGGAGGTGAGGGCCCTCGGAGTGTGGTGTCAGGAAAATAACCTCACACTCAACGTCCACAAAACTAAGGAGATGATTGTGGACTTCAGGAAACAGAGGGAACATCCCCCTATCCACATTGATGGAACAGTAGTGGAGAGGGTAGCAAGTTTTAAGTTCCTCGGCATACACATCACAGACAAACTGAATTGGTCCACTCACACAGACAGCATCGTGAAGAAGGCGCAGCAGTGCCTCTTCAACCTCAGGAGGCTGAAGAAATTCGGCTTGTCACCAAAAGCACTCACAAACTTCTCACAAACTTCAGATGCACAATCGAGAGCATCCGGGCGGGCTGTATCACCGCCTGGTACAGCAACTGCTCCGCCCTCAACCGTAAGGCTCTCCAGAGGGTAGTGAGGTCTGCACAACGCATCACCGGGGGCAAACTACCTGCCCTCCAGGACACCTACACCACCCGATGTTACAGGAAGGCCATAAAGATCATCAAGGACATCAACCACCCGAGCCACTGCCTGTTCACCCCGCTATCATCCAGAAGGCGAGGTCAGTACAGGTGCATCAAAGCTGGGACCGAGAGACTGAAAAACAGCTTCTATCTCAAGGCCATCAGACTGTTAAACAGCCACCACTAACATTGAGTGGCTGCTGCCAACACACTGACACTGACACTGACTCAACTCCAGCCACTTTAATAATGGGAATTGATGGGAAATTATGTAAATTTATCACTAGCCACTTTAAACAATGCTACCTTATATAATGTTACTTACCCTACATTATTCATCTCATATGCATACGTATATACTGTACTCTATATCATCGACTGCATCCTTATGTAATACATGTATCACTAGCCACTTTAACTATGCCACTTTGTTTACATACTCATCTCATATGTATATACTGTACTCGATACCATCTACTGTATCTTGCCTATGCTGCTCTGTACCATCACTCATGCATATATCCTTATGTACATATTCTTTATCCCCTTACACTGTGTATAAGACAGTAGTTTTGGAATTGTTAGTTAGATTACTTGTTGGTTATTACTGCATTGTCGGAACTAGAAGCACAAGCATTTCGCTACAATCGCATTAACATCTGCTAACCATGTGTATGTGACAAATAACATTTGATTTGATTTGATTTTGATTTGAACCTGCAAACGGAAACCTGACCTGTTTTGGAAACTCAGGTCCGGACAGAGGAAACTTTAGCCTGGACAGAATGCATAATGCATAAACCTCTGCTCCACTGTCAAAGAAAGAGGTAGACACACACACACACACACATTGTGAGTTGACATTGGTTAGCTTTGACGTTGTTTCCCTTGTCTACAGGTACCTGTAATCTATTCTGTCTTGAACAGTGTATATATATAACGAGATGTGCTTGTCTGTTTTTATTCAGAAACTAAACTGGTCTGTGTTTTCCCTGGAGCTGTCAGCCACTGTTGACAGGTCCATTTCACTTCGCTATGTTTGTTATCCTTGTTATACAAGCTGCCCTGTGGGCAGAACCTTTCAATGCTGATCTCTCTCTCTGCTAGAGCTGCTGCAATCAGATAACACACACACACACATACACACAGAGGTAGGCCTCAGGTGATTTACATAACGATGAGGGCTGGAAGCACACCTTGCATTGGTTGTCTATAAATAGCTCTCTGGCAGCCCTGTCCTACCACACAATCAAATGAGCTGGCCTGATAGGATCACATCACACTTTACCAGTCACACTGACAGGATCACACTACACCAGTCACACTATGACAGGGTCACACTGACAGGATCACACTATGCCAGTCACACTACGACAGGGTCACACTGACAGGATCACACTACGACAGGGTCACACTGACAGGATCACACTACGACAGGGTCACACTGACAGGATCACACTACGACCGGGTCACACTGACAGGATCACACTACGACAGGGTCACACTGACAGGATCACACTACGACAGGGTCACACTGACAGGATCACACTGACAGGATCACACTACGACAGGGTCACACTGACAGGATCACACTACGACAGGGTCACACTGACAGGATCACACTACGACAGGGTCACACTACGACAGGGTCACACTGACAGGATCACACTATACCAGTCACACTATACCAGTCACACTATGACAGGGTCACACTGACAGGATCACACTATGCCAGTCACACTATGACAGGGTCACACTGACAGGATCACACTACACCAGTCACACTATACCAGTCACACTATGACAGGGTCACACTGACAGGATCACACTATGCCAGTCACACTATGACAGGGTCACACTGACAGGATCACACTACACCAGTCACACTATGACAGGGTCACACTGACAGGATCACACTATGCCAGTCACACTATGACAGGGTCACACTGACAGGATCACACTACACCAGTCACACTATGACAGGGTCACACTGACAGGATCACACTACGCCAGTCACACTATGACAGGGTCACACTGACAGGATCACACTATACCAGTCACACTATGACAGGGTCACACTGACAGGATCACACTATACCAGTCACACTATACCAGTCACACTATGACAGGGTCACACTGACAGGATCACACTATACCAGTCACACTATACCAGTCACACTACGACAGGGTCACACTGACAGGATCACACTACGACAGGGTCACACTGACAGGATCACACTGACAGGATCACACTGACAGGATCACACTACGACAGGGTCACACTGACAGGATCACACTACGACAGGGTCACACTGACAGGATCACACTACGACAGGGTCACACTACGACAGGGTCACACTGACAGGATCACACTATACCAGTCACACTATACCAGTCACACTATGACAGGGTCACACTGACAGGATCACACTATGCCAGTCACACTATGACAGGGTCACACTGACAGGATCACACTACACCAGTCACACTATGACAGGGTCACACTGACAGGATCACACTATGCCAGTCACACTATGACAGGGTCACACTGACAGGATCACACTACACCAGTCACACTATGACAGGGTCACACTGACAGGATCACACTATGCCAGTCACACTATGACAGGGTCACACTGACAGGATCACACTACGACAGGGTCACACTATACCAGTCACACTATGACAGGGTCACACTGACAGGATCACACTATACCAGTCACACTATACCAGTCACACTATGACAGGGTCACACTGACAGGATCACACTATACTAGTCACACTATACCAGTCACACTATGACAGGGTCACACTGACAGGATCACACTATACCAGTCACACTATGACAGGTTCACACTGACAGGATCACACTATACCAGTCACACTATGACAGGGTCACACTGACAGGATCACACTATACCAGTCACACTGACAGGATCACACTATACCAGTCACACTATGACAGGTTCACACTGACAGGATCACACTATACCAGTCACACTATGACAGGTTCACACTGACAGGATCACACTATACCAGTCACACTATGACAGGGTCACACTGACAGGATCACACTACACCAGTCACACTATGACAGGGTCACACTGACAGGATCACACTGACAGGATCACACTATACCAGTCACACTATGACAGGGTCACACTGACAGGATCACACTGACAGGATCACACTATACCAGTCACACTATGACAGGGTCACACTGACAGGATCACACTGACAGGATCACACTGACAGGATCACACTACACCAGTCACACTATGACAGGATCACACTGACAGGATCACACTATACCAGTCACACTATGACAGGGTCACACTGACAGGATCACACTGACAGGATCACACTATACCAGTCACACTATGACAGGGTCACACTGACAGGATCACACTGACAGGATCACACTATACCAGTCACACTATGACAGGGTCACACTGACAGGATCACACTGACAGGATCACACTATACCAGTCACACTATGACAGGGTCACACTGACAGGATCACACTATGCCAGTCACACTATGACAGGGTCACACTGACAGGATCACACTACACCAGTCACACTATACCAGTCACACTATGACAGGGTCACACTGACAGGATCACACTATGCCAGTCACACTATGACAGGGTCACACTGACAGGATCACACTACACCAGTCACACTATGACAGGGTCACACTGACAGGATCACACTATGCCAGTCATACTATGACAGGGTCACACTGACAGGATCACACTACACCAGTCACACTATGACAGGGTCACACTGACAGGATCACACTACGCCAGTCACACTATGACAGGGTCACACTGACAGGATCACACTATACCAGTCACACTATGACAAGGTCACACTGACAGGATCACACTATACCAGTCACACTATACCAGTCACACTATGACAGGGTCACACTGACAGGATCACACTATACCAGTCACACTATACCAGTCACACTACGACAGGGTCACACTGACAGGATCACACTACGACAGGGTCACACTGACAGGATCACACTGACAGGATCACACTACGACAGGGTCACACTGACAGGATCACACTACGACAGGGTCACACTGACAGGATCACACTACGACAGGGTCACACTACGACAGGGTCACACTGACAGGATCACACTATACCAGTCACACTATACCAGTCACACTATGACAGGGTCACACTGACAGGATCACACTATGCCAGTCACACTATGACAGGGTCACACTGACAGGATCACACCAGTCACACCAGTCACACACAGGATCACACTATACCAGACAGGGTCACACTGACAGGATCACACTATGCCAGTCACACTATGACAGGGTCACACTGACAGGATCACACAGGGTCACACCAGTCACACTACACCAGTCACACAGGTCACACTGACAGGGTCACACTGACAGGATCACACTATGCCAGTCACACTATGACAGGGTCACACTGACAGGATCACACTACGACAGGGTCACACTATACCAGTCACACTATGACAGGGTCACACTGACAGGATCACACTATACCAGTCACACTATACCAGTCACACTATGACAGGGTCACACTGACAGGATCACACTATACTAGTCACACTATACCAGTCACACTATGACAGGGTCACACTGACAGGATCACACTATACCAGTCACACTATGACAGGTTCACACTGACAGGATCACACTATACCAGTCACACTATGACAGGGTCACACTGACAGGATCACACTATACCAGTCACACTATGACAGGGTCACACTGACAGGATCACACTATACCAGTCACACTATGACAGGTTCACACTGACAGGATCACACTATACCAGTCACACTATGACAGGTTCACACTGACAGGATCACACTATACCAGTCACACTATGACAGGGTCACACTGACAGGATCACACTACACCAGTCACACTATGACAGGGTCACACTGACAGGATCACACTGACAGGATCACACTATACCAGTCACACTATGACAGGGTCACACTGACAGGATCACACTGACAGGATCACACTATACCAGTCACACTATGACAGGGTCACACTGACAGGATCACACTGACAGGATCACACTGACAGGATCACACTACACCAGTCACACTATGACAGGGTCACACTGACAGGATCACACTATACCAGTCACACTATGACAGGTTCACACTGACAGGATCACACTGACAGGATCACACTATACCAGTCACACTATGACAGGTTCACACTGACAGGGTCACACTGACAGGATCACACTATACCAGTCACACTATGACAGGGTCACACTGACAGGATCACACTGACAGGATCACACTATACCAGCCACACTATGATAGGCTCACACTGACAGGATCACACTATACCAGTCACACTATGACAGGTTCACACTGACAGGATCACACTATACCAGTCACACTATAGATTGTCACACTGACAGGATCACACTACACCAGTCACACTATACCAGTCACACTGACAGGATCACACTATACCAGTCACACTATGACAGGGTCACACTGACAGGATCACACTATACCAGTCACACTGACAGGATCGCACTATGACAGGGTCACACTATACCAGTCACACTGACAGGATCGCACTATGACAGGATCACACTATACCAGTCACACTATGACAGGGTCACACTGTGACAGGGTCACACTATACCAGTCACACTGACAGGATCGCACTATGACAGGATCACACTATACCAGTCACACTATGACAGGGTCACACTGACAGGATCACACTATACCAGTCACACTGACAGGATCACACTATACCAGTCACACTGACAGGATCACACTATACCAGTCACACTGACAGGGTCACACTATACCAGTCACACTGACAGGATCACACTATACCAGTCACACTGTGACAGGGTCACACTGACAGGATCGCACTATGACAGGATCGCATTGTGACAGGGTCACACTATACCAATCACACTGACAGGATCGCACTATGACAGGATCGCATTGTGACAGGGTTACACTATACCAATCACACTGACAGGATCGCACTATGACAGGATCGCATTGTGACAGGGTCACACTGTGACAGGGTCACACTATACCAGTCACACTGACAGGATCGCACTATGACAGGATCGCATTGTGACAGGGTCACACTGTGACAGGGTCACACTATACCAGTCACACTGACAGGATCGCACTATGACAGGATCGCATTGTGACAGGGTTACACTATACCAATCACACTGACAGGATCGCACTATGACAGGATCGCATTGTGACAGGATCACACTGACAGGATCACACTATACCAGTCACACTATGACAGGGTCACACTGACAGGATCACACTGACAGGATCACACTATACCAGTCACACTATGACAGGGTCACACTGACAGGATCACACTGACAGGATCACACTGACAGGATCACACTACACCAGTCACACTATGACAGGGTCACACTGACAGGATCACACTATACCAGTCACACTATGACAGGTTCACACTGACAGGATCACACTGACAGGATCACACTATACCAGTCACACTATGACAGGTTCACACTGACAGGGTCACACTGACAGGATCACACTATACCAGTCACACTATGACAGGGTCACACTGACAGGATCACACTGACAGGATCACACTATACCAGCCACACTATGATAGGCTCACACTGACAGGATCACACTATACCAGTCACACTATGACAGGTTCACACTGACAGGATCACACTATACCAGTCACACTATAGATTGTCACACTGACAGGATCACACTACACCAGTCACACTATACCAGTCACACTGACAGGATCACACTATACCAGTCACACTATGACAGGGTCACACTGACAGGATCACACTATACCAGTCACACTGACAGGATCGCACTATGACAGGGTCACACTATACCAGTCACACTGACAGGATCGCACTATGACAGGATCACACTATACCAGTCACACTATGACAGGGTCACACTGTGACAGGGTCACACTATACCAGTCACACTGACAGGATCGCACTATGACAGGATCACACTATACCAGTCACACTATGACAGGGTCACACTATACCAGTCACACTGACAGGATCACACTATACCAGTCACACTGACAGGATCACACTATACCAGTCACACTGACAGGGTCACACTATACCAGTCACACTGACAGGATCACACTATACCAGTCACACTGTGACAGGGTCACACTATACCAGTCACACTGACAGGATCGCACTATGACAGGATCGCATTGTGACAGGGTCACACTATACCAATCACACTGACAGGATCGCACTATGACAGGATCGCATTGTGACAGGGTTACACTATACCAATCACACTGACAGGATCGCACTATGACAGGATCGCATTGTGACAGGGTCACACTGTGACAGGGTCACACTATACCAGTCACACTGACAGGATCGCACTATGACAGGATCGCATTGTGACAGGGTCACACTGTGACAGGGTCACACTATACCAGTCACACTGACAGGATCGCACTATGACAGGATCGCATTGTGACAGGGTTACACTATACCAATCACACTGACAGGATCGCACTATGACAGGATCGCATTGTGACAGGGTCACACTGTGACAGGGTCACACTATACCAGTCACACTGACAGGATCACACTATACCAGTCACACTATGACAGGGTCACACTGTGACAGGGTCACACTATACCAGTCACACTGGCAGGGTCACACTATGACAGGATCACACAATGACAGTCACAATGACAGGGTCACACTGACAGGATCACACAATGACAGTCACAATGACAGGGTCACACTGACAGGATCACACACTGACAGGATCATACACTGACAGGATCGCACTGACAGTCACACTGACAGGATCACACTGACAGGATCACACTGACAGTCACACTGACAGTCACACTGACAGGATCACACACTGACAGGATCACACTGACAGGATCACACTGACAGGATCACACTGACAGTCACACTGACAGGGTCACACTGACAGGATCACACTGACAGTCACACTGACAGGATCACACACTGACAGTCACACTGACAGGATCACACACTGACAGGATCACACACTGACAGGATCACACACTGACAGGGTCACACACTGACAGGATCACACTGACAGTCACACTGACAGGATCACACACTGACAGGATCACACACTGACAGTCACACTGACAGGATCACACACTGACAGGATCACACTGACAGTCACACTGACAGGATCACACACTGTCAGGATCACACTGACAGGATCACACACTGACAGGATCACACTGACAGTCACACTGACAGGATCACACACTGACAGTCACACTATGACAGTCACACTATGACAGGATCACACACTGACAGGATCACACACTGACAGGATCACACTGACAGGGTCACACTATGACAGGGTCACACTGACAGGATCACACTGACAGGATCACACTGACAGGGTCACACACTGACAGGATCACACTGACAGGGTCACACACTGACAGGATCACACACTGACAGGATCACACACTGACTGGGTCACACTGACAGGGTCACACTATGACAGTCACACTGACAGGATCACACTATAACAGGGTCACACTATGACATAGTCACACTGACATAATCACACTATAACAGTCACACACCAGCCTGAGAGAAGCCATTTACTGGATACAATGTATTATTCCACAGCTGGTTATATTTTCTTCCTCTGGGAAAGTTTAAGCAACTGTATTTCAGAAGTCATACTCATCTCTGGTGCTTTTTCAAGCTGGAGTTTCTTTTCTGATGTCCCTGTTGTGTGTGCTCTTTGTTGTAAGTTATGTTCTAAACCTTTATTAGTGGGAGGTCGATGGACACAGTGGGCCATGAACATTCCTGCTGTAATTCCTGACATACTTACCCTGCAGAGAAAATATACATACTGCTGCGCTCTCGCAACCCCTCTTATCTGACCTGACTTTGTCTATCATACTGCTACAGCTCAGAGAGAGGGGAGGAGGGGACAAGGGAGGATAAAATAAGAGGAGTGGACAAGGGAGGAGAGGATAAAAGAATAGAGGAGGGGACAAGGGAGGCGAGGATAAGAGAAAAGAGGAGAGGACAAGGGAGGAGAGGATAAGAGAATAGAGGAGAGGACAAGGGAGGAGAGGATAAAATAATAGAGGAGAGGGGACAAGGGAGGAAAGGATAAGAGAATAGAGGACAGGGGACAGGAAGGAGAGAATAAGAGAATAGAGGAGAGGACTGGAAGGAGAGGAGAATAGAGGAGAGGGGACTGGAAGGAGAGGATAAGAGAATAGAGAGGAGAGGACTGGAAGGAGAGGAGAGGACTGGAAGGAGAGGAGAATAGAGGAGAGGGGACTGGAAGGAGAGGATAAGAGAATAGAGGAGAGGGGACTGGAAGGAGAGGATAAGAGAATAGAGGAGAGGACTGGAAGGAGAGGAGAGGACTGGAAGGAGAGGATAAGAGAATAGAGGAGAGGACTGGAAGGAGAGGATAAGAGAATAGAGGAGAGGACTGGAAGGAGAGGATAAGAGAATAGAGGAGAGGACTGGGAGGAGAGGACTGGAAGGAGAGGATAAGAGAATAGAGAGGAGAGGACTGGAAGGAGAGGATAAGAGAATAGAGGAGAGGACTGGAAGGAGAGGAGAGGACTGGAAGGAGAGGATAAGAGAATAGAGGAGAGGACTGGAAGGAGAGGATAAGAGAATAGAGGAGAGGACTGGAAGGAGAGGATAAGAGAATAGAGGAGAGGACTGGGAGGAGAGGACTGGAAGGAGAGGATAAGAGAATAGAGAGGAGAGGACTGGAAGGAGAGGAGAGGACTGGAAAGAGAGGATAAGAGAATAGAGGAGAGGACTGGAAGGAGAGGATAAGAGAATAGAGGAGAGGACTGGAAGGAGAGGATAAGAGAATAGAGGAGAGGACTGGGAGGAGAGGACTGGAAGGAGAGGATAAGAGAATAGAGAGGAGAGGACTGGAAGGAGAGGAGAGGACTGGAAAGAGAGGATAAGACAATAGAGGAGAGGACTGGAAGGAGAGGATAAGAGAATAGAGGAGAGGACTGGAAGGAGAGGATAAGAGAATAGAGGAGAGGACTGGAAGGAGAGGATAAGACAATAGAGGAGAGGACTGGAAGGAGAGGATAAGACAATAGAGGAGAGGACTGGAAGGAGAGGATAAGAGAATAGAGGAGAGGACTGGAAGGAGAGGATAAGAGAATAGAGGAGAGGACTGGAAGGAGAGGATAAGACAATAGAGGAGAGGACTGGGAGGAGAGGACTGGAAGGAGAGGATAAGAGAATAGAGGAGAGGACTGGGAGGAGAGGACTGGAAGGAGAGGATAAGAGAATAGAGAGGAGAGGACTGGAAGGAGAGGAGAGGACTGGAAAGAGAGGATAAGACAATAGAGGAGAGGACTGGAAGGAGAGGATAAGAGAATAGAGGAGAGGGGACTGGAAGGAGAGGATAAGAGAATAGAGGAGAGGACTGGAAGGAGAGGATAAGAGAATAGAGGAGAGGGGACTGGAAGGAGAGGATAAGAGAATAGAGAGGAGAGGACTGGAAGGAGAGGATAAGAGAATAGAGGAGAGGACTGGAAGGAGAGGATATGAGAATAGATGAGAGGACTGGAAGGAGAGGATAAGAGAATAGAGGAGAGGACAGGAAGGAGAGGATAAGAGAATAGAGGAGAGGACTGGAAGGAGAGGAGAGGACTGGAAGGAGAGGATAAGAGAATAGAGGAGAGGACTGGAAGGAGAGGATAAGAGAATAGAGGAGAGGGGACTGGAAGGAGAGGATAAGAGAATAGAGGAGAGGACTGGAAGGAGAGGACTGGAAGGAGAGGATAAGAGAATAGAGGAGAGGACTGGAAGGAGAGGATATGAGAATAGATGAGAGGACTGGAAGGAGAGGATAAGAGAATAGAGGAGAGGACAGGAAGGAGAGGATAAGAGAATAGAGGAGAGGACTGGAAGGAGAGGAGAGGACTGGAAGGAGAGGATAAGAGAATAGAGGAGAGGACTGGAAGGAGAGGATAAGAGAATAGAGGAGAGGGGACTGGAAGGAGAGGACTGGAAGGAGAGGATAAGAGAATAGAGGAGAGGGGACTGGAAGGAGAGGATATGAGAATAGAGGAGGGGACTGGAAGGAGAGGATAAGACAATAGAGGAGAGGACTGGAAGGAGAGGATAAGAGAATAGAGGAGAGGACTGGAAGGAGAGGAGAGGACTGGAAGGAGAGGATAAGAGAATAGAGGAGAGGGGACTGGAAGGAGAGGATAAGAGAATAGAGGAGGGGACAGGAAGGAGAGGATAAGAGAATAGAGGAGAGGACAGGAAGGAGAGGATAAGAGAATAGAGAGGAGAGGACTGGAAGGAAAGAGCAGGGTGGAGGGGAGGGGAAAGGTTCAATCCAATAAAGCCCTTCATCCTCTGCAGTGGACTGGAACATAGTTTAGACTCCCAGTAGGATCCAGGCCGACCATCACAGCAACACATACCTCACTAGTGACTACCTACCCTGACTGACCCACAGCCAGGCCTCACTAGTGACTACCTACCCTGACTGACCCACAGCCAGGCCTCACTAGTGACTACCTACCCTGACTGACCCACAGCCAGGCCTCACTAGTGAATACCTACCCTGACTGACCCACAGCCAGGCCTCACTAGTGAATACCTACCCTGACTGACCCACAGCCAGGCCTCACTAGTGAATACCTACCCTGACTGACCCACAGCCAGACCTCACTAGTGAATACCTACCCTGACTGACCCACAGCCAGGCCTCACTAGTGACTACCTACCCTGACTGACCCACAGCCAGACCTCACTAGTGAATACCTACCCTGACTGACCCACAGCCAGGCCTCACTAGTGAATACCTACCCTGTGACTGACCCACAGCCAGACCTCACTAGTGAATACCTACCCTGACTGACCCACAGCCAGACCTCACTAGTGAATACCTACCCTGACTGACCCACAGCCAGATACATAGGCTTCTGTTGTCAACAACGGCATGACAATGATCAAGAACGCTGCTATATTGACACTCATTTTCTACTGTGCCTACGCAATGGGGCAGAGCTAGGTTGTCACCTCAGGGACGACTACAGAGTCAAACAGTTGCCTGTTGTGGTGCTACAGGCCATTACATATCCGCCTGTCCAGTAAAAGACCAGACTCATCAGCTAGGTAAGAGTACTATAGTACTAGTACTATAACAACACAGGGCGAGACCCAGATGCAGACACAGATGATGCTATTAAAAAGTGTGCAGGGCCTCAACTCTTCATTTAACGGATTGCAGTTTGAATCGGACAGCAGCCAATCAAATTGTGCCGGCTGAGAAAAAGTTACACAAAAGTTACACAATGCAGAGGAACGTCGGTGGGTGAATTCAGTTGGAGACCCTGGAAAGATGATACCCTAAAGTATTATTTTCGGATATAAAGACTACGTTGTCGTCAACAAAAAACGGATTGCAACTTGCCAAACATGCGGGAAGAAAATGACAGATGGAGGCGCAACAACTTACAACTTTGTTCGACATTTGAAGCTGCACAAAGAACGGTAAATCGTGGCTAATATAGCCGACAGCTATATATAACTTTGCTAGTATAGCATGTAGGCTAACATAACGTTAAATCAATGAGCCTCCAAACAGTCAGCCAGTGCGGGAATGTGATCATTGCACCCAAGATTGAGCTACAACTGGCAAGGCAGTTGGTAGCCTAAATCCTGCCTGATGTTACTGCTGCTCCTAAAACCATTGACATACTACTACTGTAACCACACACAGAGTGAGCCTACAGAGTGTGTGAGAGAAGGTTGGGTGATTGTGTACAAGCCTACATCACCCGATTGTGCCCCATAGTGGGGGTCTTTCTCATGGCTACCCATGTATTAACATGGACATATGTTTATTTGGAAAGTAATATATATATATATAAAAGCATTCATGATTTGCGTAAATGTAATATACTAACTATTACTCGTTAAAAATATGAAATGGTATTACATTTGGTGAAGAGCACATGACTTGTTTAAGACTCAAAACTCAAAGTTTAGGACTTGAGCCTTGACTCGGACTTGCCTGCCTTGACTTGGGACTTGAGTGCTAAGACTTGAGACTTACTTGTGACTTGTAAACCAATGACTTGGTCCCACCTCTGGCAGGCAGGCTCGAGGTCAGGGCAGACTGAATGGTCAGGCAGGCGGGCTCAGTGTCAGGCAGGCCGAACAGGTTGGAACCAGGAGGGCTAGAAAACAGAGACTAGGAAAACCAGGCGCACGGAAAACCATGCTGTTAGGCTTGACCAGATAGCATGAACTGGCTACAGACAAACAGAGAAAACAGGTATAAATACACTGGGGATAATGGGAAGATGGGCAACACCTGGAGGGGGGTGGAGACGAGAACAAAGACAGGTGAAACAGATCAGGGTGTGACAATTTCTCTCATTACGGTGTCCTCTCTACACTGCCATCGAATGACCGCAGCAGCAGGGTTTGTGACTTTAGAAGTGGGAGTGTTTTTGGTTCGGTGCGTCAAAATAGGATAAGTAAGTACTTTTTTTATGTGCAGGAAAGGTAGACATACGAAAATGCAACAGATCCTCTTCAATCTGCCATTTCTTACTGTCTATATTATATATTAATATAATATAAATTATAAGTAATAACCTAAATAATAATGATGTAATGCCATGATAATAAAAAAAGTGTAATGGCTTGTTTAAAAAATATATATTTGGAAGTAAATTCATATAAAAGTCTACAAACAGAATTGTTACCTCCCCTTTTTACATAGGGCTATATAGGCCTAAGAGAACAGTAACATTTCAACAAAACAATACAAAAAGGAAAAACCAGTAGCAGGGTGCAATAGTGAAAATGCAATGTTTCTTATTGCCTATGTTTCTTATTACCTATGTTTCTTATTACCTATGTGTCTTATTACCTATGTGTCTTATTACCTATGTGTCTTATTACCTATGTTTCTTATTGCCTATGTTTCTTATTACCTATGTTTCTTATTACCTATGTGTCTTATTACCTATGTGTCTTATTACCTATGTTTCTTATGGCCTATGTTTCTTATTACCTATGTTTCTTATTGCCTATGTTTTTTATTACCTATGTTTCTTATTACCTATGTTTCTTATTACCTATGTTTCTTATTGCCTATGTTTCTTATTACCTATGTTTCTTATTGCCTATGTTTCTTATTACCTATGTGTCTTATTACCTATGTGTCTTATTACCTATGTGTCTTATTACCTATGTGTCTTATTACCTATGTGTCTTATTACCTATGTTTCTTATTACCTATGTTTCTTATTACCTATGTTTCTTATTGCCTATGTTTCTTATTACCTATGTGTCTTATTACCTATGTTTCTTATTGCCTATGTTTCTTATTACCTATGTCTTATTACCTATGTGTCTTATTACTTATGTTTCTTATTGCCTATGTTTCTTATTACCTATGTTTCTTATTACCTATGTTTCTTATTACCTCTGTGTGATGTTGTGACAGTCCTCTCCAATCTTCCATTTCTTAATCTGTAGACTAGACTAATACTTAGAGGTAATAACTTGAATACTAATATGCTACTGATAATAATGGTAAAAGTTGCAGAGATAAAAGCCACTTGTTTCTTTCTGAATAGTTATGTCGGTGAACGTGTACATTGGCCTGGCCAAGTACCATATTCTCACATTTCAAGGCCGTCACAGCCAGTTTACTGGGCTATGCTACCTGTTGTAGCTGATGTGATGTGGTGTCCATCCTAAAAGTTGTGTTTGGCTGGAACAGTTCCGTTATGTTTCCACATGTTGAAAACAAAGAGCAGCTCCGAGACGTACACAGCACAGCTAACCCTGCAGGAAATCCTGTGCTGCAGACAGGAATGGCATGCCAGGGTTGACCCCGTGCACTAAACACATACACACACACACACACACACACACACACACACACACACACACACACACACACACACACACACACACACAGCAATAGGTGGGCCTGCAGGAAGAGGGAAGGAGGTGTTGAATTATACTGAGAGATGGTGAAAGACTCCTCCTCAGGAGTACAACACACACATAGAGGGTGGATCATAATAACACGGTGACTTTCTCAGGGGTGTCAGGTTGTCATAACAATCCCCTGCTTCGACCTCTCTCCCTTTTCTTATCCTCTCCCCTCCCCTCTGCTCTCTACCCTCTCCTCCTCTCCCTCTCCTCCTCTCATCTGCTCTCTACCCTCACCTCCTCTCCCCTCTCCCCTCTCCTCTCTACCCTCTCCTCCTCTCCCCTCTCCTCTCTACCCTCTCCTCCTCTCCTCTCTACCCTCTCCTCTCTACCCTCTCCCCTCTCCTCTCTACCCTCTCCCCTCTGCTCTCTCCCCTCTCCTCTCCCCTCTCCTCCTCTACCCTCTCCTCCTCTCCCCTCTCCTCCTCTCTCCTCTCCTCCTCTCCTCTCCTCTGCTCTCTCCCCTCTCCTCTCCCCTCTGCTCTCTACCCTCTCCCCTCTCCTCTCCCCTCTGCTCTCTACCCTCTCCTCCTCTCCCCTCTCCTCTGCTCTCTACCCTCTCCCCTCTCCTCTCCCCTCTGCTCTTTACCCTCTTCTCCTCTCCCCTCTCCTCTGCTCTCTACCCTCTCCCCTCTCCCCTCTCCTCTCTCCTCTGCTCTCTCCCCTCCTCCTCCTCTCCCCTCTCCTCTCCCCTCTGCTCTCTACCCTCTCCTCCTCTCCCCTCTGCACTCTACCCTCTCATCCTCTCTCCTCTGCTCTTTCCCCTCTCCTCCTCTCCCCTCTCCTCTCCCCTCTGCTATATCCCCTCCTCCTCTCCCTCTCCTCCTCTCTCCTCTCCTCCTCTCCCCTCTGCTCTCTCCCCTCTCCTCCTCTTCCCTCTCCTCTCCCCTCTGCTATATACCCTCCTCTCCCCTCTGCTCTCTCCCCTCTCCTCCTCTCCCCTCTCCTCTCCCCTCTGCTATATCCCCCTCTCCTCCTCTCCCCTCTGCACTCTACCCTCTCCTCCTCTCCCCTCTGCTCTCTACCCTTTCCTCCTCTCCCCTCTGCTCTCTACCCTCTCATCCTCTACCCTCTCCCCTCTCCTCCTCTCCCCTCCCCTCTGCTCTTTACCCTCTCCTCCTCTCCCTCTGCTCTCTACCCTCTCATCCTCTACCCTCTCATCCTCTCCCCTCTCCTCTCCCCTCTCCTCCTCTCCCCTCCCCTCTGCTCTTTATCCTCTCCTCCTCTCCCCTCTGCTCTCTACCCTCTCATCCTCTACCCTCTCATCCTCTACCCTCTCATCCTCTCCCCTCTCCTCTCCCCTCTCCTCCTCTCCCCTCCCCTCTGCTCTTTACCCTCTCCTCCTCTCCCCTCTGCTCTCTACCCTCTCCTCCTCTCCCCTCTGCTCTCTACCCTCTCATCCTCTACCCTCTCATCCTCTCCCCTCTCCTCTCCCCCTCTCCTCCTCTCCCCTCCCCTCTGCTCTTTACCCTCTCCTCCTCTCCCCTCTGCTCTCTACCCTCTCCTCCTCTCCCCTCTCCTCTCCCCTCTCCTCCTCTCCCCTCCCCTCTGCTCTTTACCCTCTCCTCCTCTCCCCTCTGCTCTCTACCCTCTCCTCCTCTCCCCTCTCCCTGAGTGGAGATTATAAGAGTACATGGCCATTAAGGACAGATTGTTCTTCAAGATATTCAAACCTTCATATATGACCAGCAGAGTCAAATAATAATCGCAGCGTGCACTGAACTGAACCCTTCCGCTGTTGAACTTGACTTGTGTTTTCAGCTTGGGCAAGTATAGTGCTTTGTAGTGTGTCGTAGTGGAGTAAATTTTGTATTAAAAAGGAACATTTTAGCATACACTGGAATGTAGACCAGAGGATACAGTGGTGATAGAGTGTGGTAGACAATGGTTATATCCCTGACTGTCAACACTGACAGTTCTATAGACTGTCTTCAATACTTTAGTGTGTACAGAGTGACAAGACTTATCTACAAACCCTAAGAACCTGTGCACACTAACACTCACACTCAGATACTGGGGGGCACCTTTGCATTAAATGGGCAATCTGCAGTTGCTACATCCATTTTCGATTCTTGAAGGATATAACACATTAATGATATGTATCCATTGATTCTTGAAGAATATAACTCATTGATGATATGTATCCATTGATTCTTGAAGGATATAACTCATTAATGATATGTATCCATTGATTCTTGAAGGATATAACTCATTAATGATATGTATCCATTGATTCTTGAAGGATATAACTCATTAATGATATGTATCCATTGATTCTTGAAGGATATAACTCATTAATGATATGTATCCATTGATTCTTGAAGGATATAACTCATTGATGATATGTATCCATTGATTCTTGAAGGATATAACTCATTAATGATATGTATCCATTGATTCTTGAAGGATATAACTCATTAATGATATGTATCCATTGATTCTTGAAGGATATAACTCATTAATGATATGTATCCATTGATTCTTGAAGGATATAACTCATTGATGATATGTACCCATTGATTCTTGAAGGATATAACTCATTAATGATATGTACCCATTGATTCTTGAAGGATATAACTCATTAATGATATGTATCCATTGATTCTTGAAGGATATAACTCATTAATGATATGTATCCTTTGATTCTTGAAGGATATAACTCATTAATGATATGTATCCATTGATTCTTGAAGGATATAACTCATTAATGATATGTACCCATTGATTCTTGAAGGATATAACTCATTAATGATATGTACCCATTGATTCTTGAAGGATATAACTTATTAATGATGTTCAGTGGTTCACTTTGTTATCGTTTCAACTGTGAATATCTTCAGCAATGTTACTTTTTAAAAACTGCATACACATTATGCTCAGACATATCCAAGCCTTTTTTCCTTGGAGGATGTTGTTTGTGCTACATATCCTCTCGGCCGATGGATCAGGACCTCTGATGAGGAGGACAAACAAAAGTCACCATTGAAATTAGCAGCAAAGCCTGAAAGAAGTGTTCCACCCCAAAATAGATGTGGAATCCATGCCAATTAGAGACTCCATTCCAGTCAGGGTCAACAAGAGGAGGGGGGGAGGGAGAGTGGGAGGAGGGGGGGATGGAGGGAGAAGGACGGAGGGGGAGGTGTCTGACCAAAGTGGAGCAGATGTCACTTGGTCAACACTTCCTGTTTTGTTGGCCTTTTTATTTTGAGACGGCTAATTTGGAGGGCCAGCCAGTCGCTGAGTCTTTGGCTCTATGTGTGGAGTTGGGCCTGAGATTTACACTGAGTCTTTGGCTCTATGTGTGGAGTTGGGCCTGAGATTTACACTGAGTCTTTGGCTCTATGTGTGGAGTTGGGCCTGAGATTTACACTGAGTCTTTGGCTCTATGTGTGGAGTTGGGCCTGAGCTTTACACTGAGTCTTTGGCTCTATGTGTGGAGTTTGGCCTGAGATTTACACTGAGTCTTTGGCTCTATGTGTGGAGTTGGGCCTGAGATTTACACTGAGTCTTTGGCTCTATGTGTGGAGTTGGGCCTGTGATTTACACTGAGTCTTTGGCTCTATGTGTGGAGTTGGGCCTGTGATTTACACTGAGTCTTTGGCTCTATGTGTGGAGTTGGGCCTGAGATTTACACTGAGTCTTTGGCTCCCATTGTTCCCGTTTCCCTTTCCTCCTAGCAGACCTGACCACAGAGGACATCACCTGACCACAGAGGACATCACTCAGCGTCAGCTCAGTGTGTCTGTCTGCCTGCCTCCATCACCACAGACTTGCCACAACTATCTTTTTTACCAGACTTGACTTGTTTTGTAACCCCAAAATAAGGACACAAATCAGCAGTTCACACGTGTCAGTTTCTTTCCCTGGATGTGTGTACTTACTCAGTTTCTTTCCCTGGATGTGTGTACTTACTCAGTTTCTTTCCCTGGATGTGTGTACTTACTCAGTTTCTTTCCCTGGATGTGTGTACTTACTCAGTTTCTTTCCCTGGATGTGTGTACTTACTCCAGGTTTGTACTACAGTTATGATAGTGTACAAATCATTGATTCATTCAAAATGAACATGTCAACTCATGAGTGGTGATAGAGGTAAAGTGGTTCAAGTTACAGAAAGACTTTCTCTTTCTTTCTCAATGTTACGGTTTTCTTCCGTTGAAGGAGAGTCGGACCAAAATGCAGCGTGGTTAGTTCGATACATCTTTAATAGACGAAAAAAACACGAACAATACAAAACAACAAACGGAACGTGAAAACCTACACAGCCTATCTGGTGAAAACTAACACAAAGACAGGAACAATCACCCACGAAATACTCAAAGAATATGGCTGCCTAAATATGGTTCCCAATCAGAGACAACGATAATCACCTGCCTCTGATTAAGAACCGCCTCAGGCAACCATAGACTTTCCTAGACAACCCTACTCAGCCACAATCCCAATACCTACTAAAACCCCAATACAAAAACACACCACCAAATAAACCCATGTCACACCCTGGCCTAACCAAATAAATAAAGAAAACACAAAATACTAAGACCAAGGCGTGACACTCAATCAGTCGTTCTGTGTTCTGCCTAATAATATTGAGGGATAGAGGTTCCTGTACACACTGGTCATACTGGTAGAACCGATCTAGGGCGAAGAACGATAGAGTTCTGGGAAGGAGATGAGGAGGAGAGACTGATTGTTCAGTGTCCAGTGGGACTCATCCTAGCCCTGAACCGGGCTTCAACAGACACATCTGATCTTCATCATCACACCATGACTTGTTGGCTCTGAGGAACAGTTTTTCCATCCGCCAGTTTCTGATTTCAGACACTCATTGTCAAGACGCACAGTTGACCTGTGAGCAGGGCTGACCGTATTACCGCCACACCGGCAGGCATGTATCACTAACATTGAGTGGCTGCTGCCAACATACTGACTCAAATCTCTAGCCACTTTAATAATTAAAAATGGGATGTAATAAATGTATCACTAGCCTCGTTAAACAATGCCACTTTATATAATGTTTACATACCCTACATTACTCATCTCATATGTCTATACTGTACTCTATACCATCTACTGCATCTTGCCTATGCTGTTCGGCCATCGCTCATCCATATATTTATATATGAATTCCTTTACACTTGTGTGTATAAGGTAGTAGTTGTGAAATTGTTAGGTTAGATTACTTGTTAGATATTACTGCACTGTCGGAACTAGAAGCACAAGCATTTCACTACACTCGTATTAACATCTGCTAACCATGTGTATGACCAATAAAATTAGAAAATAGAAAACCCTTTTGCAATTATGTTAGCACAGCTGAGAACTCTCTTCACTGTTGACGTTGAGACAGGTGTTTTGCGGGTTCTATTTAATGAAGCTGTCAGTTGAGGACTTGTGATGCTTCTGTTTCTCAAACTAGACCCTCTAATGTATTTATCCACTTGCTCAGTTGTGCACAGTTTTCAGCTGTGCTAACATAATTACAAAAGGGTTTTCTAATGATCAATTAGCCTTTTAAAATGATAAACTGGATTAGCTAACACAACGTGCCATTGGAACACAGGAGTGATGGTTAATGATAATGGGCCTCTGTACGCCTATGTAGATATTCCATAAAAAATCTGCCGTTTCCAGCTACAATAGTCATTTACAACATTAACAATGTCTACACTGTATTTCTGATCAATATGATGTTATTTTAATGGACAAAACCTTTGTTTTTCTTTCAAAAACAAGGACATTTGTAAGTGACCCCCAGCTTGTGAACGGTAGCGTATCTCTTGATTTCCAAGGCATTCTAAGGTTGGTATCAATTCTAAAGTTTCTAGCTTATTGGACCTGTTTGAAATGATCACTTTTATGCTCGACACAGACAATCCACCTGCACACCTGCTCTGGAATGGGGCAAATTGCCTTTCTATTTTATTCAGCTCAGTTCAATTATGTGTTTCTTACTATAAAATCATATAAGATAGAGGCAAGGGACTTCTATATTTTCTGCTAAAGGAACAAGCCTACAGCCTTCGGCATTGAGCATTGACAGATAACATACAGTAGACCAACTCATATTCTGTTCTTCTGAAATACATTTGATTCATCATGTTTCTTTAGACCCGGCTAAACTAAATAATGGATTTATTGTGATGGTGTGTATTCAATTGATTTATTAGACTTTAAAAAACAAAAAATGTATTTGTTCCAAAGGCACACATCAGTGGCCTGGAGATGATAACCGTGTTTATGTTCATTAACGGTTAATTACCGTGAGAGAGGCAATCTTTTGCATGACAATAACCAGATGACAATGTCATGACTGCCACAGCCGTACCTGTGGGAGGGTCAGACAAACAGGGTCTCTTTCTCACAGCACCCACACACTCACCCCCTTTCCCAGTAGGATCCATTACTGTGGAAACTAAAGGCGAGTCTTAAGTGTCTTTCCTGTGAGAAACAGAATAGTTGTGTAGGTAAATGTGGTCCCTCTCTTTGTGTGTTCTAAATATAGTTGGCAGTGGAAGAGAGATGGAAACAGGAATGACCCTGGTGTTTTCTGCTGATGAGTGGCCCCCTCTGTTTCCTTGTATGAGTCGCTGCTGTTACGTTCCTGGCATAATCCATGTGTTCTTCCAACTCCCGAATCTCACACTATTCGCTATATAGTACACTACTTTTGACTAGGGCCCATAGGGCTGTGGTCAAAAGTAGTGCACTATATAGCGAATAGGGTGCCATTTGAACGCATCCACAGAGCCTGTTGACTCCTCGTCAAGAAGGATTGAAATCATTCCAAACATTGATGGCGTTCATGCAGCCCCTTGCCCAGTCCTTCTCTTCCTTCACTCCAGCCTCCTCATATGGAGGCCCTAAACCCAGGGCTGTGTCAGAACATGTTAGGGCACAGGTGTTACAGCTGCGTTTACACGCAAACAACAACTGGACGTTGACAGACAAAAATGTCTGTCAGAATGGTCCCCCCCCCACCACATTCTTACACAGAAACACACTACGGCGTTAGCACTCACGCAAACACACACACACACACACCTCATCAGTTCGTTTTCATTCGTACAATAGGGTTGTGAAAAGCACATTTGTCATTCTACTGATAAACACAGTGTTTTATTGTTTGTTCATTAGCGGTGGGGAGGGATTGATGCAGTCTAACAGTAATAGTCTAGTGAACAATGGACTGTTTGTTTAATGACACAGTATATGTTGATGCTGTGCATTGTGAGGGCCTGTAAAACAGCCCTTTGATTTCCATGGACGTCCCAACTAAAGCAAGAGTTACATCATCCGTTTTCCCCATTCAGGGGTTGAGAGCACACAGCTGGCTATAGAGGTGTGTATGAAGGGGGCTTTCCTCCTCAAACACAGTGCGCACTACACTAAACACTAACGCTGACAACTGCCAGGGACCTCACCAAACGATATTATCACAATGCTTAGGTGGCGATTACAATATATAGTGCTATTCTCACAATTCAACAGCAGTGTTAATGGAATCTACGGTCTCTCACCCTCAGTCACGACACACAACCTCTTTAACCCAGCTGTGAGGTGAAGTTCTGCTGCCTGCAGATCTTTACACTAGACAGAAACACTGTGTTTATACAGTATTTTCCTCTTTCCCCTTTTTTTACTGGTGCTGCTCATGATTTGGACACAAGCCAAGTCAACTTTCATATGAGTGACATGTACATAATTTGACCTGTCATGGAGTTATAAACTCTCTACCCAAGACTGGTTGGGAAATGTCATGTAGTTATAAACTCTCTACCCAATACTGGTTGGGAAATGTCATGTAGTTATAAACTCTCTACCCAAGACTGGTTGGGAAATGTCATGTAGTTATAAACTCTCTACCCAAGACTGGCTGGGAAATGTCATGTAGTTATAAACTCTCTACCCAAGACTGGCTGGGAAATGTCATGTAGTTATAAACTCTCTACCCAAGACTGGCTGGGAAATGTCATGGAGTTATAAACTCTCTACCCAAGACTGGTTGGGAAATGTCATGTAGTTATAAACTCTCTACCCAAGACTGGTTGGGAAATGTCATGTAGTTATAAACTCTCTACCCAAGACTGGTTGGGAAATGTCATGTAGTTATAAACTCTCTACCCAAGACTGGCTGGGAAATGTCATGTAGTTATAAACTCTCTACCCAAGACTGGCTGGGAAATGTCATGTAGTTATAAACTCTCTACCCAAGACTGGCTGGGAAATGTCATGTAGTTATAAACTCTCTACCCAAGACTGGCTGGGAAATGTCATGTAGTTATAAAACTCTCTACCTAAGACTGGCTGGGAAATGTCATGTGGGAAATGTTATAAACTCTCTACCCAAGACTGGTTGGGAAATGTCATGTAGTTATAAACTCTCTACCCAAGACTGGCTGGGAAATGTCATGTAGTTATAAACTCTCTACCCAAGACTGGCTGGGAAATGTCATGTAGTTATAAACTCTCTACCCAAGACTGGCTGGGAAATGTCATGTAGTTATAAACTCTCTACCCAAGACTGGCTGGGAAATGTCATGTAGTTATAAACTCTCTACCCAAGACTGGCTGGGAAATGTCATGTAGTTATAAACTCTCTACCCAAGACTGGTTGGGAAATGTCATGTAGTTATAAACTCTCTACCCAAGACTGGCTGGGAAATGTCATGTAGTTATAAACTCTCTACCCAAGACTGGCTGGGAAATGTCATGTCAAGTCTTTGTGTTTCATTTTTTGGTCTGTGTGTGTGTGTGTGTGTGTGTGGGGGGGTGGGTGTGTGTGGGTGGGTGGGTGTGTGTGGGTGGGTGTGTGTGCACGTGTCAGTACTGTGTATGAAGACATGCATCTCTTTCCCAAACCCTTCCTGGATCCTGTTGAACGTGGTGAGGCATCTTCCCACTGACTCCCCCATGCAATGCAAATGTCCCAGAGCAGCATGCAAAGCCATAAACATCTGCCATTTATGTCACTGAAGAATGTAGAGTTAGGAGAGGAGTGCAGCCCAGTGGAGGAACATCGAGCCCTGGGAGTTAAGTGCTACTGCTGTACTGTAAGAAAACACTTGATCTGAAGTCCAGAGGTTGGTAGTAAGGAATTGATTTTCTGAGAAACTCAACTCCCTCCCTCCCTCCCTCCCTCCCTCCCTCCCACTATCAGAGTCCTCGGTGTCGGCGCCCCTGGGGTCAGTCCCCATGGACCTGCGTGTGACGGAGCGTGTGATGCGGCCGGGTTCGGACACAGCCCTGCTGACCCCCCTGCACCCCCCGCTGCTCCTCAGCCCCTTCTCCCCCCAGCCCTGCACCCCTTTCTCGCAGCAGCAGCTGCACCAGCACATACGGGTACGTTCTGTATGGCTATGCCCAGTCCCAGCACAGTCCCAGCACACAGTCCCCAAACACTCACACACTGCCAATCCATGCATTTCATTACATGTACTGTATTTAATGTTTAAAACCTGTAATGTTTACATTTGTGCAAATCATATTAGTAATGACTTTCATGCTCCATTCGAGCTCATTAGTCCAAGTCTTTTTGTCAACCATATGTCACACATTCCCAGTTCAGAGGGGCACTTTTTCCTGTTTCCACACATACTTTACTGAGTGTCTCATTGTATTTCAGTTCAACATGGAACAACGGAGACGTGAGCAGGAGCAGGAGAAACAGCAAGAGCTGCAGCAGCTGTGGCACAAGGACAAGAGCCAACAGAGTGAGTTTCACTGTGTGTGTGTGTGTGTTTAGTTGTACTATCCTTGTGGGGACCAGAAGTCCTCACAAAGACTGTAAAACAAGGGACAATTCGGACAAGTGTGAACATTTCGCTGGTCCCCACAAGGATAAAGGCTATTTTAGGCAGATTTACAGTTAGGGTTAGTGGTTAAGGGTAGGTTAGGTGTAGGAAAAATTTGATTTTGAATGGGAATCAATTGTTTGGTCCCCACAAGGATAGAAAAACATACATGATTGTGTGTGTGTGTGTGTGTGTGTGTGTGTGTGTGTGTGTGTGTGTGTGTGTGTGTGTGTGTGTGTGCTTGTACACTGTAGTATTGTTGCCCTGATTTGAAAATGTTCTGCACAATCTGGTGTAAAGAGATAGATCCATCAATGTCACTTTCACAAGATAAACATCCTACACACACACACACACACACACACTCTGCAAATGTACATTTTCACCCCAACTAACTGAAGAATGCCTTGTGCTGAAGAAAACATGTAGACCCACCCATTTGAGAGGCCTTTTCCCAGCAAACTGAGTCATCATCAATTGTACCTATACAAAAGTAATACCAAATCTCTCACAACAAGCAGAGGAAAACAGTAATGTTGTGCTCTGTCTTTGTGTGGCCATAAATACGTCTGTGTGGTCTCGGAGCATTCCTCCAGTCAGACAGTATCTGGTAGGGCCCTGGAGGGGAGGGGAGAGGATGAGCTGAGTAATGATGTTTTGACCTCTGCCCTGTGGGTCCCAAACCTGGTTCTCTGTGAGTGGCTGTCAATGGACCATTGTGGCTCTGAGCTGCTTATCTCTGTGTGTTGTGGGCTGGAGCTGAGGCATGCTAGACATCACGTGTTACCTGGTCCTCACACAGAGCCCACTGTTCCCATTGCTTTACACACACACACACACACTGGGAAGGTCAAGTCCATCTGTGGATAGAGGGAGAGACTGATAGAGGGCCATTCCCATTGTTTTTTTGTTGTTTTTTTTCACTTTTATTTAACCAGGTAGGCTAGTTGAGAACACCTTTATTTAACCAGGTAGGCTAGTTGAGAACACCTTTATTTAACCAGGTAGGCTAGTTGAGAACACCTTTATTTAACCAGGTAGGCTAGTTGAGAACACCTTTATTTAACCAGGTAGGCTAGTTGAGAACACCTTTATTTAACCAGGTAGGCTAGTTGAGAACACCTTTATTTAACCAGGTAGGCTAGTTGAGAACACCTTTATTTAACCAGGTAGGCTAGTTGAGAACACCTTTATTTAACCAGGTAGGCTAGTTGAGAACACCTTTATTTAACCAGGTAGGCTAGTTGAGAACACCTTTATTTAACCAGGTAGGTCAGTTGAGAACACCTTTATTTAACCAGGTAGGCTAGTTGAGAACACCTTTATTTAACCAGGTAGGCTAGTTGAGAACACCTTTATTTAACCAGGTAGGCTAGTTGAGAACACCTTTATTTAACCAGGTAGGCTAGTTGAGAACACCTTTATTTAACCAGGTAGGCTAGTTGAGAACACCTTTATTTAACCAGGTAGGCTAGTTGAGAACACCTTTATTTAACCAGGTAGGCTAGTTGAGAACACCTTTATTTAACCAGGTAGGCTAGTTGAGAACACCTTTATTTAACCAGGTAGGCTAGTTGAGAACACCTTTATTTAACCAGGTAGGCTAGTTGAGAACAAGTTCTCATTTACAACTGCGACCTGGCCCAGATAAAGCAAAGCAGTGCGACACAAACAACAACACAGAGTTACACATGGAATAAACAAACATACAGTCAATAATACAGTAGAAAAAGTCTATATACAGTGAGTGCAAATGAGTTAGGATAAGAGAGTTAAGGCAATAAATAGGCCATGGTGGCGAAGTAATTACAATATAGCAATTAAACACTGGAATGATAGATGTATAGAAGATGAATGTGCAAGTAGAGATACTGGGGTGCAAAGGAGCAAGATAAGTAAATAAATACTGTATGGGGATGAGGTAGTTGTGACAGGAGTTCAGTTACCAATCCCTGCAGAGTGATTGGTCTGATGGTCTCTATATCTGTGTTGATTGACAGGTGCTGTGGCCAGTTCCCTGGTGAAGCAGAAACTCCAGGAGGTGATTCTGAAGAAGCAGAAACAACAAGCCCTGGGAAGAACCAGCTCCAACCCTCTCAGTGGTCCCCCTGTGGGCTACAGGTGAGAACTCTTTACACCTTCAGTAGCATGTGGGCTACAGGTGAGAACTCTTTACACCTTCAGTAGCATGTGGGCTACAGGTCAGAACTCTTTACACCTTCAGTAGCATGTGGGCTACAGGTGAGAAGTCTTTACACCTTCAGTAGCATGTGGGCTACAGGTGAGAACTCTTTACACCTTCAGTAGCATGTGGGCTACAGGTCAGAACTCTTCACACCTTCAGTAGCATGTGGGCTACAGGTGAGAACTCTTTACACCTTCAGTAGCATTTGGGCTACAGGTGAGAACTCTTTATACCTTCAGTAGCATGTGGGCTACAGGTGAGAACTCTTTACACCTTCAGTAGCATGTGGGCTACAGGTGAGAACTCTTTACACCTTCAGACGCATGTGGGCTACAGGTGAGAACTCTTTACACCTTCAGTAGCATGTGGGCTACAGGTGAGAAGTCTTTACACCTTCAGAAGCATGTGGGCTACAGGTGAGAACTCTTTACACCTTCAGTAGCATGTGGGCTACAGGTGAGAACGCTTTATACCTTCAGTAGCATGTGGGCTACAGGTGAGAACTCTTTACACCTTCAGAAGCATGTGGGCTACAGGTCAGAACTCTTTACACCTTCAGAAGCATGTGGGCTACAGGTGAGAACTCTTTACACCTTCAGTAGCATGTGGGCTACAGGTGAGAACTCTTTACACCTTCAGTAGCATGTGAGCTACAGGTCAGAACTCTTCACACCTTCAGTAGCATGTGGGCTACAGGTGAGAACTCTTTACACCTTCAGTAGCATTTGGGCTACAGGTGAGAACTCTTTATACCTTCAGTAGCATGTGGGCTACAGGTGAGAACTCTTTACACCTTCAGTAGCATGTGGGCTACAGGTGAGAACTCTTTACACCTTCAGAAGCATGTGGGCTACAGGTCAGAACTCTTTACACCTTCAGAAGCATGTGGGCTACAGGTGAGGACTCTTTACACCTTCAGAACCATGTGGGCTACAGGTGAGAACTCTTTACACCTTCAGAAGCATGTGGGCTACAGGTGAGAACTCTTTATACCTTCAGTAGCATGTGGGCTACAGGTGAGAACTCTTTACACCTTCAGTAGCATGTGGGCTACAGGTGAGGACTCTTTACCGCTTCAGTAGCATGTGGGCTACAGGTGAGGACTCTTTACACCTTCAGTAGCATGTGGGCTACAGGTGAGAACTCTTTACACCTTCAGAAGCATGCTTTCATTTTTTACCATTGCATTATGTGTCAGTATGTGTGTTGTGCTGAGTCATTTCACCTTGATTTCAGGTTCCAATTGATTATCCGACAGACTGTGATGAGTGTCTGTGTTTTGTTTTGTTTCTGTAGGGAGCTGGCTCCAGACCCCAGTGGGCCGCCCCAGCCTCTAGTGTCCTCCCCCGCACAGGGTTCCAGCGACGGCTCAGATGACACTCCTCTACGCAGGGCAGGTGAGGCACGCACGCACGCACGCACGCACGCACGCACGCACACACACACACACACACTAAACCAGGTGTTTGCCATGCAAATGTTTAGTTTTCACATGCCTTGTGCCTCAGGGCCTGATGCTATGAGGCTACACTCTACAATTAGCCCATAAGATCCTTGTTACAAAGCTGTAATGCTGTAAGCTGAAACACGGTTGCCTGCCCTTCACACAGCCCAGAGAGAAGACTGACAGAGTATTCATTATAACACCGTTTTGACACACAGTTAATTAGCCTCGGGCTGCACATCACTGTCATCCTGTTCATAATACCTGTTTGGAATCGGATCTAGGCTTCACAATGCCTGTAGAACCTGTTTTAGAGAAGCTCACGGTAAGTCTAAATGTTTCCTACATATGGTACATTCTGTACATCAGCAGAATTAAACTGCTGAGAATGTATGAATGGAGAGGAAATTCTATCTTTCAATGGTATTGATCCCGATTTCTACATTGTACTCAGCTACAAACTTTCTTTTGTATTGGATAGTTTTGGGAGAAATTTATACTAATGATGTTATCTCTGTCGTTGAGCAGCCTCAGAGCCCAACCTGAAGGTGAAACACAAGCTGAAGAAACACCTGAACACTCGTAAGAGTCCTCTGACACGCAAGGACAGTGCCCCGTCCCCCATCAAACACCGGGTGCCCGACACTCTGGGTAAGTACCTCACTCTCCCAAACACTGCTGCCCGCTAGACTTTGTGGTGCCAGGGCTAATAGAATGACTGGGACATGTTGTGTTATGAACTCTCTCTCCCTCCCTCTCCCTTTCTCTCTCTCCCTCCCTTTCTCCCTTTTTCTCTCTGCAGACTCGTCCCCCAGCAGCAGTAGCACACCAGTGTCTGGCTGCAGCTCGCCTAACGACAGTCTACCCAATGAGAACGGAGTGCTGCAATCTGTTGGCGGGCTGTCCCATGAGGTTATTATCCGATTGGTATTTACCCAGCCTCCCTTCCCCTACACACACATACACCTATAAATATGCATGAAGTTTTGATTCTCCTCTCTAGTGTGTTTGTGTGGAGATGGGACCAGTAGTGCCTTAGTTTCTGGACTGTTTGTTCAGTGTGTTTCTCTAAGCTATGCAGTCTGGGTAATGAAATGATTAAAACAGTGATACTGGAGAAGGACATCTGTCTGTAGCCCTGTAGCTGAACACGACACCAGGTCACCTAATCAAACCCTCTCCACCTAGTTGAACACAACGCCAGATCTGGTCACCTAATCAAACTCTCTCCACCTAGTTGAACACAACACCAGATCACCTAATCAAACTCTCTCCACCTAGTTGAACACAACACCAGATCACCTAATCAAACTCTCTCCACCTAGCTGAACACAACACCAGATCACCTAATCAAACTCTCTCCACCTAGCTGAACACAACACCAGATCACCTAATCAAACTCTCTCCACCTAGTTGAACACAACACCAGATCACCTAATCAAACTCTCTCCACCTAGTTGAACACAACACCAGATCACCTAATCAAACTCTCTCCACCTTGTTGAACACAACACCAGATCACCTAATCAATCTCTCTCCACCTAGTTGAACACAACACCAGATCACCTAATCAAACCCTCTCCACCTAGTTGAACACAACACCAGATCACCTAATCAAACTCTCTCCACCTAGTTGAACACAACACCAGATCTGGTCACCTAATCAAACCCTCTCCACCTAGTTGAACACAACACCAGATCACCTAATCAAACCCTCTCCACCTAGTTGAACACAACACCAGATCACCTAATCAAACTCTCTCCACCTAGTTGAACACAACACCAGATCTGGTCACCTAATCAAACTCTCTCCACCTTGTTGAACACAACACCAGATCACCTAATCAAACTCTCTCCACCTTGTTGAACACAACACCAGATCACCTAATCAAACTCTCTCCACCTAGTTGAACACAACACCAGATCACCTAATCAAACCCTCTCCACCTTGTTGAACACAACACCAGATCACCTAATCAAACTCTCTCCACCTAGTTGAACACAACACCAGATCACCTAATCAAACACTCTCCACCTAGTTGAACACAACACCAGATCACCTAATCAAACTCTCTCCACCTTGTTGAACACAACACCAGATCACCTAATCAAACTCTCTCCACCTAGTTGAACACAACACCAGATCACCTAATCAAACTCTCTCCACCTAGTTGAACACAACACCAGATCACCTAATCAAACTCTCTCCACCTAGTTGAACACAACACCAGATCACCTAATCAAACTCTCTCCACCTAGTTGAACACAACACCAGATCACCTAATCAAACTCTCTCCACCTAGTTGAACACAACACCAGATCACCTAATCAAACTCTCTCCACCTAGTTGAACACAACACCAGATCACCTAATCAAACCCTCTCCACCTAGTTGAACACAACACCAGATCACCTAATCAAACTCTCTCCACCTAGTTGAACACAACACCAGATCACCTAATCAATCTCTCTCCACTTAGTTGAACACAACACCAGATCACCTAATCAATCTCTCTCCACTTAGTTGAACACAACACCAGATCACCTAATCAATCTCTCTCCACTTAGTTGAACACAACACCAGATCACCTAATCAAACTCTCTCCACCTAGTTGAGCACAACACCAGATCACCTAATCAATCTCTCTCCACTTAGTTGAACACAACACCAGATCACCTAATCAAACCCTCTCCACCTTGTTGAACACAACACCAGATCACCTAATCAAACTCTCTCCACCTTGTTGAACACAACACCAGATCACCTAATCAAACCCTCTCCACCTAGTTGAACACAACACCAGATCACCTAATCAAACCCTCTCCACCTTGTTGAACACAACACCAGATCACCTAATCAAACTCTCTCCACCTTGTTGAACACAACACCAGATCACCTAATCAAACTCTCTCCACCTTGTTGAACACAACACCAGATCACCTAATCAAACTCTCTCCACCTAGTTGAACACAACACCAGATCACCTAATCAAACCCTCTCCACCTTGTTGAACACAACACCAGATCACCTAATCAAACTCTCTCCACCTAGTTGAACACAACACCAGATCTGGTCACCTAATCAAACTCTCTCCACCATGTTGAACACATCACCAGATCACTTAATCATACTCTCTCCACCTAGTTGAACACAACACCAGATCACCCAATCAAACTCTCTCCACCTAGTTGAACACAACACTAGATCACCTAATCAAACTCTCTCCACCTAGCTGAACACAACACCAGATCACCTAATCAAACTCTCTCCACCTAGTTGAACACAACACCAGATCTGGTCACCTAATCAAACCCTCTCCACCTTGTTGAACACAACACCAGATCACCTAATCAAACTCTCTCCACCTAGTTGAACACAACACCAGATCTGGTCACCTAATCAAACTCTCTCCACCTTGTTGAACACAACACCAGATCACCTAATCAAACTCTCTCCACCTAGTTGAACACAACACCAGATCTGGTCACCTAATCAAACTCTCTCCACCTTGTTGAACACAACACCAGATCACCTAATCAAACTCTCTCCACCTAGTTGAACACAACACCAGATCTGGTCACCTAATCAAACTCTCTCCACCTTGTTGAACACAACACCAGATCACCTAATCAAACTCTCTCCACCTAGTTGAACACAACACCAGATCACCCAATCAAACTCTCTCCACCTAGTTGAACACAACACTAGATCACCTAATCAAACTCTCTCCACCTAGCTGAACACAACACCAGATCACCTAATCAAACTCTCTCCACCTAGTTGAACACAACACCAGATCACCTAATCAAACTCTCTCCACCTAGTTGAACACAACACCAGATCACCTAATCAAACTCTCTCCACCTAGTTGAACACAACACCAGATCACCTAATCAAACTCTCTCCACCTAGTTGAACACAACACCAGATCACCTAATCAATCTCTCTCCACTTAGTTGAACACAACACCAGATCACCTAATCAAACTCTCTCCACCTAGTTGAACACAACACCAGATCACCTAATCAATCTCTCTCCACTTAGTTGAACACAACACCAGATCACCTAATCAAACTCTCTCCACCTAGTTGAACACAACACCAGATCACCTAATCAAACTCTCTCCACCTAGTTGAACACAACACCAGATCACCTAATCAATCTCTCTCCACCTAGTTGAACACAACACCAGATCACCTAATCAATCTCTCTCCACTTAGTTGAACACAACACCAGATCACCTAATCAATCTCTCTCCACTTAGTTGAACACAACACCAGATCACCTAATCAATCTCTCTCCACTTAGTTGAACACAACACCAGATCACCTAATCAAACTCTCTCCACTTAGTTGAACACAACACCAGATCACCTAATCAAACTCTCTCCACCTAGTTGAGCACAACACCAGATCACCTAATCAAACTCTCTCCACCTAGTTGAACACAACACCAGATCACCTAATCAATCTCTCTCCACTTAGTTGAACACAACACCAGATCACCTAATCAAACTCTCTCCACTTAGTTGAACACAACACCAGATCACCCAATCAAACTCTCTCCACCTAGTTGAACACAACACTAGATCACCTAATCAAACCCTCTCCACCTTGTTGAACACAACACCAGATCACCTAATCAAACTCTCTCCACCTTGTTGAACACAACACCAGATCACCTAATCAAACCCTCTCCACCTAGTTGAACACAACACCAGATCACCTAATCAAACCCTCTCCACCTTGTTGAACACAACACCAGATCACCTAATCAAACTCTCTCCACCTTGTTGAACACAACACCAGATCACCTAATCAAACTCTCCACCTTGTTGAACACAACACCAGATCACCTAATCAAACTCTCTCCACCTAGTTGAACACAACACCAGATCACCTAATCAAACCCTCTCCACCTTGTTGAACACAACACCAGATCACCTAATCAAACTCTCTCCACCTAGTTGAACACAACACCAGATCTGGTCACCTAATCAAACTCTCTCCACCATGTTGAACACATCACCAGATCACTTAATCATACTCTCTCCACCTAGTTGAACACAACACCAGATCACCCAATCAAACTCTCTCCACCTAGTTGAACACAACACTAGATCACCTAATCAAACTCTCTCCACCTAGCTGAACACAACACCAGATCACCTAATCAAACTCTCTCCACCTAGTTGAACACAACACCAGATCTGGTCACCTAATCAAACCCTCTCCACCTTGTTGAACACAACACCAGATCACCTAATCAAACTCTCTCCACCTAGTTGAACACAACACCAGATCTGGTCACCTAATCAAACTCTCTCCACCTTGTTGAACACAACACCAGATCACCTAATCAAACTCTCTCCACCTAGTTGAACACAACACCAGATCTGGTCACCTAATCAAACTCTCTCCACCTTGTTGAACACAACACCAGATCACCTAATCAAACTCTCTCCACCTAGTTGAACACAACACCAGATCTGGTCACCTAATCAAACTCTCTCCACCTTGTTGAACACAACACCAGATCACCTAATCAAACTCTCTCCACCTAGTTGAACACAACACCAGATCACCCAATCAAACTCTCTCCACCTAGTTGAACACAACACTAGATCACCTAATCAAACTCTCTCCACCTAGCTGAACACAACACCAGATCACCTAATCAAACTCTCTCCACCTAGTTGAACACAACACCAGATCACCTAATCAAACTCTCTCCACCTAGTTGAACACAACACCAGATCACCTAATCAAACTCTCTCCACCTAGTTGAACACAACACCAGATCACCTAATCAAACTCTCTCCACCTAGTTGAACACAACACCAGATCACCTAATCAATCTCTCTCCACTTAGTTGAACACAACACCAGATCACCTAATCAAACTCTCTCCACCTAGTTGAACACAACACCAGATCACCTAATCAATCTCTCTCCACTTAGTTGAACACAACACCAGATCACCTAATCAAACTCTCTCCACCTAGTTGAACACAACACCAGATCACCTAATCAAACTCTCTCCACCTAGTTGAACACAACACCAGATCACCTAATCAATCTCTCTCCACCTAGTTGAACACAACACCAGATCACCTAATCAATCTCTCTCCACTTAGTTGAACACAACACCAGATCACCTAATCAATCTCTCTCCACTTAGTTGAACACAACACCAGATCACCTAATCAATCTCTCTCCACTTAGTTGAACACAACACCAGATCACCTAATCAAACTCTCTCCACTTAGTTGAACACAACACCAGATCACCTAATCAAACTCTCTCCACCTAGTTGAGCACAACACCAGATCACCTAATCAAACTCTCTCCACCTAGTTGAACACAACACCAGATCACCTAATCAATCTCTCTCCACTTAGTTGAACACAACACCAGATCACCTAATCAAACTCTCTCCACTTAGTTGAACACAACACCAGATCACCCAATCAAACTCTCTCCACCTAGTTGAACACAACACTAGATCACCTAATCAAACTCTCTCCACCTAGTTGAACACAACACCAGATCACCTAATCAAACTCTCTCCACCTAGTTGAACACAACACCAGATCTGGTCACCTAATCAAACTCTCTCCACCTAGTTGAACACAACACCAGATCACCTAATCAAACCCTCTCCACCTAGTTGAAAACAACACCAGATCACCTAATCAAACTCTCTCCACCTAGTTGAACACAACACCAGATCTGGTCACCTAATCAAACCCTCTCCACCTAGTTGAACACAACACCAGATCACCTAATCAAACCCTCTCCACCTTGTTGAACACAACACCAGATCACCTAATCAAACTCTCTCCACCTAGTTGAACACAACACCAGATCACCTAATCAAACCCTCTCCACCTAGTTGAACACAACACCAGATCACCTAATCAAACTCTCTCCACCTAGTTGAACACAACACCAGATCTGGTCACCTAATCAAACTCTCTCCACCTTGTTGAACACAACACCAGATCACCTAATCAAACTCTCTCCACTTAGTTGAACACAACACCAGATCACCCAATCAAACTCTCTCCACCTAGTTGAACACAACACTAGATCACCTAATCAAACTCTCTCCACCTAGTTGAACACAACACCAGATCACCCAATCAAACTCTCTCCACCTAGTTGAACACAACACTAGATCACCTAATCAAACTCTCTCCACCTAGTTGAACACAACACCAGATCACCTAATCAAACTCTCTCCACCTAGTTGAACACAACACCAGATCTGGTCACCTAATCAAACTCTCTCCACCTTGTTGAACACAACACCAGATCACCTAATCAAACTCTCTCCACCTAGTTGAACACAACACCAGATCTGGTCACCTAATCAAACTCTCTCCACCTTGTTGAACACAACACCAGATCACCTAATCAAACTCTCTCCACCTAGTTGAACACAACACCAGATCTGGTCACCTAATCAAACTCTCTCCACCTTGTTGAACACAACACCAGATCACCTAATCAAACTCTCTCCACCTAGTTGAACACAACACCAGATCACCCAATCAAACTCTCTCCACCTAGTTGAACACAACACCAGATCACCTAATCAATCTCTCTCCACCTAGTTGAACACAACACCAGATCACCTAATCAAACTCTCTCCACCTAGTTGAACACAACACCAGATCACCTAATCAAACTCTCTCCACCTTGTTGAACACAACACCAGATCACCTAATCAAACTCTCTCCACCTTGTTGAACACAACACCAGATCACCTAATCAAACTCTCTCCACCTAGTTGAACACAACACCAGATCACCCAATCAAACTCTCTCCACCTAGTTGAACACAACACTAGATCACCTAATCAAACTCTCTCCACCTAGTTGAACACAACACCAGATCACCTAATCAATCTCTCTCCACTTAGTTGAACACAACACCAGATCACCTAATCAAACCCTCTCCACCTAGTTGAACACAACACCAGATCACCTAATCAAACCCTCTCCACCTAGTTGAACACAACACCAGATCACCTAATCAAACTCTCTCCACCTAGTTGAACACAACACCAGATCACCTAATCAAACTCTCTCCACCTAGTTGAACACAACACCAGATCACCTAATCAAACTCTCTCCACCTAGTTGAACACAACACCAGATCACCTAATCAAACTCTCTCCACCTAGTTGAACACAACACCAGATCACCTAATCAATCTCTCTCCACTTAGTTGAACACAACACCAGATCACCTAATCAAACTCTCTCCACCTAGTTGAACACAACACCAGATCACCTAATCAATCTCTCTCCACTTAGTTGAACACAACACCAGATCACCTAATCAAACTCTCTCCACCTAGTTGAACACAACACCAGATCACCTAATCAAACTCTCTCCACCTAGTTGAACACAACACCAGATCACCTAATCAATCTCTCTCCACCTAGTTGAACACAACACCAGATCACCTAATCAATCTCTCTCCACTTAGTTGAACACAACACCAGATCACCTAATCAATCTCTCTCCACTTAGTTGAACACAACACCAGATCACCTAATCAATCTCTCTCCACTTAGTTGAACACAACACCAGATCACCTAATCAAACTCTCTCCACTTAGTTGAACACAACACCAGATCACCTAATCAAACTCTCTCCACCTAGTTGAGCACAACACCAGATCACCTAATCAAACTCTCTCCACCTAGTTGAACACAACACCAGATCACCTAATCAATCTCTCTCCACTTAGTTGAACACAACACCAGATCACCTAATCAAACTCTCTCCACTTAGTTGAACACAACACCAGATCACCCAATCAAACTCTCTCCACCTAGTTGAACACAACACTAGATCACCTAATCAAACCCTCTCCACCTTGTTGAACACAACACCAGATCACCTAATCAAACTCTCTCCACCTTGTTGAACACAACACCAGATCACCTAATCAAACCTCTCCACCTAGTTGAACACAACACCAGATCACCTAATCAAACCCTCTCCACCTTGTTGAACACAACACCAGATCACCTAATCAAACTCTCTCCACCTTGTTGAACACAACACCAGATCACCTAATCAAACTCTCTCCACCTTGTTGAACACAACACCAGATCACCTAATCAAACTCTCTCCACCTAGTTGAACACAACACCAGATCACCTAATCAAACCCTCTCCACCTTGTTGAACACAACACCAGATCACCTAATCAAACTCTCTCCACCTAGTTGAACACAACACCAGATCTGGTCACCTAATCAAACTCTCTCCACCATGTTGAACACATCACCAGATCACTTAATCATACTCTCTCCACCTAGTTGAACACAACACCAGATCACCCAATCAAACTCTCTCCACCTAGTTGAACACAACACTAGATCACCTAATCAAACTCTCTCCACCTAGCTGAACACAACACCAGATCACCTAATCAAACTCTCTCCACCTAGTTGAACACAACACCAGATCTGGTCACCTAATCAAACCCTCTCCACCTTGTTGAACACAACACCAGATCACCTAATCAAACTCTCTCCACCTAGTTGAACACAACACCAGATCTGGTCACCTAATCAAACTCTCTCCACCTTGTTGAACACAACACCAGATCACCTAATCAAACTCTCTCCACCTAGTTGAACACAACACCAGATCTGGTCACCTAATCAAACTCTCTCCACCTTGTTGAACACAACACCAGATCACCTAATCAAACTCTCTCCACCTAGTTGAACACAACACCAGATCACCTAATCAAACTCTCCACTCCACCTTGTTGAACACAACACCAGATCACCTAATCAAACTCTCTCCACCTAGTTGAACACAACACCAGATCACCCAATCAAAACTCTCCACCTAGTTGAACACAACACCAGATCACCTAATCAAACTCTCTCCACCTAGCTGAACACAACACCAGATCACCTAATCAAACTCTCTCCACCTAGTTGAACACAACACCAGATCACCTAATCAAACTCTCTCCACCTAGTTGAACACAACACCAGATCACCTAATCAAACTCTCTCCACCTAGTTGAACACAACACCAGATCACCTAATCAAACTCTCTCCACCTAGTTGAACACAACACCAGATCACCTAATCAATCTCTCTCCACTTAGTTGAACACAACACCAGATCACCTAATCAAACTCTCTCCACCTAGTTGAACACAACACCAGATCACCTAATCAATCTCTCTCCACTTAGTTGAACACAACACCAGATCACCTAATCAAACTCTCTCCACCTAGTTGAACACAACACCAGATCACCTAATCAAACTCTCTCCACCTAGTTGAACACAACACCAGATCACCTAATCAATCTCTCTCCACCTAGTTGAACACAACACCAGATCACCTAATCAATCTCTCTCCACTTAGTTGAACACAACACCAGATCACCTAATCAATCTCTCTCCACTTAGTTGAACACAACACCAGATCACCTAATCAATCTCTCTCCACTTAGTTGAACACAACACCAGATCACCTAATCAAACTCTCTCCACTTAGTTGAACACAACACCAGATCACCTAATCAAACTCTCTCCACCTAGTTGAGCACAACACCAGATCACCTAATCAAACTCTCTCCACCTAGTTGAACACAACACCAGATCACCTAATCAATCTCTCTCCACTTAGTTGAACACAACACCAGATCACCTAATCAAACTCTCTCCACTTAGTTGAACACAACACCAGATCACCCAATCAAACTCTCTCCACCTAGTTGAACACAACACTAGATCACCTAATCAAACCCTCTCCACCTTGTTGAACACAACACCAGATCACCTAATCAAACTCTCTCCACCTTGTTGAACACAACACCAGATCACCTAATCAAACCCTCTCCACCTAGTTGAACACAACACCAGATCACCTAATCAAACCCTCTCCACCTTGTTGAACACAACACCAGATCACCTAATCAAACTCTCTCCACCTTGTTGAACACAACACCAGATCACCTAATCAAACTCTCTCCACCTTGTTGAACACAACACCAGATCACCTAATCAAACTCTCTCCACCTAGTTGAACACAACACCAGATCACCTAATCAAACCCCTCTCCACCTTGTTGAACACAACACCAGATCACCTAATCAAACTCTCTCCACCTAGTTGAACACAACACCAGATCTGGTCACCTAATCAAACTCTCTCCACCATGTTGAACACATCACCAGATCACTTAATCATACTCTCTCCACCTAGTTGAACACAACACCAGATCACCCAATCAAACTCTCTCCACCTAGTTGAACACAACACTAGATCACCTAATCAAACTCTCTCCACCTAGCTGAACACAACACCAGATCACCTAATCAAACTCTCTCCACCTAGTTGAACACAACACCAGATCTGGTCACCTAATCAAACCCTCTCCACCTTGTTGAACACAACACCAGATCACCTAATCAAACTCTCTCCACCTAGTTGAACACAACACCAGATCTGGTCACCTAATCAAACTCTCTCCACCTTGTTGAACACAACACCAGATCACCTAATCAAACTCTCTCCACCTAGTTGAACACAACACCAGATCTGGTCACCTAATCAAACTCTCTCCACCTTGTTGAACACAACACCAGATCACCTAATCAAACTCTCTCCACCTAGTTGAACACAACACCAGATCTGGTCACCTAATCAAACTCTCTCCACCTTGTTGAACACAACACCAGATCACCTAATCAAACTCTCTCCACCTAGTTGAACACAACACCAGATCACCCAATCAAACTCTCTCCACCTAGTTGAACACAACACTAGATCACCTAATCAAACTCTCTCCACCTAGCTGAACACAACACCAGATCACCTAATCAAACTCTCTCCACCTAGTTGAACACAACACCAGATCACCTAATCAAACTCTCTCCACCTAGTTGAACACAACACCAGATCACCTAATCAAACTCTCTCCACCTAGTTGAACACAACACCAGATCACCTAATCAAACTCTCTCCACCTAGTTGAACACAACACCAGATCACCTAATCAATCTCTCTCCACTTAGTTGAACACAACACCAGATCACCTAATCAAACTCTCTCCACCTAGTTGAACACAACACCAGATCACCTAATCAATCTCTCTCCACTTAGTTGAACACAACACCAGATCACCTAATCAAACTCTCTCCACCTAGTTGAACACAACACCAGATCACCTAATCAAACTCTCTCCACCTAGTTGAACACAACACCAGATCACCTAATCAATCTCTCTCCACCTAGTTGAACACAACACCAGATCACCTAATCAATCTCTCTCCACTTAGTTGAACACAACACCAGATCACCTAATCAATCTCTCTCCACTTAGTTGAACACAACACCAGATCACCTAATCAATCTCTCTCCACTTAGTTGAACACAACACCAGATCACCTAATCAAACTCTCTCCACTTAGTTGAACACAACACCAGATCACCTAATCAAACTCTCTCCACCTAGTTGAGCACAACACCAGATCACCTAATCAAACTCTCTCCACCTAGTTGAACACAACACCAGATCACCTAATCAATCTCTCTCCACTTAGTTGAACACAACACCAGATCACCTAATCAAACTCTCTCCACTTAGTTGAACACAACACCAGATCACCCAATCAAACTCTCTCCACCTAGTTGAACACAACACTAGATCACCTAATCAAACTCTCTCCACCTAGTTGAACACAACACCAGATCACCTAATCAAACTCTCTCCACCTAGTTGAACACAACACCAGATCTGGTCACCTAATCAAACTCTCTCCACCTAGTTGAACACAACACCAGATCACCTAATCAAACCCTCTCCACCTAGTTGAAAACAACACCAGATCACCTAATCAAACTCTCTCCACCTAGTTGAACACAACACCAGATCTGGTCACCTAATCAAACCCTCTCCACCTAGTTGAACACAACACCAGATCACCTAATCAAACCCTCTCCACCTTGTTGAACACAACACCAGATCACCTAATCAAACTCTCTCCACCTAGTTGAACACAACACCAGATCACCTAATCAAACCCTCTCCACCTAGTTGAACACAACACCAGATCACCTAATCAAACTCTCTCCACCTAGTTGAACACAACACCAGATCTGGTCACCTAATCAAACTCTCTCCACCTTGTTGAACACAACACCAGATCACCTAATCAAACTCTCTCCACTTAGTTGAACACAACACCAGATCACCCAATCAAACTCTCTCCACCTAGTTGAACACAACACTAGATCACCTAATCAAACTCTCTCCACCTAGTTGAACACAACACCAGATCACCCAATCAAACTCTCTCCACCTAGTTGAACACAACACTAGATCACCTAATCAAACTCTCTCCACCTAGTTGAACACAACACCAGATCACCTAATCAAACTCTCTCCACCTAGTTGAACACAACACCAGATCTGGTCACCTAATCAAACTCTCTCCACCTTGTTGAACACAACACCAGATCACCTAATCAAACTCTCTCCACCTAGTTGAACACAACACCAGATCTGGTCACCTAATCAAACTCTCTCCACCTTGTTGAACACAACACCAGATCACCTAATCAAACTCTCTCCACCTAGTTGAACACAACACCAGATCTGGTCACCTAATCAAACTCTCTCCACCTTGTTGAACACAACACCAGATCACCTAATCAAACTCTCTCCACCTAGTTGAACACAACACCAGATCACCCAATCAAACTCTCTCCACCTAGTTGAACACAACACCAGATCACCTAATCAATCTCTCTCCACCTAGTTGAACACAACACCAGATCACCTAATCAAACTCTCTCCACCTAGTTGAACACAACACCAGATCACCCAATCAAACTCTCTCCACCTTGTTGAACACAACACCAGATCACCTAATCAAACTCTCTCCACCTTGTTGAACACAACACCAGATCACCTAATCAAACTCTCTCCACCTAGTTGAACACAACACCAGATCACCCAATCAAACTCTCTCCACCTAGTTGAACACAACACTAGATCACCTAATCAAACTCTCTCCACCTAGTTGAACACAACACCAGATCACCTAATCAATCTCTCTCCACTTAGTTGAACACAACACCAGATCACCTAATCAAACCCTCTCCACCTAGTTGAACACAACACCAGATCACCTAATCAAACCCTCTCCACCTAGTTGAACACAACACCAGATCACCTAATCAAACTCTCTCCACCTTGTTGAACACAACACCAGATCACCTAATCAAACTCTCTCCACCTAGTTGAGCACAACACCAGATCACCTAATCAAACTCTCTCCACCTAGTTGAACACAACACCAGATCACCTAATCAAACTCTCTCCACCTAGTTGAGCACAACACCAGATCACCTAATCAATCTCTCTCCACTTAGTTGAACACAACACCAGATCACCTAATCAAACCCTCTCCACTTCGTCGTCTAGCCTTGGCTTATCAGAATAAGCAGGCTGTCCCACATGCATTTTGTATGATACTCTCACTTGTGTATACACTTAAACACTACACAAACACACACACTCTCACACACACTCACTATCTATTCACTAACATAAAATCACTTAATCACGTACACGTACAGTACACACAAGACCTGCACCTGCGGAGGTACCTCAGTACACAGTCAAGGCAATATGGTTGAATTCATGTTGTATCCCCTCAGGCCCAGAGACTGCTGCTCCAGGATGGGTCTCTAGCCCACTTCACCGTCCAGAGTTCCTCAGTCCTACCCACCATCACCCTGGGCCTGCCAGCCAATGCCAGGGTAAGCATATCACACAACCTGAAGAAAAGTATGTAGACCTGTAGATGTTATGGAGGTTATGAATTCAATGCTTTTCATTATTATAATGAGATTGCAAAAAATAACAACACTAAGATTCTTCTTTGATAGCAACTAGTTAACTTTTGGCCACATTCTATGTGTATGTGTGCAGAGTGATGGAGACTTGTCCCCTCTGAAGGTGGGTCGGGTGCCTATGGTGACGGGAGGCCAGTCTGTCTACCTTCCCCTGGGGAGGGAGGAGCAGAGTGGGTCGCTGTCCCCTCACTTCCAGCCTGTCCTCATCCTGGAGCCCTCCGGACTGGTGCACGCCCCAATGCTCACTGGTGAGACACCACAGCATTCAAATACAATTCTGGCTTGTAAATAAGTTTGACGTCCAATAAACATTGCCTTTCTATATGGTAGTGAAAATTCCTTTCACATGTAACTTGACTTTGACATAGAACAGGAGAAGTCCTTGCCAGGAATGTGTTACTTAAAAGTCTGAAACAATACTGAATTGCTAAACTGGATTCTGTCGGCATCAGGACTTTTCTTCAGCCTCCCGTGAAAGAGCTATGAAGAAAATGTTTATGCTGCTGTCATAGGTATTGTGACACTGCCACCTTGTGGCCTTGACAAACAGTCAGACTTATAGCCACACTCTGTCTGTCTCCTCTGGTCTCAGTTCCAGGCCTGGGCCCTGTTCCTCTGCAGTTTTCCCCCCAGATGGATCATCTGGCCCCGGAAGGGGGCCCTCACAAGCCTCTGAGCCGGACTCGCTCAGAGCCCCTGCCCCAGAGCCCCAGATCCCTTCACCCCCATCTGCTGCAGCAGCACCACAACAGCCAACTATTGGAGAGACTTAAACAGCAGACACATCTGGGAAAGGTGAGTGACTTACACACCCTCACAAATCCCTCTTTGCTCACATATACTCTCATGCTCACTCACTCTGTTGTAATGGATTCTTTTTGTACAATCCAAGGAGGGCTTCATCTGCCAGCAGCTGTCTTTTTTTGGCAAAAATACATTGATAGAATTGAGTGAATAAAGCTAAATGGATCATTATTTGTGTGTTCAAGCTGATGTCTAAGACCAGTGAGAAGCCTCGTCTCAAACAGATCCCCTCAGAGGACATGGACTCTGAGGAGGTGGGGCCAGCGCCCAGCGATATCTATCAGGGCAGATCAAGGGCGGAGTCACTGAGGGAGGCGGAGCTCGTGTCTGCGGCAGACAGCCAGGGAGGACAGATCAACCTGCAACACACACTCATACTCAACCAGGTAAGATACAGACACAGAGGATGGTAGAGGAACACTAGAACATGTCTCCTTCAACTTCCAGCAGAGAGCAGCAAAGGGTTTTATATTTTCTTCGTGCAGGTTTGGCATACTCTTATTTATATAGATTTCTGTGGGTTGAAAATCACAACAATCTCCCTCTCGCTCTATCTCCCTCCCTCTCCTATCTCCCTCGCTCTATCTCTATCCCTCCCTCTCGCTCTATTTCCCTCCCTCTATCTCCCTCGCTCTATCTCTATCTCCCTCCCTCTCGCTCTATTTCCCTCCCTCTCCTATCTCCCTCGCTCTATCTCCCTGTCCCTCTATCTCCCTCCCTCTCGCTCTATCTCGCTCCCTCTCGCTCCCTCGCTCTATCTCTATCTCCCTCCCTCTCGCTCTATCTCCCTCCCTCTCCTATCTCCCTCCCTCTCGCTCTATCTCCCTGTCCCTCTATCTCCCTCCCTCTCGCTCCCTCGCTCTATCTCTATCTCCCTCCCTCTCGCTCTATCTCCCTCCCTCTATCTCCCTCGCTCTATATCCGTCTCCCTCCCTCTATCTCCCTCGCTCTATCTCCCTCCCTCTCGCTCTATCTCCCTCCCTCTATCTCCCTCCCTCTCGCTCTATCTCCCTCGCTCTATCTCCATCTCCCTCCCTCTATCTCCCTCGCTCTATCTCCCTCCCTCTCGATCTATCTCCCTCCCTCTCGCTCTATCTCCCTCCCTCTCTCTCTCTAGTCATTGCTATGGGAGAAACAGAAACAGCTGCAGCAGCTGCGTCGCCAGACAGCCCACATGGAGACACTGGCAGTACCCATTATGCTTGGCGGTGCCCACCGCCCCCTCTCCCGTACCCAGTCCTCGCCAGCCTCCACATCCCTCACGTTGCCAGACAAACCCCTACCCCTGTCCACCCCAGAACCACAGAGCAAACCACGCTTCACCACCGGTAAGAAGTGAACCACACACACAGGCACACTGCCACCACGAGGACCTACCTAGGTGTACGTTATTATCCCTACTGTGGCCGTATTTCAATCTGAGGCCTGGTCAGGGATTCTCTGATAAGTTGATATTATTTAATTGCATTTTTTTGATGAACTTTCTCATTGTGGTTAGATCTGTCTTATAGCTGTTGATTTGGAGGAAATGGGTAGGAACCACTGGAAATAGTCTCGTTAATGTCTGTCTGTGTTTGGTTGCAGGTCTGGTTTATGACTCTCAGATGCTGAAGCACCAGTGCACATGTGGTGACAACAGCAGCCACCCAGAGCATGCTGGGAGGATCCAGAGTATCTGGTCACGTCTCCAGGAGAGAGGTCTCAGGGGCCAGTGTGAGGTACAAACATCACCATTATCATTACACACGTATTACACATACATCCATATCACTGATTACAAGTTACTAGAAGACACCATAGCTGTATCCACCTGGTCCCTTATCTGTTGCTCTGTCTGGTCTGTGTTCCAACAGACTATCCGAGGTAGGAAGGCCACTCTGGAGGAGCTGCAGTCGGTCCATTCAGAGCGTCATGTCCTTCTGTATGGCACCAACCCTCTCAACCGTCTCAAACTGGACAACCGCAAGCTGTCCGGTACGTCCTCACTACAGATGTTATGATGTACTGGTCTACTGCATCCGGCCTTGTGCCAGAAGCCTTTAGGTCAGTGGCTGCCAACGCTGGTCTTGAGTACCCCTAACAGTACACATTTTTGTTGTAGCCCTAGACCAACATGCCTGATTCAACTCATTGTGGGCCTAAAGATTAGTTGACAAGTTGAATCAGGTGTGCTTGTCAGGGGCTACAATAATAATGTGTGCTGTTGGGAGTACTCGAGGACCGGAGTTGGGAACCACTGCTATACGTAACTGGTAACAGTTTGGCAACAGCACTGTAAAGTAAAGCTACTTGCTCTGGTGTCCCTAGTAACTCTGGTGTCCCTAGTAACTCTGGTGTCCCTAGTAACTCTGGTGTCCCTAGTAACTAGGGATTTGCCTTTGGTTAAAGTTACAGTATTGATAGCACTTTGGAATCCGTTATGTTTAGTAGTCAACTCAGTCATGTATTTAAGTTGTCACTACAGTGATGGTACACAAACATACAGTAATGTCTGATACTCATTTCTAATGTAAAATTGTTTGAAAAGGAGCTGTTAACATTGATTGTTTGGTTAATAAATCCTCTTTGCATTTTTCTCCCTCAGGCATTCTCTCTCAAAGGATGTTTGTGATGCTGCCATGTGGAGGAGTAGGGGTACGTGAGAGGCCCAACACACACACACACACACACACACACACACACACACACACATTTTCCCCTAGCTCTCTCTCACTCACAACATGCACAACATTTCTCGATTTCAGTTGGTAATTCTTCCCTCCAAGTCCTTGACAAGGGTTATATGATACAGTCCATTCAGATTGATTAGAGTGATGGTAGTTGTTGCTGTTGTTTCCAGGGCCATGAGAAGACGAGGCGGTGGAAATGAAAGAGGAAAACATGAGTGCGTTGGGACATGTCAATAAATTGCCTGACGATCTCCATCGGACCATGACAATTCAAACTAATAGAAACAATATGCGCATGACGAGGGATTAAAGACATGCCTCCAATTTCATTGTCTGAGCCAGACAGCTAGAAATGCGAGTTTGTGAACAAACAGAAAAAATGGATAGATAAAATGGAGTGGACAGGAGAATGTTTAAGTCCCTGAGGGAATGCCAACCCCTCAGGTCTGTATATACAACACCATGTATGCATGGTCCTGTTCCTCTGTTGCCTGGATAGCAAATCTCTATGGCACAGAGTGTGTCTGTGTAAATATATCACACAGCTATGTTATAGTCCCGTAAATGATTGAGGTGAGGTCTGTTTGCCTCCAAAACCAGTGTGCCTGTAGTACTATTAGTTGGTGTTGTTTAAACCATGGAAAGAAAAACACTTCACCTGATGCACTGGAACTCCCTATAGCATGCTAGCAGATTCTAAACACATGCTTATGACCGGTTCCATCCAGCTTGACTGCTGTCCTGTCACTCACCCTCATGTTGTTTTGTTGTTGATTGGCAGGTGGATAATGACACAATCTGGAACGAGTCTCATACATCCACGGCGTCGCGCATGGCTGCAGGCAGCGTCACAGAGCTGGCCTTCAGAGTGGCCAAAGGAGAACTCAAGGTAAGACACCGATCTGTACTCCACTCCTCATCCAATCACGCTCTGGTCTGCCTCACCAACTGCCTTAGGCCACTTGACAAAGAATGCTGAATGATAATGTTTTGTTTGACTGTTTCTCTCCAGAATGGCTTTGCAGTGGTGAGACCCCCGGGCCACCATGCTGACCCCTCCAACCCAATGTGAGTCTGTTTCATATTCTCATATCTACTGTGTGTGTGTTGATTTTCGTGTATACTATACTCCTTGTGGTGGTGCGTGCCCAGGCTAACCACAGCGGGCTCTGCTGAGCTTTGCAGTGTCAGCAGCCTGTCTGACGATGGATATTTATGGCCTGATAGTGAAGCTGGGAAGGAGAAGAACAGAGAAGATTTATGCCTCTTCTCTACTCTCCTCCGATTAGTGTGCTGAGTTGGCTCCTAGGAATTCCACCATTTTCTCTCTTATCCTAACCACTATCATCTTGTAGTGATAATGTATGTTTCTCTGCCCTCCACCCTCTCTCTCTCTCTCTGCCTCTCTCTCTCTGCCTCTCTCTCTCTGCCTTTCTGCCTCTCTGCCTCTCTCTCTCTGCCCCTCTCTCTCTCTCTCTGCTACAGGGGTTTCTGCTATTTCAACTCAGTGGCCATTGCAGCCAAACAGCTGCAACAGAAACTGAGTGCCAACAAGATCCTCATCGTTGACTGGGTAAGGGACTACAGTTGGAGTGGTTGTAACATTGACAGTAGCAGCGCTATTTGTGTTGCTGGTGTCCTCGTCTCAGTTGACTTAGTACTATTTTGACAATAACTACTAGTACTGACCTTCATGATGTACTGTATGTATAAACACATGAATTATGTACAGGTAATTGCCAAAATAAAGGAAACACCAACAGTGTCTTAATAGTGTGTTGGGCCACCACGAGCCGTCAGCACAGCATCAATGCGCATTGGCATAGATTCTGCAAGTGTCTGGAACTCTATTGGAGGGAGGCGACACCATTCTTCCATGAGAAATTCCATCATTTGGTGTTTTGTTGATGGTGGTGGAAAACACTCAGGCGCCGCTCCAGAATCCCTTTAAACCCCCTATGCTCCTTTGAGATCTCTTCTAGCCATGGTAGCCAAAATAATGAACAACTGGGCATTTTTAGACATAACCCTAAGCATTATGGGATGTTTTATTTGCTTAATTAACTCAGCAATCACACCTGTGTGGAAGCACTGCTTTTAATACACTTTGTATCCCTCATTTACTTGTGTTTCCTTTATTCTGGCAGTATGTGTACATGTATGTAAACACAGGTACAGTATACACATTAGTTACTGGTTACTATTGATTAGGCCTAGGATATGACATAACAGGTACAGTATACACATTAGTTACTGGTTACTATTGATTAGGCCTAGGATATGACATAACAGGTACAGTATACACATTAGTTCTGTCTCACATTAGTTACTGGTTACTATTGATTAGGCCTAGGATATGACATAACAGGTACAGTATACACATGAGTTCTGTCTCACATTAGTTACTGGTTACTATTGATTAGGCCTAGGATATGACATAACAGGTACAGTATACACATGAGTTCTGTCTCACATTAGTTACTGGTTACTATTGATTAGGCCTAGGATATGACATAACAGGTACAGTATACACATGAGTTCTGTCTCACATTAGTTACTGGTTACTATTGATTAGGCCTAGGATATGACATAACAGGTACAGTATACACATGAGTTCTGTCTCACATTAGTTACTGGTTACTATTGATTAGGCCTAGGATATGACATAACAGGTACAGTATACACATGAGTTCTGTCTCACATTAGTTACTGGTTACTATTGATTAGGCCTAGGATATGACATAACAGGTACAGTATACACATTAGTTACTGGTTACTATTGATTAGGCCTAGGATATGACATAACAGGTACAGTATACACATGAGTTCTGTCTCACATTAGTTACTGGTTACTATTGATTAGGCCTAGGATATGACATAACAGGTACAGTATACACATGAGTTACTGGTTACTATTGATTAGGCCTAGGATATGACATAACAGGTACAGTATACACATGAGTTCTGTCTCACATTAGTTACTGGTTACTATTGATTAGGCCTAGGATATTACATAACAGGTACAGTATACACATGAGTTCTGTCTCACATTAGTTACTGATTACTATTGATTAGGCCTAGGATATGACATAACAGGTACAGTATACACATGAGTTCTGTCTCACATTAGTTACTGGTTACTATTGATTAGGCCTAGGATATGACATAACAGGTACAGTATACACATGAGTTCTGTCTCACATTAGTTACTGGTTACTATTGATTAGGCCTAGGATATGACATAACAGGTACAGTATACACATGAGTTACTGGTTACTATTGATTAGGCCTAGGATATGACATAACAGGTACAGTATACACATTAGTTACTGGTTACTATTGATTAGGCCTAGGATATGACATAACAGGTACAGTATACACATTAGTTACTGGTTACTATTGATTAGGCCTAGGATATGACATAACAGGTACAGTATACACATGAGTTACTGGTTACTATTGATTAGGCCTAGGATATGACATAACAGGTACAGTATACACATGAGTTCTGTCTCACATTAGTTACTGGTTACTATTGATTAGGCCTAGGATATGACATAACAGGTACAGTATACACATGAGTTCTGTCTCACATTAGTTACCGGTTACTATTGATTAGGCCTAGGATATGACATAACACGAGACAGCAGTTATTGGTTTTAATGTTACCAAATGTTCTCTTCCATCTCTGTCCTGCGGTTAGGATGTTCACCATGGTAATGGGACCCAGGAAGTGTTTTACAATGATCCCAGTGTGCTGTATATCTCACTGCATCGCTATGACGATGGCAACTTCTTCCCTGGCAGCGGCGGGCCGGCTGAGGTAATTGACATCATCATTGGTTCAGCTCTACACGGTGAATTCTGCTAGTAGGCTCAGACGACGTCAACAGAAACTCAAAGAGCTAGCTAGGTTCCAAAGTTACAGTGGAGAGATGTCTGTCGAGATTATACTACATGTGCTGTGCCTCTAGCACCTCTATGTTACTCTTATTGACTTGTATCCTCCTCTCTATGGAGAATGCTTTGTCTCAGTAGGTCTCTGTCTGTGTTGTAGGTGGGATCTGGTGCTGGAGAGGGCTTCAATGTTAATGTGGCCTGGACTGGAGGTCTGGACCCCCCTATGAGTGATGCTGAGTACATCACTGCTTTTAGGTAAGACAGCTCCGACCAAGGTTATTATAGTAAACTGAAACTGAAACTAAAACAAAAACGAATCATGAAAAAAGTCAACTGAAATAAAATAATGAACTAACAGAAAATACTAAAATTATACTGAAACTGTTATCTTTGACTGACTCCAAAACTAACCAAAATAAAAACCATAATGAATTATGTTCAGTTTTTGTTCTCTTTCTTAAAAGTTTTGGCAAAAATATAATGGAGTTTTCAATGGGATTTCTAGCTTTTTTGTAATGGGGTTTTCAAGCAAGGTCACATTGAGATTCACTTTTGCTGCAGTGGGCTAAATCAGGAAAGGAATGAATAATTGGTAGTCTTAAACAAATCTACTTTGAAATAAAAGTATAGACCTAAAAAAAACAAGACACTTGACCATGTCAGATATAGAGTTGAAATGTATAACATTTTGAGTTTGCATCCCAATATTACACTTTACATAAATCACAGAATATAAATATATCGAAACTGTTTGACATAGAAACACTGGATTGTTGTCATGTTTTTATTATGAAATTATGAAAATTATGAACAACATTCCACCCATAGGGTCAAAGACGGCGCTTTTGGTCATTGACTGCAGGAAAGGGCTACTCGGTGAGATGACGTTGCCACGGTGAGCGCCGCAGCTAATGGTCGCGTTCCCCTGCTCAGACCTTGCATGAATCAACCATGTCATCGACTGTGCAGTCGGGCACCAGATTGCGATAACATGTTGGTTGTGTTCCTTTGCTCAGACGTTGTTGACGCATGCCAGATCTTACAACAGATAGATAGATAGATAGATAGATAGATAGATATTATACGTATCAGTTAACCACATCATATGCTATAGCAGTATTGTGAGATCTGGCAGACGTCAGCAACGTCTGAGTAGAGAAACGTGCCCATTGAGATAAGTGCGATGCAAGACTGCTCTCACACAGTCACACAGAGTACCTGCGCATGTGCACGGGTGCGTTTCACTCTGCTACCACATGGTAGCTTCAGGACCAAAACAGCAGAGAGGTTTAGCCTCACGTTTCAACGCTCCTGGTTGTTGAGGAAATTGACCCACTACTACTGTGTACTTGGTGCGTCTTTGTCATCTCGCTGACTCTACATTTAAACCTAATGTAACTTGACCTGACCCATCACGTTGTTTTACTGCTCCCCAGTGGCAAGAAGTGACATCACTAAAAGATTCCCAAACTAAACAACACGTTGGAAGCTCTACGGACATGTTGCCCAAATCAATGACGTGTCTCACAGTTGAAAGTCGGGTGGAGACGAAGGGTTAGTTTCCTCAGTTGTCCTGATAACCCCTAAGCAGCCAGTGTTCCCAGCTAGCTAGTTCATGATGCAGCATGACTCTAGTTAAAAGGTGTAAAATGAAGTGATGTTTATTTCGACGGGTGAGGGAGAAACATCTTGGTCACCATCTGGATGTCACTGTGACATGCCACATGTCGCTGGCGGTAGGGAGCTAACGTGGCCATTTTGTTCCATCCCACTTGATTTGATTTTGATTAGGATAGCAGCCAACACGAGAAATAAATGGTAATATTGGTAGTAACCATCTAGGTGTCACCGTGATTCAGTCTACTGCTCACTGGGGAGAGTTTGCTCTACAATTCGTCAAAACAACATGGGGCACAGTGTCCTTCACTCCAGTTTACCGAGCACTGCTGTCAATATACTGTAAATTGAATGACACACTTCTGAATCCCAGTCATTTGAAGTGCATGTGTATGGTCCCAATTATTAACATTTTAATAAGATTTTTTGTAAGATTAAATTGTCTCCAGGTTTGGTTGTTGTTGTATTAAACAGACATTTCACTGACATTTCCTCCATGGCACTTAATTGCCACCGGTGGGAAGTTGAAAGTTCTAATGAAGTCTCTATATGTTTGTTTGGTCTGCTGTCTGGTGGCAACCATAGGAAACTGTAGCAACCACACAGTAAGAGGGTCCACACTGCAGGCAGACAACCAAGTGGGTGGGCCCCACCGTTAAGCCAGCGTAACAAAATGAGAATGACAACATAGTACTGGAAAAGTTTCAACAAAAGTTTTTCACTTCAACGTAATTAGTAACAAACCAGAGTATTCCTAATATACCTTACTTTTCCACACAATAATGCACCATCCTAGGAAATAATAATTATAACTCTGTTTTTGTTATCTGAAAATACATATTTTGTTGCCACACGTCTGTCCCACACAGATTTAGAAAGCGCAACAAATTTGTTGGTGAAATATTGTCAGTCGGTTTCTCTAAACTCCAGGGGTAGGGAATGCTGCCATCCACCACATACCTCTACACCCCTCCCCACCTCCCTGTCTCCTCTCTCATTCCTGTTCTCCTCTCTCCTTCCCTCTCTCTGATTGATCTTTAATGAGCCCTCTCCCTCTCTCTCTTGTTCTCCCTGTAGTCTGTCTATAGCTGGGCTCACAGGGGAGTATGGAAGGTTTTATTGGTCTACAGGGGAGGCGGGGTTAGTTAGTGTGGTGGGGAGTGGGGGGGTCTGGGCTGGAGGAATCCAAACGCAGGATAATGAACCCAAATGGATCCCAGATGGCAGGCTGTCAGTGACGTGAGGAGAGTGACAAGCTCCAAATGGGAACCAGACGCGCCTATGGCGGCTTTGAACTCGGGCGGCAGCGGAGATGCCTGCGTTTAGCTTCCTTGCTAGCTGGCGGCTCCGCTCTGCACTGTGCTGGTTGACTCTCTGACAGAGAGGGGTGATGGACACCAGCCCAGAAAACAACAGGAGGCCCACTCCCTAGCAGCTCAACCCCAACCATGCTCTCCTCACTGTCTGAAACAGCCAGGCAGGGCTGTTAGTGGACTAAATGACATAGTTGTTTAATGTTTCTCCCTGCAGGACGGTGGTGATGCCCATAGCTCAGGAGTTCTCCCCTGACGTGGTCCTGGTCTCCTCGGGGTTCGATGCAGCAGAGGGACACCCTGCACCTCTAGGGGGTTACAAGGTCACCTCCAAATGTAAGCAAGGTTTTCCTCAGTACACTTTAGACCCCGAGCTAGCCTATAAAGTGGTTTTACATCTTTGCTAGTTAGTTCTTGATAAATGGAAGGTAAGACATTTATAAGCATTGACCTGGTACACAATATAAAATGGCATGATAAAAAATCAAGTTGGAGGGACAATACAGATGTTGGATCTTAATTTAATCACCCTGTTGCAGGATAACTTTTCTGAAATTTAGGAACTGTTCAACTTGTAGTGTATTTGATGTTTAAAAAGGCTCCTAAAGTTTGTACTTTCCACTTTGAAATTTCAGACTTGATTTTCCCCTCACGAAAAATGGATCAACTCCTACAAAAATCCACATAATCATTTACATTTCCTGTTGCTGCAGGATTATTTTCCTGCTGTTGCAAACTGGCTCAAATTAAGATCCTACATCTGTAGTTGTATTTTTGTTAGTGTTGTAAGTGTGTGTCTTTAGGGATTTACTGTATGTTAATCTGCGCTGTAAATGTTGTAAAGATTGATACATGCCCTGCAGTATATTCCCATGTTGTCAGTCGAGAAAAGGGGTTGAAATGCCGTATTGAACATGATTTAGGCTACATGCTAAGTTCCCGTGCTTAGTTGGCCACCACATCCCATATTAACTGTGTTGATGTGGATGCGTCCGTCAGGTTTTGGGTTTCTTACCCGGCAGCTGATGGGTCTGGCTGGAGGCCGGGTGATCATGGCTCTGGAGGGAGGTCACGACCTCACGGCCATCTGTGACGCCTCTGAGGCCTGCGTCAGCGCTCTGCTGGGTATTGAGGTGAGACTGGTTTAAGGTGCACTAAAGCAGTTTATAAACTACTTTAAAACCCCTTCCTAAATCATGTTAAGTATACCACACAGGTTTATGTGAAGTGTATTCCCTCATAAGGAATATTCAATGATATGAGTAAGAGGAAATCTAGGGAGGGCTGTTAAGGTGAATGTTGTTGATGAGTGGTCTGATGCCTTCCTCTCTCACTGTGTTGTCCATACAGGAGCCTCTGTCAGAGGAGGTGCTGCTGCAGAAGCCCAATGCTAACAGTGTTCGCTCGCTACTGAGAGTCATACAGATACATGGTAGGTAAACAGCCATGTCTCAAATAAAGTTGTTTCTCTCTCTATTGTATTTTTGTACAGTGGGGCAAAAAAGTATTTAGTCAGCCACCAATTGTGCAAGTTCTCCCACTTAAAAAGACGAGAGAGGCCTGTAATTTTCGTCATAGGTACACGTCAACTATGACAGACAAAATGAGGAAAAAAATCCAGAAAATCACATTTTTAATGAATTTATTTCCAAATTATGGTGTAAAATAAGTATTTGGTCACCTACAAACAAGCAAGATTTCTGGCTCTCACAGACCTGTAACTTCTTCTTTAAGAGGCTCCTCTGTCCTCCACTCGTTACCTGTATTATTGGCACCTGTTTGAACTTGTTATCAGTATAAAAGACACCTGTCCACAACCTCAAACAGTCACACTCCAAACTCCACTATGGCTGTCAAAGGACACCAGAAACAAAATTGTAGACCTGCACCAGGCTGGGAAGACTGAATCTGCAATAGGTAAGCAGCTTGGTTTGAAGAAATCAACTGTGGGAGCAATTATTAGGAAATGGAAGACATACAAGACCACTGGTAATCTCCCTCGATCTGGGGCTCCATGCAAGTTCTCACCTCACAGAGCATTTGGATGATCCAGAAGAAGATTGGGAGAATGTCATATGGTCAGATGAAACTAAAATATATTTTTTGGGTAAAAACTCAACTCGTCGTGTTTGGAGGACAAAGAATGCTGAGTTGCATCCAAAGATCACCATACCTACTGTGAAGCATGGGAGTGGAAACATCATGCTTTGGGGCTGTTTTTCTGCAAAGGGACCAGGATGACTGATCCGTGTAAAGGAAAGAATGAATGGGGCCATGTAGAGGAGTGAAAACCTCCTTCCATAAGCAAGGGCATTGAAGATGAAACGTGGCTGGGTCTTTCAGCATGACTATGATCCCAAACACACCTCCCGGCCAACGAAGGAGTGGCTTCGTAAGAAGCATTTCAAGGTCCTGGAGTGGCCTAGCCATTCTCCAGATCTCAACCCCATAGAAAATCTTTGGAGGGAGTTGAAAGTCTGTGTTGCCCAGCAACCGCCCCATAACATCACTGCTCTAGAGGAGATCTGCATGGAGGAATGGGCCAAAATACCAGCAACAGTATGTGAAAACCTTGTGAAGACTTACCGAAAACATTTGACCTCTGCCATTGCCAACAAAGGGTATATAACAAAGTATTGAGATAAACTTTTGTTATTGACCAAATACTTATTTTCCACCATCATTTGCAAATACATTTTTATTTTAAAATTTTGTCATAGTTGAAGTGTACCTATGATGAAAATTACAGGCCTCTCTCATCTTTTTAAGTGGGAGAACTTGCACAATTGGTGGCTGACTAAATACTTTTTTGCCCCACTGTATATCCCTTTATTCTTGTCTGATCCTAATTATTGTAAAATGCAGAGACTTCCCGAGTACACACAATGATTTAATACAGTAGGCTACAAGGCTATTAATGATATTGATCTTTCACCATATGGACCCATGTGGTAGGAGGGACTAGCATTTATGTCAGTTGGACGTCCAGACCTTCTGACTGCAGCCGAAGTGCCCACAGCTCTCATCCAAGTGTTTGTGCTTACTGGCTTTGGTTTAGGCAAATAAAGTGACCTGTTTTTCAGGTCAGTATTGGCAGTCCCTGAAGCTGTTCAGTAGCTCTGTGGGACTGTCCTACCTGGGTGCTCAGAGGAGAGACTGTGAGGAGACTGATGCTGTCAATGCTCTGGCCTCTCTGTCTGTGGGGGTCCTGACCAGCAGGAGGTATGACTTGACCACCAGTACCCAACACTCCTAAATACTCCCCACAATGTTCACAGTGAAGGGCAGACTCCTCTGTACAGTATGTTACAAATGTGATGCGTTATGTTTTTCCTAACCATTTTCTCTGTGTTTCCCCCAGCCACCCAGACGAGCCTATGGAGCAAGATGAGGACTCCATGTAGAAGATGCTGACCTTTAACCTCACAGACCTCTCCTTCAGGACATCCCAATAGCCTCGGAGATCCTTCCCTGTCACACGACGAGGGGGAGGAGTGTAGATTGTGGATCTCTGCCTTAACCAATGAGGCCCTAAAATCACACAGTGCCTCAAAGACCACCGTCCATTCTCCTCAGACTATATGCAGCGCACCTTAACACAGTGAAGAATGAACTCAACACAGTGGAACTCATGTAGCCTTCTGACACCACACCAAAGCCCTGTCAGTGTATATGTGAGATAAAAGATATACACATACAACTGATTATTAAACTAACTCTGTCCATGGTCAGCAATACAGAATCATTTATATTGTGTGTATTCAGAAGGATACCAGCCCGGTGCCGTGATATTGACCACTTTTTGGCCTTTTCAAAACTTTTTTATTTTTACAGTAAAGCAATACTAGCACCAGGTCTGTGGGTGTCTCTTGTTGTGTCAGTGAGCAGAGCAGACACCAGTCAGTGGCTCTGAGGATGGCCCTGGAGAGAGAGGGAGAGACCGAGACCGACCAGCACCTGGCAACTGCTGAATGGCTCAGTCAATCCTTGATGATGTCATTAATATTCAGTTTAACCACTAAAGAAGAAAATGAAGATGTGGTTTTATCTGTTTTTGCACTGTGCATTCCGTAATGTGAACCGTTGAAAATTCCAAACGTCGAGGGGGGGGGGGCTCTAGATTATTTAATTATCTGTTCAACTTTGAGGATTGGAAGATATTTTTCTCCTCTGAAATCCACTCACATTCTAAGAAGACTCATGCATGTATACACAAATTAGTATTTCTAAGTGCATTTGCAAAAACTTCCTGTTTGCCCTGATTGTATTCTGATTATTCCACTGCTGTTCTTAGACATGTCTTTATACATTGTTCACATGGACACATGTCTTTATACATTGTTCACATGGACACATGTCTTTATACATTGTTCACATGGACACATGTCTTTATACATTGTTCACATGTCTTTATACATTGTTCACATGGACACATGTCTTTATACATTGTTCACATGGACACATGTCTTTATACATTGTTCACATGGACACATGTCTTTATACATTGTTCACATGGACACATGTCTTTATACATTGTTCACATGGACACATGTCTTTATACATTGTTCACATAGACACATGTCTTTATACATTGTTCACATGGACACATGTCTTTATACATTGTTCACATGGACACGTCTTTATACATTGTTCACATGAACACATGTCTTTATACATTGTTCACATGGACACATGTCTTTATACATTGTTCGCATGGACACATGTCTTTATACATTGTTTGCATGGACACATGTCTTTATACATTGTTCGCATAGACACATGTCTTTATACATTGTTCACATGGACACATGTCTTTATACATTGTTCACATGGACACGTCTTTATACATTGTTCGCATGGACACATGTCTTTATACATTGTTCGCATGGACACATGTCTTTATACATTGTTCACATGGACACATGTCTTTATACATTGTTCACATGGACACATGTCTTTATACATTGTTCACATGGACACATGTCTTTATACATTGTTCACATGGACACATGTCTTTATACATTGTTCACATGGACACATGTCTTTATACATTGTTCACATGGACACATGTCTTTATACATTGTTCACATGGACACATGTCTTTATACATTGTTCACATGGACACATGTCTTTATACATTGTTCACATGGACACATGTCTTTATACATTGTTCACATGGACACATGTCTTTATACATTGTTCACATGGACACATGTCTTTATACATTGTTTGCATAGACACACACACACAGTCAGAAATGCATTTCATTCGCACACGATTTCCCTTTATGTCTTACTGACATGATGAGGACCAAACTGAAATAAATAAACCAATTTATCTTATGAAGAGCTGAAGACCTACCACTGTTTGGGAGGAAATACAACATGTATGTTCATTCCTACGGTAGTTACCATTGAGGGCTATTAGTAGTTTTATTATGCTAGTCAAATGCTCTAATGCACTTAATGGACATCTCCCAAAGAAATGTGTCTTAAATATGTCTGCAGTGTGACCGTATTACTGCAGTTGGACCAGTGAGGTTACTGTGTTAAGTTGATGTTTGTTTTTTCAGGACCACCATTTTGACCTGTAGACATGCCTATTTTATTGTGTACTTTAATTTCACAGTTCAGTTGCCTTGTTATTATCCACAAGCAGTTATATCAAGTAGAGCTCAATACGGCTGGTTATATCAAGTAGAGCTCAATACGGTTGGTTATATCAAGTAGAGCTCAATATGGTTGGTTATATCAAGTAGAGCTCAATACGGTTGGTTATATCAAGTAGAGCTCAATACGGTTGGTTATATCACGTAGAGCTCAATACGGTTGGTTATATCAAGTAGAGTTCAATACGGTTGGTTACATCAAGTAGAGCTCAATACGGTTGGTTATATCAAGTAGAGCTCAATACGGTTGGTTATATCAAGTAGAGCTCAATGCGGTTGGTTATATCAAGTAGAGCTCAATACGGTTGGTTATATCAAGTAGAGCTCAATACGGTTGGTTATATCAAGTAGAGCTCAATACGGTTGGTTATATCAAGTAGAGCTCAATACGGTTGGTTATATCAAGTAGAGCTCAATACGGTTGGTTATATCAAGTAGAGCTCAATACGGTTGGTTATATCAAGTAGAGCTCAATACGGTTGGTTATATCAAGTAGAGCTCAATACGGTTGGTTATGTCAAGTAGAGCTCAATACGGTTGGTTATATCAAGTAGAGCTCAATACGGTTGGTTATATCAAGTAGAGCTCAATACGGTTGGTTATATCAAGTAGAGCTCAATACGGTTGGTTATATCAAGTAGAGCTCAATACGGCTGGTTATATCAAGTAGAGCTCAATGCGGTTGGTTATATCAAGTAGAGCTCAATACGGTTGGTTTGGTGTGTTATTCTATGTGAAAACCTTCTTTATGGACCATCCAACAGACTATTACTGTTAGCACTATGGAGATGTATCTTTATGATGGTGTATACTTCTCCTATAGACCTTGTGGAGAGAGTCCATCTCCACTCGAATGTATGATACAGTACTTGACATCATGCTGATTATTCATTTTCAGATGTACTGTACCTATACACATCCACGCTAAGCCTGCTCCAAACTGAAACTAGTTTGTGAGAATTCCTCAAGTCTATTTTGTGTGTTCATGAAATGACATCCAATGTAGATAGTTTTTGTTGTGAGTTTAAATGTTTACCACATTCCACTTTCCACAGTTCCATTTTCTACATTCATTCTAGATGTTATGTAGTTTGTCTTAATGGGCATTTCATCTAGATTGCGCTCATTGTTGGAAGCTATTCGGTGAATGAAAAGAAACTGTCCACCATCAAATTCAGAAGACATATTTATGAAATGTGTTTTCACAAGATTCACATTATTATTTTGTATATGACCCCATACCTCTGGAGTGTGGCTGAATGTTTAACTGTATCATACGCTCTCTATTACTGCGTATTATTGTGTGTTCCATATTGAAGAAGTCATGTTCTTTTTTTATACAAAATTGAAGAGAGTGACAGAGAGAGAGAGCATCCACTTCTGTCTAAAACAATATTTACAAGGCACCTTTTGAAAGGGACATGCTCTCTGTGCTGGTGCTCCGACTGGTGATACACATCAATGTTGTCTTAACTAGACATTCTTCTCTAACCTCAGCTGCATCCTCACCCCTAGTTGGCATTGAGAGAGAGAGAATGGTAACCATGCTAACAAGTCTTTTAGCCCTTTCCTCTTATACTCTGTACCAACCACTGTGGATAGCTATGTGTGTCTAGGAGACCATGTATGTGCAAGAAGGTCATAACTATTGCCAGTTTTCATTGTTCATTATTCTTTGTATTAGCTATATGTTTTGTTTTCAAGACTCTGGGCAATGTTTGCCCATAAGGTCGCCTCAAAGACTTGTATAACATTAAATAGAATCAGCCACCATCATTCAAACGCTCTTAGAACTGACAGTGACTGTGTTGTCTGTCTCTTAGAACTGACAGTGACTGTGTTGTGTCTGTCTCTTAGAACTGACAGTGACTGTGTTGTCTGTCTCTTAGAACTGACAGTGACTGTGTTGTCTGTCTCTTAGAACTGACAGTGACTGTGTTGTCTGTCTATTAGAACTGACAGTGACTGTGTTGTCTGTCTCTTAGAACTGACAGTGACTGTGTTGTCTGTCTCTTAGAACTGACAGTGACTGTGTTGTCTGTCTCTTAGAACTGACAGTGACTGTGTTGTGTCTGTCTCTTAGAACTGACAGTGACTGTGTTGTCTGTCTCTTAGAACTGACAGTGACTGTGTTGTCTGTCTCTTAGAACTGACAGTGACTGTGTTGTGTCTGTCTCTTAGAACTGACAGTGACTGTGTTGTCTGTCTCTTAGAACTGACAGTGACTGTGTTGTGTCTGTCTCTTAGAACTGACAGTGACTGTGTTGTCTGTCTCTTAGAACTGACAGTGACTGTGTTGTGTCTGTCTCTTAGAACTGACAGTGACTGTGTTGTCTGTCTCTTAGAACTGACAGTGACTGTGTTGTCTGTCTCTTAGAACTGACAGTGACTGTGTTGTGTCTGTCTCTTAGAACTGACAGTGACTGTGTTGTCAGTCTCTTAGAACTGACAGTGACTGTGTTGTCTGTCTCTTAGAACTGACAGTGAGTAGAACCGACAGTGTGTGTTGTCTGTCTCTTAGAACTGACAGTGACTGTGTGTGTCTGTCTCTTAGAACTGACAGTGACTGTGTTGTCTGTCTCTTAGAACTGACAGTGACTGTGTTGTGTCTGTCTATTAGAACTGACAGTGACTGTAGAACTGACAGTGACTGTCTGTCTGTCTCTTAGAACTGACAGTGACTGTGTTGTCTGTCTCTTAGAACTGACAGTGACTGTGTTGTCTGTCTCTTAGAACTGACAGTGACTGTGTTGTGTCTGTCTCTTAGAACTGACAGTGACTGTGTTGTGTCTGTCTCTTAGAACTGACAGTGACTGTGTTGTGTCTGTCTCTTAGAACTGACAGTGACTGTGTTGTGTCTGTCTCTTAGAACTGACAGTGACTGTGTTGTCTGTCTCTTAGAACTGACAGTGACTGTGTTGTCTGTCTCTTAGAACTGACAGTGACTGTGTTGTCTGTCTCTTAGAACTGACAGTGACTGACAGTGTGTGTTGTCTGTCTCTTAGAACTGACAGTGACTGTGACTGTATTGTCTGTCTCTTAGAACTGTCTGTCTCTTAGAAACAGTGACTGTGTTGTCTGTCTCTTAGAACTGACTGTGTCTTAGTGTCTGTGTGTCTGTCTCTTAGAACTGACAGTGACTGTGTTGTGTCTGTCTCTTAGAACTGACAGTGACTGTGTTGTCTGTCTCTTAGAACTGACAGTGACTGTTGTGTCTGTCTCTTAGAACTGACAGTGACTGTGTGTGTCTGTCTCTTGAACTGACTGTCTCTTAGAACTGACAGTGACTGTGTTGTCTGTCTCTTAGAACTGACAGTGACTGTGTTGTCTGTCTCTTAGAACTGACAGTGACTGTGTTGTGTCTGTCTCTTAGAACTGAGTGACTGACTGACAGTGACTGTGTGTGTCTGTAGAACTGACTTCTTAGAACTGACAGTGACTGTGTGTGTCTGTCTCTTAGAACTGACAGTGACTGTGTGTCTGTCTCTTAGAACTGACAGTGACTGTGTTGTCTGTCTCTTAGAACTGACAGTGACTGTGTTGTCTGTCTTAGAACTGACAGTGACTGTGTTGTGTCTCTTAGAACTGACAGTGACTGTGTTGTCAGTCTCTTAGAACTGACAGTGACTGTGTTGTCTGTCTCTTAGAACTGACAGTGACTGTGTTGTCTGTCTCTTAGAACTGACAGTGACTGTGTTGTCTGTCTCTTAGAACTGACAGTGACTGTGTTGTCTGTCTCTTAGAACTGACAGTGACTGTGTTTGTCTGTCTCTTAGAACTGACAGTGACTGTGTTGTCTGTCTCTTAGAACTGACAGTGACTGTGTCTGTAGAACTGACAGTGACTGTGACTGTGTCTGTCTCTTAGAACTGACAGTGACTGTTGTGTCTGTCTCTTAGAACTGACAGTGACTGTGTTGTCTGTCTCTTAGAACTGACAGTGACTGTGTTGTCTGTCTCTTAGAACTGACAGTGACTGTGTTGTCTGTCTCTTAGAACTGACAGTGACTGTGTTGTGTCTGTCTCTTAGAACTGACAGTGACTGTGTTGTCAGTCTCTTAGAACTGACAGTGACTGTGTTGTCAGTCTCTTAGAACTGACAGTGACTGTGTTAGAACTGACAGTCTTCTTAGAACTGACAGTGACTGTGTTGTCTGTCTCTTAGAACTGACAGTGACTGTGTTGTCTGTCTTAGAACTGACAGTGACTGTCTGTCTCTTAGAAGAGTGACTGTGTTGTCTGACAGTGACTGTGTTGTGTCTGTCTTAGAACTGACAGTGACTGTGTTGTCTGTCTCTTAGAACTGACAGTGACTGTGTTGTGTCTGTCTCTTAGAACTGACAGTGACTGTGTTGTCTGTCTCTTAGAACTGACAGTGACTGTGTTGTGTCTGTCTCTTAGAACTGACAGTGACTGTGTTGTCTGTCTCTTAGAACTGACAGTGACTGTGTTGTCTGTCTCTTAGAACTGACAGTGACTGTGTTGTCTGTCTCTTAGAACTGACAGTGACTGTGTTGTCTGTCTCTTAGAACTGACAGTGACTGTGTTGTCTGTCTCTTAGAACTGACAGAACTGACAGTGACTGTGTTGTCTGTCTCTTAGAACTGACAGTGACTGTGTTGTCTGTCTCTTAGAACTGACAGTGACTGTGTTGTCTGTCTCTTAGAACTGACAGTGACTGTGTTGTGTCTGTCTCTTAGAACTGTGTCTCTTAGAACTGACAGTGACTGTGTTGTGTCTGTCTCTTAGAACTGACAGTGACTGTGTTGTCTGTCTCTTAGAACTGACAGTGACTGTGTTGTCTGTCTCTTAGAACTGACAGTGACTGTGTTGTCTGTCTGTCTCTTAGAACTGACAGTGAACTGACAGTGACTGTGTTGTCTGTCTCTTAGAACTGACAGTGACTGTGTTGTGTCTGTCTCTTAGAACTGACAGTGACTGTGTTGTCTGTCTCTTAGAACTGACAGTGACTGTGTTGTCTGTCTCTTAGAACTGACAGTGACTGTGTTGTGTCTGTCTCTTAGAACTGACAGTGTGACTGTGTTGTCTGTCTCTTAGAACTGACAGTGACTGTGTTGTCTGTCTCTTAGAACTGACAGTGACTTAGAACTGACAGTGACTGTGTCTGTCTCTTAGAACTGACAGTGACTGTGTTGTCTGTCTCTTAGAACTGACAGTGACTGTGTTGTCTGTCTCTTAGAACTGACAGTGAGTGAACTGTGTTGTGTCTGTCTCTTAGAACTGACAGTGACTGTGTCTCTTGAACTCAGTGACTGACTGTTGTCTGTCTCTTAGAACTGAAGTGACTGTGTTGTCTGTCTCTTAGAACTGACAGTGACTGTGTTGTGTCTGTCTCTTAGAACTGACAGTGACTGTGTTTGTCTGTCTCTTAGAACTGACAGTGACTGTGTTGTCTGTCTCTTAGAACTGACAGTGTTGTCTGTCTCTTAGAACTGACAGTGACTGTGTTGTGTCTGTCTCTTAGAACTGACAGTGACTGTGTTGTCAGTCTCTTAGAACTGACAGTGACTGTGTTGTCAGTCTCTTAGAACTGACAGTGACTGTGTTGTCAGTCTCTTAGAACTGACAGTGACTGTGTTGTGTCTGTCTCTTAGAACTGACAGTGACTGTGTTGTCTGTCTCTTAGAACTGACAGTGACTGTGTTGTCTGTCTCTTAGAACTGACAGTGAGTCTCTTAGAACTGACAGTGACTGTGTTGTGTCTGTCTCTTAGAACTGACAGTGACTGTGTTGTCTGTCTCTTAGAACTGACAGTGACTGTGTTGTGTCTGTCTCTTAGAACTGACAGTGACTGTTGTGTCTGTCTCTTAGAACTGACAGTGACTGTTGTGTCTGTCTCTTAGAACTGACAGACAGTGACTGACTGTGTGTGTCTGTCTCTAGAACTGACAGTGAGAACTGACAGTGACTGTGTTGTGTCTGTCTCTTAGAACTGACAGTGACTGTGTTGTCAGTCTCTTAGAACTGACAGTGACTGTGTTGTCTGTCTCTTAGAACTGACAGTGACTGTGTTGTGTCTGTCTCTTAGAACTGACAGTGACTGTGTTGTCAGTCTCTTAGAACTGACAGTGACTGTGTTGTCTGTCTCTTAGAACTGACAGTGACTGTGTTGTGTCTGTCTCTTAGAACTGACAGTGACTGTGTAGAACTGTCTGTCTCTTAGAACTGACAGTGACTGTGTTGTCTGTCTGTCTGTCTCTTAGAACTGACAGTGACTGTGTTGTGTCTGTCTCTTGAACTGACAGTGACTGTGTTGTCTGTCTCTTAGAACTGACAGTGACTGTGTTTGTCTGTCTCTTAGAACTTAGAACTGACAGTGACTGTGTTGTCTGTCTCTTAGAACTGACAGTGAACTGTGACTTGTGTCTGTCTCTTAGAACTGACAGTGACTGACAGTGACTGTGTTGTGTCTGTCTCTTAGAACTGACAGTGACTGTGTTGTGACTGTCTCTTAGAACTGACAGTGACTGTGTTGTGACTGTCTCGTAGAACTGACAGTGACTGTGTTGTGTCTGTCTCGTAGAACTGACAGTGACTGTGTTGTGACTGTCTCGTAGAACTGACAGTGACTGTGTTGTGACTGTCTCGTAGTGCACCAGTGGGTATCTGTTGTCTATGAAGGGTTTAACTCTGTTAGAGTTAAAGTGTGTTGAATACTGTACATTAGCTCTCCTGTAAAGTTTTCCAGGGGTCTATGGGCCACACTCATTTAGTCTTAGTTGCCAGTGGGCCACTCCTCACCATTTCTTTTTATCTTGTCCTTTTTATGATCGACTTTTTGTCCTTTTTATGATCTACTTGCTAAAGTCACTGTAAATAGATACTCAAGACCAAAATGCATCACACATGTGCCTTGAATCATGTATTGGTAGCCTTCACTAACAAGTTTAGAATAACAAAAAATGACATTGAATCTTTTTTCATACGTTCATACTTTTATTTGACCTTGATTGTTTCCTCCATATTTCCTATGTGTGTATAGAAAGAATGTCTATTTTGTACTGATTTTCTCTTAATTAAAATGGAAAATGTTGTGTGTGCACATGTGTAGGTGTGACATGTTTGATATACAGTGTACACTCTCATGGTCCATTAATGCATGTATCCACATGTGCTTCTGTGGTTGGGTATATCACAAGATTTCTTTCCAACCAATAAATATTTTAGAGGCCTTATTTTCCCCCAAAAGAACAACAGCTTTATGTGCAATTATACCTTAGTCTGCCAGAGCAGACTTCTTAACGAGGCGTATGTTCTAGAGCACTAATTAAGGCTGACAGGGTAACTCGTAGATAGATCCCAGGTTATTTCACACACAAACACAAAGAAGGATAATAAGTCCAAGTATTTCATATGTATTTGGTGTTTAGAAATGCCATTGTGTCATCGTCCATCTCCAAATATTGAAGGCTGATGGTGGACCATGCTGGTGTCGTCGCAGTACAGGGTTAAAGGTGAGACCGGTTATAAGATGAGACACACATTTTATTATATGGACAAGAAAATCACAAGGCATGTTTTATCCACATATCTACAATTGTAATACAAATACATTCTTTACAGCAACTGATTCCCTTTTAATCAAGAATGTTCTATTGTTTGTGACGACATGCATTTACACTAGAAAAGGAACATTCACATGACTTACATTTGTGTACAAAACTGTTTCTAAGTCAAAGTTGCAATTTCCAGGTCATAAAATGCTTTAGTTGTCTGTCTTCCAGGCCTGCTAGTAGCTCAAAATTGTTGCCCTGACGATTCGGTGTGCGCTCGAGGAAGCCGAGTCTCTACAGTACCTCTCCAGAGTGAGGGCAGGGCTGAGATCTGTGATTTAGTTGGTCCAGAGGTGTAAGTACAAACCAGTAATCAAAGGGATTGCAGACCAACGTGAAGGCTTCTCAATCGCCTTGGTCCTATGCTGGGGAGACACAAGATAGAAACATTCTGTAAGTGCTCAAACATAATGCTAAATATGCTATTTCCTTTTGCTTTAAAGAAAACACATTCTTATTTCATGATGCCTAATAAAATCTCTGCACTTTAACAGTTAAACTGGTAATGGGCATAACTCCCTTCAGTATTAAAATGTTTACGTCCATTTTCCCTGGAGGTCAGGGCTGTGTGTTTTGTTGACCATGTCCTTGTAAAATGTGGTATTTTGATTAAATGCAACTGGATAATATCAATAAACATGCATATAAAGGCAAAAGTAAACGCAATAAATATAAGTATAAACGTCCAATCGAAAGTGTGGCAATAAGTTCAACAACAAGAACAAAGCAGGCTAAAACACCAATGTATATTTGATCTCCATGAAAGACAGGGATAAACATTGACGCCTCCCTGACAGAATACAAATCTGTATTCATGTGGCACACACACACACACACATATATTCCAAAGCAACCCCATAGAATAGCAGGGAGAACATGAGAAAGGTTAAGAAGACATTAGCTGGAGAATACTACAGGACACTAATGACAAAGGAGCAAATCATGTCTTCCTTCAGAATCAGCTTGCAGACACAACGGCCATCCCAACAAACACAAACACTGAGAATGCTTCACTCATATCTAACCGCCTGTTCCTCCTATATTCATTTCACCTGGTATTTAAGAAAGGGTCAAAGGACATTTCACTTTCATTCGCCTCAAACACAATTTCTAGAGGACAGTGTTTGAGAATGTCACAGCGAATAACATGTCAATGTGTGCTAGGTTGTATGAACACACTGTGCTGACTGTAGTATGAAAAAGACATCCCTTAGAAGCGTGGTAACGGTACCTCTTGTGAAGTGGGTAAAGCAGTGGTTTCAAATGGCAAATGTGTGGCCACTGGTGAAGGGAGGCACAGCCACTGATGAGGTGTCTGATAGCCATCTTTACCATGGAGATGTGGAGCTGGAAGAATCAATGGCACCTCTTTCATTTAACTTAGTGCTTTGTGGGAGTGCAGTAGACAGCCCTCACTTCTCCTTTGATGGCTAACTGCTGCATGGTTTCTCAAAACCAGGTTATTTTTTTCAGCCTCGTCAAGATCTATCTCATTTTCGTCCAAAAGGAAAGAATTTCAAAGGAAGGTTTTACTACCAAAATAATAAAAAAGGGACTTGGTTTGGGTGTAGGAAAGTGAAACTTGTAATGTCACTTTTTTCACAATCATTTGGCTTCAAAGGCCGATTAATATTATTATTATTATCTAAAATGATGAGACTAGGAGGTACAATGAGTTATGGCTGGCTGGGTAAAACTCTTTCTTTCTCTCTCTCTCTGGAGGAATTCATTCTTATATGCCTTTCACATAAATATACAAATATATATATTTAAAAAAAACATCAAGTCTATTAAGAAGTTGTATATGATTATTTTTATGATTTCTTGTCCATTTCTTGTTCTTGGACCTATTAGGTCCATAAACATGATGATAATCATGGGCTACATTTAGCTACCATCATATATCGATTTTCAGGACAAACTGATCTTGTAGAATAGTTACAGTATACCTTGTATGTAAAAACAGATTTGTGGGGACCTAAGATGTGCTGTTCTATGATCCTCCCTTGTGATTTACTTACTTGGCTTAGTTATTAGGTTTCATTCTGGCAAATGTCCAGCATTGCATTTGATACGATATTAAAACACCAGGTTCATCTCTGATCACCTTCAGCAGATCTGTTGAATTACTACTTCTTTGCATGCAATATAAAACAGTGTCATTTTTTTTTGGAAAGATACTATTGAGTATGAATGGTATGTATCGTGCATACCTGGTGTAGAGTGGTGGAGGAGTTAGATGGTGTGAGGATGAGGGTCAGAGAGCAGGGGTCAGAGGTCATGGGAGATTTGGTCCGGAGGGCGCAGCTGTGGGAGGGCGAGGGGGCAGGAGGGGAGGGCGAGAGGGTGTTAGAGAGGTAAGTGGGAGGGCTAGTGGGTAGCGGACATGGACCAGGCCCCCTCCATCCTCCACACTGAGAATGCATAGCTGAGTCTCTCGTGGGCTAGGTAGTTACAGCTGGCCAGCTTGGCGTCCATCTCATCACTCTGTAGGACTTGGTAGAGGAAGTCAATGTAGCGTGAGGCCAGCTTCAGGATCTGAATCTTGCTCAGCTTGTCTGACGGCAGCGTGGGGATGATCTTACGAAGCGAGGCAAAGGCATCATTCAGGGACTGCGTCCGTTGGCGCTCCCGTACATTGGCGACCACCCGCTGGTGCTGAGGGTCCTCCAGGGGCTGGCCTGGGATGGGGAGAGGAGACAGGGAGGGCTGGGGACTCTTCTTAGGCCTCTTGGGTCCTGATGGGATCAGACTGGGCGGCCCTCCTGTCGTTGACTTGTTGTCCTCTGTTGGCGATGAAATGTTGTCTTTCCTGGTGACCCTTTTGCGCCCGCCAGCCCCTGGTGTTACCACCACCACAGGGCATTTGTTTGGAGCACAGTCTGGCTCCTCCTCGCTGGACACCACCCCTCCCTCAGGGTATTCACCACAGCTTGACGGATCCTCTCTCATGGCAGTCTATCTACCTAACCCTGTTTCTACACCTACACTGTTCTATCCCACTCCTCTGTTCTCTCATTCAGGGCCTCTAATGGGCTATGCCTCCTTTAGTTTCTCTGTTCTATGGCAAGCCTGTATATAGAAATACCAGAAGTGATCTGCCAGGTCTGCTAGCAATAGAAAGCAAATGGAAAAATAATCAATTCTCAGTATTGGAAATCCATATGTTGCCTACATCTAGACATGACAACAATTTAACAATACAATCTGCTCGCTACATTCAGAACGGCAGTTGCGTCCAGTATCCTAGCTCAATGTAAGACAGCAGCCAACCTGCATCTGGCTTTTTAAAGAAGAAAGAGGATGGAACTTGTAAGTTCCCACCCATCTGTTCCACAGATTGGTCCAGATGGGTTCTAAGGCACAGCCAGGCCAAGCATAACAGGAAGAGAATGCGTTTTGTGATTGGTAAGGGTAAAGGGATGAGGCGGAGACAAAGGCACGTGGGTTGACCAATCAGATGGGGATATTCTGCCGTTCTTTTTCGTATAAGTTGTCCAAGTTTATAGGTTCCAGATTTCTTCCAAAACAAGTAGCTCCCCTCCCCCATACCTCCTTTTCCCTTCTGAAAGTCTCCACAACTCAACACCATCATCAATTCCTTTGGATTTTGAAAGTAGGACCTAGACAATATTCTCCTCACATGATGTACTATAACTCCTCAGGACAGACCTTGTTAGTGTGCCCAGGTTTCTTAGAATAATTAGAGGCTTTGCATGAGGAAGAGAAAAAAACACTCTTTAGTAGTTCTAGAGAGATAGATACTATAGAACTAGGCTGTCATTATCTTAACCTTTCATCGAACTGAATCGTTTTGTACAGTTTCATTGCATTCAATTTCACAGTTCCATTGTTTTGTAAGTCAGAAAAAGCCTCAGAGACAGTGTGTTCAGATTCACTTTGTTTTACTGGAGACCTGGCACAGTCTTCTGAGCGGTAGGCTAAAGGGGAAACTGGCATACCAGAGTAGCAGTGAAGTCTAATAGCAAAATTAGCTCAAGTAAAGGAAAGAATGAGAGGTTCTGAATCTAAGGGGTGCCTCTGGAAACATTTGTTTCATCCTCTGTGCCAGAACATGAACATACCCTTCAGTTCCACCACCATCACTCAGTTCTCAAACATTGCAGACATCCACAACACAGGAACAAAATCTATTGCTTGACTTTTGAGATTCGATTCGAATAGGCCTCAGTCCAAAACAGTTCCATGAATGCCCTCCAATGTAAAAGTGCACTGAATCCATCAGGGACATTGGGTTGTGTTGCACTAGGGTACAATGTTTATATGTGGAATCACTTGAGTGCATTTAGTATGTGGTGTGGGTTATTCTCTGAAGAAATGTGGACCTGCGGAAAGAGACTTCATGTCAACATACTTACAGTACACAAACAAAATTCACCTACATCTGTTTTACCTACCAAGATTAAGTACGTGCCAAACTTTCTAGATAAAACACATGCCAGACTTCCACTGTCCGGTCCAGATGGGCAGTAAAGTCGGGGGAATCGGTGATCTGTTGATTTAAAATAATTATCTTGGTATAATCAGGAAACTGACCTGAATGAATACCCAACACTGGTCAGCGTATAGGCCTAGTAATACAAGCAACATTCCCTTTAAAGCTAGAATCCTTTATCTTTGGACATCAATAATGATATATACCCATTGATTCTTGAAAAATAGAACTTATAAACGTCAACTGTCGTACCCCACCAGTACACCAAATATAAGATTGTTTACAAACATTGGGGTAAAACAATGAAAATGTAAACAAACACTGTATAGCCTCAAAACATGGTTTTCATTTTGATATCCTGGATGGTCAATCCTATATATACGGTATATATACACTACCGTTCAAACGTTTGGGTTCTTGTTTTTAAAAGAAAAGCTCATTTTTGGTCCTTTAAAATAACATCAAATTGATCAGAAATATAGTGTAGACATTTTTAATGTTGTAAATGACTATTGTAGCTGGAAACGGCTGATTTTCTTATGGAATATCTACATAGGCGTAAAGAGGCCCATTATCAGCAACCATCACTCCTGTGTTCCAATGGCACGTTGTGTTAAAAAACGAATCCAAGTTTATCATTTAAAAGGCTAATTGATCATTAGAAAACCCTTTTGCAAATATGTTAGGGTCTAGGCAGAGTTGCAAAGAAAAGGCCATATCTCAGACTGGCCAATAAAAAGAAAAGATTAAGATGGGCAAAAGAACACAAGACACTGGACAGAGGAACTCTGCCAAGAAGGCCAGCATCCCAGAGTTGCCTCTTCACTGTTGACGGGTATTATTTAATGAAGCTGCCAGTTGAGGACTTGTGAGGTGTCTGTTTCTCAGGCTAGACACTCTAATGTACTTGTCCTTTTGCTCAGTTGTGCACCGGGGCCTCACACTACTCTTTCTATTCTGGTTAGAACCAGTTTGTGCTGTTCTGTGAAGGGAATAGTACACAGCGTGTACGAGATCTTCAGTTTCTTGGCAATTTCTCGTATGGAGTAGCCTTCATTTCTCAAAACAAGAATAGACTGATGAGTTTCAGAAGGATTTTCTTTGTTTCTGGCCATTTTGAGACTGTAATCGAACCCACAAATGCTTATGCTCCAGTTACTCAACTAGCCTAAAGAAGGCCAGTTGTATTGCTTCTTTAATCATAACAACAGTTTTCAGCTGTGCTAACATAATTGCAAAAGGGTTTCTAATGATCAATTAGCCTTTTTAATTTTTTAAATTTTGAATTTAAACTTTATTTAACCAGGTAGGCCAGTTGAGAACAAGTTCTCATTTACAACTGCGACCAACAGCGAAAATGATAAACTTGGATTAGCTAGCACAGCGTGCCATTGGAATACAGGAGTGATGGTTGCTGACAATGGGCCTCTGTACGCCTATGTAGATATTCCCCCAAAAATCTGCAGTTTTTTAGTAGTCATTTAGTAGTCATTTACAACATTTAATAGTCATTTACAACATTAACAATGTCTACACTATATTTTTGATCAATTTGATGTTATTTTAAAGGACAAAAAATGTGCTTTTCTTTCAAAAACAAGGACATTTCTAAGTGACCCCATAAGTGACCCCAACATTTTTTGAACGGTAGTGTATATGTGATGGAATGTGTGGACATTATGGACAGTATGTGAATAGAATATATAGTATATTTAAAGAATACGTGGATAGAATAGTATATGTAAAGCAATAGTTAAATAGGATAGACTTGAGTAGAACACAGTATATACGTATGAAATGGGTAGAACAGTATGTAAACATTATTGAAGTGACCAGTGTTCCATTATTAAAGTGACCAGTGTTCCATTATTGAAGTGACCAGTGTTCCATTATTAAAGGGACCAGTGTTCCATTATTAAAGTGACCAGTGTTCCATTATTGAAGTGACCAGTGTTCCATTATTAAAGTGACCAGTGTTCCATGTCTATGTACATACAGTATGGCAGCAGCCGACAAGGTGCAGAGATGAGTAACCATGTGGTTGCCGGCTAGTGACTAAGTTCAGGCCAGGGTACTGGGTGTAGGCCGGTCAGAGATTGCTATTTAACAGTCTGATGGCCTTGAGAAAGAAGCTGTTTTTCAGTCTCCCTGTCCCATCTTTGATGCACCTGTGCTGACCTCATCTATGAATTTGAGAGTGGATACATTTCTCCAGGCCCATCCCTTAGCTTTTTACCAAAACAGAGGTGGGGTGACCGCTTTCTTATTGTTTCAATGAAAGACTCTAGCTTTAATTGGTACAATGGGGTGCATTGTTAGTGTGTCCTCCTCAGAGTCATCGAGAATCCTGTGACTGATCAAACTATTTATACATTACAATTCCATTGAACACCCTCACCGTAAAAATAAATATCTCAGAGCTAACGGAATAATGGAAAATGGATATCAGGGTTGATATAAACACACATATACACAGCACATTTCCAAAGAGGGGCCAAGCGTACTCACAATACCCTGTGTTGTATGGAAAGCCCCCTGGAGATAGCCAACGTCTGGAAAAGGTAAGAAATCTCTGCCTTCTCCTGTTTGAACTGCACGCTCAAACGAGGACTTAGCCTAAATATTTCCACTGAGAGAGACGGCAGAATGTTATCACATGTGGAGGTTATATACACACCCTCACGCATATGCACAGACATACACACCTACATGCCCTTATACACACAGACACACACACCTACATGCCCTTATACACACAGACATACACACCTACCTGCCCTTATACACACAGACACACACATGCACCACATGAATAGACACACACGCATATACACACAAACATCCCTGTAACACAAACATGACTCCACATTCGGATATAGAGATGTGATGACAGCATATGGGTATACCTGAGACCTTCACTCAGTCAGAGAAACAGTAAATCATATCCAGTTCAGATATAAAACAGAGGGGTGTATAAGAACTGAGACAGGTACCGTCTTCTGACTGGTTCTACCTTGCGTGCCACTATGTCATTGTCTCTGTAACATGGAGGAATGCCTGACAGAAAAAACAAGAAGAACTCAGTCTCAGAGTAGAAAAAGGGAATGAACGAAGGAGAGAGGCAGGGGAAAAAAAGTCTCCCCAAACAGAACCAGATGGAGGGTGTGGGGCGCTCTTTGATCTCCTCTACTCTGCCTGATTGATGTTGCACATTTCATTTCCTCGTCAGGGATGTGACATAATGTTTCGGCCACTATTTTCTCTTTTTTTACTAAGTTTTCTGCAGTGGTAACACACCAAACAATGAAAAGACTGACCATCGAAATAAAAAATGCTGGAAAAAGACAACTTGACTGGAAATATTTCTGAACCCTCCAGTTCTGGTGAATCTACTTGTGTAATGAAGCAGTTCACAGCTAAAGTGTCATAATAAGACACAGTGAAACTGCTGTGTGTGAGGGATCATGTCTGTTATAGCATGGCTGACATCCACCGGAATGTTCTATACTTTAGCTATGACCTCAGTCCACATCTATTCTAATTCAACAAGAGAAATGAGCAGTAGTAAAGCAGAGATCTCCAATGGTGTAACCCAAAGCTTTAATGATGACTGCAAACACACTGCTTTAATATCTAATTTCCCGACAGGTTATTTTGGACTCAGAATTGCTATTTAATAGATCTATTATACGGTGGTGAGTGAGTTATGACTCTACACAGGGGTTTTTCAATTATTCTTACAATATTTTGTGTGTGAAACATTGGCAGCCTTGAAGAAGAGTTCCATTGCATGTTAAATTCGTATTATTTTCCCACATGCCAGATACTTTGAAATAACACTCAAACCAATCCCAAAGAATGGAAGCTAACATAGTGATGAATTGCACAAATTCCAACAGGGATACTTTCCCCTCCCTCCTGTCACACAGCCACCCTTCACCCCACTGCCCAAAGCTGTGGGACACCCCCACATCTGGCCTCCATTTCCTCCAGCGAAGAGACACTTCCTGTGGGCAGGGTTTGAGGGAGAAAGGGACTGCATGTCTAATGTTTGGATATGCTGAGGGTGCAGCAGGGGCAGGGGTGATATAGATTTGGACACAGTTCAGGGTCAGAGGGGTATCAACTAATGTTATGGTTAGAGCAGGATGTGCTTGGCCTGGATAAGAGACAGTTGCAGTAAAGAGTATTACTGTCTCCTTAACATATTTAAAAGTTTCAAAATGTCAGTCAGTTATTGGTTGCAACTTTCTCCTAATACCTTAGTAAACATAGAGCAGTGTTGTTTGATAGAAATACAGTAAGCCATCAAATGTAATACTGTGTAAAATAAACGGCTGTATAGTAAACAATATATACAGGTAGTAGGAATATTCAGGCATCTCAGACATTTTAGGGCCGTTCCAGAGACCTGTTTTAGAGTAAATCCATAAAAAGTGTCCTTTATATCTGACATTGCTTGAAAAGCGGTGGGATATTTGTTTTGAAGTTGGCTCTTGTAAACCCCCCCTCACCTTATGTTCGAAAAAGACTCATTACTGTTCCAAGATGGGGGCTTAGAATGCTTTTTTATGGATGAAGTTTATAATCCCCAAACATATGCTGGCCTACTGATTCTTTCTAAGGATTGACAAATGATAATTATCTCTCGCTCTCTACCCCCCTCTCTCTCTGCTACTGTGATGGCACACTGTGGTATTTCACCCAATAGATATGGGAATTTATCAAAATTGGGTTTGTTTTCAAATTCTTTGTGGATCTGTGTAATCTGAGGGAAATATGTGTCTTTAATATGGTCATACATTTGGCAGGATGTTAGGAAGTGCAGCTCAAATTCCATCTCATTTTGTGGGCAGTGAGCACATAGCCTGTCTTCTCTTGAGAGCCAGGTCTGCCCACGGCGGCCTTTCTCAATAGCAAGGCTATGCTCACTGAGTCTGTACATAGTCAAAGCTTTCCTTAAGTTTGGGTCAGTCACAGTGGTCAGGTATTCTGCCACTGTATACTCTCTGTTTAGGGCCAAATAGCATTCTAGTTTTATATGTTTTTTTGTTAATTCTTTCCATTGTGTCAAGTAATTATCTTTCTGTTTTCTCATAATTTGGTTGGGTTTACTGTAATTGTGTTGCTGTCCTGGGGCTCTGTGGGGTCTGTTTGTGTTTTTGAACAGAGCACCAGGATCAGCTTGCTTAGGGGACTCTTCTCCATGATAATCTCTCTGTAGGTGACGGCTTTGTTATGGAAGGTTTGGGAATCACTTCATTTTAGGTAGTTGTAGAATTGAACGTCTCTTTTCTGTATTTTGATCATTAGCGGGTATCTGCCTAATTCTGCTCTGCATTATTTGGTGTTTACGTTGTAAACGGGGGATATTCTTGCAGAATTCTGCATGCAGTCTCAATTTGGTGTTTGTCCCATTTTGTGAATTCTTGGTTGGTGAGCGGACCCCAGACCTCACAACCATGAAGGGCTATGGGTTCTATAACTGATTAAAGTATTTTTAGCCAGATCCTAATTGGTATGTCGAATTTTATGTTTTTATGTTTTTTATGTCCTTTTGATGGCATAGAAGACCCTTCTGGCCTTGTCTGTCTGTCTCTCCCTCGTTGTCTGATTGAAAATTGCTACAGTATTTTGGAGAAAAGGGTGCAATGAAATGAATAAAAAAGTGGTGCCACTTCAAAGCCCTGCATATTACCAGGAGTTTAAAGTTACCTGTGGTGCCAGAGTAGTTTTAATATTCCCTGGGAAATGGCACACGCCCTCGCAAGTCAGGCTCTGCCTCTAACAGTAACCAATCTGCCTCTTAATAACTAAATGGCAATTTATGAATTACAACTCAAATCTCTGCCATAATAGCACCAAATTATTCTCTCCAAATGCACTGTAGCACAGCAAAGTCAAGTCCCAGTCCAACTCTCCAGCAGAGGATGCCAAAGGCACTATAATAGTGAATTAGTAATGGATGCCTAGTGGGCTGGAATGTTTTTGGGGTACTCTCCCTGACATTGGCCACCTGTGTGCTCTCTGATGGTGTCAAGTTACCTCGATATTACTAAAGGTGTCCCTCAGGGGTCGATTTTGGGACCTGTCCTCTTTACTATTTATGTAAATAATATTTGTTTATCTGCAAAAACCTGTAACATTAATCTGTATGCAGATGACTCTGTTATGTATGGAATTTCCCAACGTCTGACCAGGCTATGTTGGAGCTGTAATCTGATTTTGTCGCCTTGCAGAAAGTCCTTGTTGATTTAAATTGGTACTTAATGCAGGAAAAACTACATGTATGCTGTTTTCTAATTCTCATAGAAATATTTTAGATGGCTTTCACATTTATGCATTGGATGGTTCTTTCATTGAGCAGGTTCCCACCTATAAATATCTGGCCTTTTGGATTGACAATAATGTGGAGTTTAAAAAGCATACGGATGAGCTAGTTAAGAAGCTGAGATTTAAAGTAGGCTTCTTTTATAGAAATAGATCATGCATCTCCCTAAACAGCAGGAAGCAGATTGTACAGTCAGATTTCCTGGCAGATCTTGACTATGGTGACACCATGTATCGGAATGCAGCAGTCACTACTAATAAACATTCGGATGCCGTCTACCACAGCGCCCTTTGCTTTATCACAGGCGACAGGTTTAATATGCATCACTGCATCCTGTATCAAAAAGGATGTCTGGTCCTTATTGAAGTCCCGTAGATCACTTCATTACCCCCTTGCTGTTTACAAATCTCTACTACACAAGATTTCAACCTACCTCACATCACTGTTAGCATTTTAAAATATGAGATACCAAACCCTTCACAGGTCTCAAGGTTCACAACTTTCGGGGTTCCACTAGTACGTATTTTTTGAACAGCCTACCAAACTCCCTATATCTTGACACTCTGGTGCCTCTTGGCCAGTTTAATACTTTAATGTTGAATGAATTTAATGTGAATCACAACTGTTTGGATTGAATGTAAATAATTGTACTTGTGGTGTTTGAAGTTGTAAGTGTTGATTCTGTAATTTGTAGTTTACTTTTATTTTTAATGTGTTGTATTGTTGTCCTCGGGTCACCATTGTAAATGAGACCCTGGTCTCAATGGGTTCTCCTGAATAAATAAAAGTTAAATGTCAACATCCAAGATACAATTAATTGCATGAAAACTACAGTATGTTTATTATTTAGTGTTACATAACACTTTAAAGGTTGAATTTAGATTTTAATCTGCAATATTCCATGATATATGGTTGGGTTTAATTCCATTTACATTCCTGTCAATTCAGGAAGTACACTGAAATTCTTCAAATTCTTGGAATTTGGATAACTTTCTGAATTGACTATAATTTAAATAGAATTGACCCCAACCCCGTTGTCTTCCGACTGGTGGCGTCACTCCTACGCAACGCTCGTCTCTCAATCAGTGCAGGCGGAATCGTCGCACGATCTGATGTAAGACAATGTCCCAACTCTGCTCTGTCTGTTGTTTGTTATCTAGGCCATATGTTTTAGTCATACTATATGATCACAGGAGGGCCACCTGGCAAGCCCCTGCTGGACTTTTTGGAGCTTTTTTGACTTCCCCTGTTTTGTCCTGAAAGACACACTCCAGCATTTAAAAAAAAAAATCCTATTGAAAAACAATACCCCACGTATAAATACAAACATGTACAAACACTTAAGGGTAAAAATATGTGTTTTGAGCAAAATAGTGTTTTTCACGGAGTTGGTCTGAGTAGGCCATTCAAGGAGTTGGTCTGATGGTGCCTTCTGATGTCACCCCCCCTTGCTTGAGGAACAATAAAGGAGCGATACTGATGTGCCTTTTGTTAAGTAAATCACATGATAAATGAGCTGAAAAGGAGACTGAGGTAGGACTTTAAGCCTGCACTGAATTCAGTGTTTGCTTGTTTTTAGCTGTCCTAAATAAACTAAACCAAAAAAATAGAGACCTCTTCTTATCCGCTGTTGACCTGGCTTAAAACTTGTCATTTTCCACCACTTCGGTAAAAACACAAAACAAAACACAAATTGGGAGACACTGGAATTGTAATTTAAAGTGAAGTGTTTACAGTAAACACGGTAAGATGGGGGGGGACATGTTTGTATGTACAATACTGAGTTCACCCATCTTACATGGCAGTTTCCTATAACCCAAGCAAACATTAGTGTACAACTCTTTCACCAGATCCTCATTTCTTTCCTCAGGTAAGAGATTCTTTTTGTTCGTTTAAATACTTTTGATTAGTGGATTCAGAACATATTTTAAGAATGACGTTATTATTTGTTCTGTCAACTTACTGTCAATGATGGCAGGAGTCTTGGCAGTATCACTTCTAGGAATGCTATTCAGCACACGTTACGACTTTGGTTGCCAGTAAATATCATTGCTCACTTCCTTGTCTTGCTCTCGTTCCCTTTGTCTCTTCAGTATGCTCTGAGGCCAGTGTGGAGAATCAGAGTGAACAAGGAAGGACCATGCCTCTGTCTAAACCAGAGAAGCTGTTAGAACATGAGCTCAGCTGCCCTATCTGCCTAGAGCTCTACACAAATCCAGTCTATCTGCCCTGTGGCCATAACTACTGCCTTGCCTGCATTAACGCTACAGACGCCAGCAGTGGAGAGAAGAGCCTGTCTCGCTGCCCTGAGTGCAGAGAAGAGTACAGTGGTACAGAGACACTGCACAAGAACTTCAAGCTCTGCGGCATCATAGAAGGCTACAGGGCCATTGCGCTAGTGGAGAACCTTGGGAGAGAGCCGCTGGAGGTACGCTGTGACCCCTGTCTGGACACAGAGACGTTGGCCATCAAGACCTGTCTAAAGTGTGAGATGTCCCTGTGTGCCAGGCACCTGCAGCGCCACACTGAGAGGGAATCCTTCAGGAGCCATGACCTGGTGGAGCCCCAGACTAAGCTGGGCCTGAGGAGCTGTGCTATCCATGGACACCTGCTGGAGTACTACTGTGTCAGCGACATGACCTTCCTCTGCGCCTCCTGCTTCATCAAGGGCACCCACCAGAATCACGATGTCCTGACTATCGAGGTGGCTGAGGAGGAGATGAGGCGGGTCCTAGAGAGCCGGAGCAAGGAGGTGGCCAACAGGCTGCAGCTGACCAAGACCCTGCTGCAGAGGGCTGCTGAGGACCAGGGCACCTCTGATGCTGTGGTGGACAAGCTGATGTCTACGGCTGTGGCCCTGATGGACAGCATGGCTGGTCTGGTGAGCAGGTACAGAGACAGGATGAGCCTGCTGCTGGAGGAGGAGAGAGGCCATCAAAGGAAGATCTGGCAGAGTGGCCTGGGGCTCCTAGAGGAACAGCAGAAGGAGCTGATGGAGGCCAACCAGAGCTCTGCCGAGGTCCTCTCAGTGACTGATAAGCATCTGTTCATCCACAGGTTCCTGCTGATCGAATCCCAGCTCACGGAAGTGGTGACAAGCACTGTGGCCAGAGTGCTCTCCAAAGAGCCTCTCAACACCAAGCGGCTTCAAGCCAGCCTGAGGATGAATGACTTCAGGGCAGAGATGGGGCAGCTCCTCCAGGCCCTCAATGTCCAGCTCAACCCTCTGGAGTTGACCTTCAACATCACCACAGCGCACCCCAGCCTGCTGCTCTCCAACGACCTGCGGACAGTCAAGTACATTGGCATCAAGCAGGCCTCCACTGATAACCCAGAGAGGTTCAGTACTGCGCCCCAGGTCCTCTGCTCCCAGAGCTTCACAAGTGGGGAGCACATCTGGGTGGTGGAGGTGGGCGACCAGAGCATGTGGTCAGTGGGCTTGTGCTACAAGAGTGTGCCCAGAAGGGGTGACCACAGCCGGCTGGGCCACAACCCAGTCTCCTGGCGTCTGCAGTGGAAGAACAAGAAGCTGACGGCGTGCCATGCCTCCTCAAACATGGCGCTGGTTGAAAAGACCAATCAACCGCTGAGGGTGGAGGTGGCACTGGACTATGAGGGGGGCACACTGATCTTTCACAGCACCAAGGGCTGTCGGGAGCACCTGCACACGTTTAGGGCTGTGTTCAGAGAACCTGTGTACCCTGCGTTCAGCATCCACTCCACCACCACAGCACAGTCCTGGATCACCCTCCAGAGTGGAGTGTGACACCTGAGCTTCCCTGTAAGTCCATCTATTAACCTTCAAGTGCCTTTGTTACTAACTAACCCAATCAATATCTGTAAATGATTCTAGTAATGGATCTTATCACCAAACGTGAGTCAATTATAATGAAACAGAATGTAATTGCCTCTTAAAATATACAGTAGAATCTGAATTAAAATGTAGTTCAGGCAGGTCCTTATATTGCTGTTTCATACATACATACATAATTAGACGTAGTAAGTACAGATATGTATTGCTATTCGTAACTAAAGGAATGTAATTTAATTATTTTGTAAAGAGACGTGACTGTATTTGATGAGTGTTGCATTGTTTCATTCAGACCATAAGTCTTGGTGGTTTTACATTGAGTTGTTTTAGCGTTGATACTTATTCATCAATGTACTATAGTAGGCCAGGCCTACAGCACATGTGAATATTGGATACTTTATATTTGTATTTGTTTCAGGGACAAGATGAAACGAACATGTGTGATTTGTAATTGTATTTGAAAATCAGTTCACTTTGGATTCATACACAATAAACAGCTATAAGGCAATGATACTGTACTTTGTGAATGGATTCAAAGTGGTTGTTGAGGAAAGACTTGATCTTCAGGGGAGACACAATGCTCAATGTTTATCTGACAAATAAACAGTGGTGGAAAACAGATGTCATACTTGAGTAAAAGTGAAGATAAAGTACATCAATTGAAAATGTCTTAAGTCAAAGGGAAAGTCACACAGTAAAATACTACTTGATTAAGTCTAAATGTATCTGTTTTTAAATGTACTCATGTACAGTGGTGGGAAAAGTCTTCAGTTGTCATACTTGAGTAAAAGTAAATGCTATACATCAAATGTCTTATATTAAGCAAACCAGACGGCACAGGGGCACATTCAGACATCATTTACAAACTCAGTATTTGTGTTTAGTGAGTTCGCCAGATCAGAGGCAGTAGGAATGACAATGCGTTATATTGATAGGTGCGTGAATTGGACCATATTGCTGTTCTGCCTCAGCATTTGAAATGTAATGAGTAGTTTTGGATGTGAGGGAAAATGTATGGCAGTAAAATGTACATATTTTCCTTAAGAATCTAGTGGAGTAAAAGTAAAAAGTACAGATACCCCAAAAAACAACTTAAGTAGAACTTTTATGAAGAGATTTCCAAGGCTTCAGAAGATTTAACCTGTATAAATTAAATGAGCAAAATGATGTATGTCCACAGTTCAAATGTTGAAGTCAGTAACTTAGTAGGACAGAGGGTGTGAAAGAGATGACTCTAGCAAAGCTTTCCAGGAATAACATCCCATGAGGCCCCACTCTGAAAGGTGAAAACAGTTTAACAGTTGTCACTTTCACATGCTGTACCCATCTTCAATTAGAACAACCAATTGACCTTGACAAACCAACATAAATACATTGGACATTGTCAAAGACTCCAGTCACTAAAGTCATAGACTATTCTCTCTGCTAATGCACAGCAAGCAGTACCGGACCGCCAAGTCTAGGACCAAAAGGTTCCTTAACAGCTTCTACCCTCAAGTCATAAGACTGCTGAACAATTAATCAAATGGCCACCCGGACTATTTACATTGACCCCCCTCTTTGTTTTTACACTGCTGTTTATTATCTATGCATAGTCCCTTTACCCCTACCCACATGTACAAATGACCTCGACTAACCTGTACCCCCGCATATTGATTCGGTACCGGTAGCCCCTGTATATAGCCTCATTATTGTTATTTTATTGTGTTAGCTTTTATTTTATTTTATTTCGTAAATATTTTCTCAACTCTATTTCTTGAACTTTATTGTTGGTTACGGATTTATAAGCATTTCACGGTAAGGTCTACACCTGTTGTATTCCGCGCATGTGACAAACAAGATTTGATTCGAACACAAATATAAACACAACATGTAAAGTGTTGGTCCCATGTTTCATGACCTGAAATGAAATAGTTCCATATGCACAAAAACCTTACTTCTCTAAAATGTTGTGCGCAAATGTATTAAACATCCCTGTTAGTGAGCATTGTATCCTTTGTCAAGATAATCCATCCATCTGACAAGTGTGGAATATGAAGAATCTACGGAGGAGTATTTCTGTCTATAATAAAGCCCTTTTGTGGAGAAAATCTCATTCTGATTAGTTGGGCCTGGCTCCCCAGTGGGGTCTTCTTGGCTCCCAAGTGGGCTGGCCTATGTCCTCCCGGGCCCACACATGGCTGTCTACATCCCTGTTAGTGAGGATTGTATCCTGGAAATTATTTTTTGTCTCTACTGAGTTAGGAAATCAGCTTTTAGTTATCTCGCACCTTATTTGTGGAACAATCTTCAAAATGTTCTTACATTTTTTGTTCTGTTTTTGTTTGTTTGTCTGGGCCAATTCAGAAAGCTGACTGAGGACCTTAATGCTGATTAATGTGTTTGTTTTTTATGACCATATTTTTCTTTCTGCTTGCATTTTGTATTTATATTTTCATGTGTATTTTCTGTCATTTATGTAACTTAGGGCTCATCTATAAAAAATACCTTGGTCTCAGAATGACTCCCTGATGAAATGAAGGTTAAATAAATAGAAAATGATTAAGTAGGTACACACACTGGTTTCTGTCTTCCAATCTATCTTGCCCAACAATACACATATTGGTTCTGATAGCTCATGGCCTGCGTATTTTGCAAACAAATATATATATATATGTATTTTTTTTTAAATAAATGTATTTTATTCATAATACAAAAATCAACTTACATTGCTACATCAAACATGTCTAGCAAACCAAACCAGGTATTAACAATGCTCAAACATGTCTAGCAAACCAAACCAGGTATTAACAATGCATCAAACATGTCTAGCAAACCAAACCAGGTATTAACAATGCATCAAACATGTCTAGCAAACCAAACCAGGTATTAACAATGCATCAAACATGTCTAGCAAACCAAACCAGGTATTAACAATGCATCAAACATGTCTAGCAAACCAAACCAGGTATTAACAATGCATCAAACATGTCTAGCAAACCAAACCAGGTATTAACAATGCATCAAACATGTCTAGCAAACCAAACCAGGTATTAACAATGCATCAAACATGTCTAGCAAACCAAACCAGGTATTAACAATGCATCAAACATGTCTAGCAAACCAAACCAGGTATTAACAATGCATCAAACATGTCTAGCAAACCAAACCAGGTATTAACAATGCATCAAACATGTCTAGCAAACCAAACCAGGTATTAACAATGCATCAAACATGTCTAGCATCAAACCAAACCAGGTATTAACAATGCATCAAACATGTCTAGCAAACCAAACCAGGTATTAACAATGCATCAAACATGTCTAGCAAACCAAACCAGGTATTAACAATGCATCAAACATGTCTAGCAAACCAAACCAGGTATTAACAATGCATCAAACATGTCTAGCAAACCAAACCAGGTATTAACAATGCATCAAACATGTCTAGCAAACCAAACCAGGTATTAACAATGCATCAAACATGTCTAGCAAACCAAACCAGGTATTAACAATGCATCAAACATGTCTAGCAAACCAAACCAGGTATTAACAATGCATCAAACATACAAAAAAATACAAATACAAATAAAATACAAAAAAGAAACAATTATATTCACTCTGAAAATATCTTATTATAATGATTCATGAAGATGTTATTCTTTTTGTTATTCACTAGGGTAAGTGTTTTAATAAGATAATTAAATTCAATCAGACAAATTGGTAATTTTGGTATAGAATTTTGACATTTTTGTTTGTGTATAAAGTATTTGGCAACAAGAATATAAAAAAATACATTCATTTCAGTGGTTTTGTTATCATTGCAATATTAACATATTATATATTTTATGTTAAAATGATAGGCAGTGTTCATAATGGTAAGTAAAGTACTTTGCAAGGTTTTCCCAAAATTCGGACACAAGTTTACATTCATTTTGCAAAACTTTGTGCACAGTGCCCTCTACTGACACATGACGTCGAAAATCGCATTAAAACAAATTAAACTACATTTCCCCTTAACCATGTCTAGCAAACCAAACCAGGTATTAACAATGCATCAAACATGTCTAGCAAACCAAAAGGTATTAACAATTTCGGTAGCACCTCGAAGGTCCACAAATTCCATTGGATCACATCACATTATCGTCCTATGGCGTACGAGAATACAAACCCATCCATTTATATTCAAATTTGTATGATTCGTTCTCGTATAGAGATTCAATCTGTCATAATAGCTGTCAACACAGTGGGGAAGTGAACACCCTTTTCTACCATTTGGAAGAATATTTGGATGATAGAGATGGGATCTGGTCAAAGTGCGACCAGGAAAGTGTCTTTTGGAGTGGATGATGAGGACAGAGTACGGGTTCTTCGTGGAGTAAAGGTAACATTCTTGGCTGCTGTCATAATTATATCTAGCTAGCTAGCTAGTTACACCAACGTTAGCAAGGTGGCGTTCAAATGTGTCACCAGCGTGAGACGAATGTTTCAATTCAATAGCTTTTTGTCTAACTGGTACAATAGTATTTGGTCCACTGGATGTGAAAGGATGCTAGCTACATGAGGTGAGTGATGCTGCCAAACTAGCGCAGCGATGCCACCCCTATTTCTGTCACCTCGTATGAACTGGGCGAGGTTAATAACGTTAGCTAGCTAGGACATACGTGGTCATATAAAATGAGCCATTTAGGCGGGTGTATGCAGGATAAGAAACCTGTCATCACAGCAATGCATGTTAGCTAACTAGACATAATCTCGAGGCCTACTGTTCTAGTGGTTTACACTATAAGCCGATTGGGTATGGTAGCCAGCTAGTGACTAGGCAGGCAGGATCATGCTGACCAGACCACTCGCGCGAATGTTGCTCTTGTCCAGACGCGATCAGGACACGCAGGTTGAAATATCAAAACGAACTCTGAACCAACTATATTAATTTGGGGACAGGTTATAAATCATTTAAACATGTATGCCAATTTCGCTAGCTAATTTGTCCTGGGATATAAACATTGGGTTGTTATTCTACCGGAAATGCACAAGGTCCTCTACTCCGACAGTTAATCCACAGATAAAATAGTAAACCAAGTTTGTTTCTAATAATCTCTCCCCCTTCAGGCTTCTTTAGAATTTATATGGCAGTTGGCAACCAACTTTAAGGTGCATTACCACTGGACTGGTAGTGGTAATGGGACCGAGAGACTGAAAAACAGCTTCTATCTCAAGGCCATCAGACTGTTAAACAGCCACCACTAACATTGAGTGGCTGCTGCCAACATACTGACTCAACTCCAGCCACTTTAATAATGGAAAAATTGATGTAAAAAATGTATCACTAGCCACTTTTTAAACAATGCCACTTAATATTATGTTTACATACCCTACATTACTCATCCCATATGTATATACTGTACTCTATACCATCTACTGCATCTTGCCATCTTTATGTAATACATGTATCACTAGCCACTTTAAACAATGCCACTTTTATATGTTTACATATCCTACATTACTCCTACTTACTACATTATTCCCGTCTGGATTACTGCAACTCGCTGTTGGCTGGGCTCCCTGCCTGTGCCATTAAACCCCTACAACTCATCCAGAACGCCGCAGCCCGTCTGGTGTTCAACCTTCCCAAGTTCTCTCACGTCACCCCGCTCCTCCGCTCTCTCCACTGGCTTCCAGTTGAAGCTCGCATCCGCTACAAGACCATGGTGCTTGCCTACGGAGCTGTGAGGGGAACGGCACTTCAGTACCTCCAGGCTCTGATCAGGCCCTACACCCAAACAAGGGCACTGCGTTCATCCACCTCTGGCCTGCTCGCCTCCCTACCACTGAGGAAGTACAGTTCCCGCGCAGCCCAGTCAAAACTGTTCGCTGCTCTGGCCCCCCAATGGTGGAACAAACTCCCTCACGACGCCAGGACAGCGGAGTCAATCACCACCTTCCGGAGACACCTGAAACCCCACCTCTTTCAGGAATACCTAGGATAGGATAAAGTAATCCTTCTCACCCCACCTCTTTCAGGAATACCTAGGATAGGATAAAGTAATCCCCCCCCTTAAAAGATTTAGATGCACTATTGTAAAGTGGCTGTTCCACTGGATGTCTTAAGGTGAACGCACCAATTTGTAAGTCGCTCTGGATAAGAGCGTCTGCTAAATGACTTAAATGTAAATGTAAATGTACTCATTTCATATGTCTATACTGTACTCGATACCATCTACTGCATCTTGCCTATGCTGTTCTGTACCATCACTCATTCATATATTTTCATGTACATATTCTTCATCCCTTTACACTTGTGTGTATAAGGTAGTTGTTGTGAAATTGTTAGGTTTGATTACTCGTTGGATATTACTGCATTGTCGGAACTAGAAGCACAAGCATTTCGCTACACTCGCATTAACATCTGCTAACCATGTGTATGTGACAAATAAAATTGGATTTGATTTGACTGAGGTGGCTGGGGTCTTTGACAATTTTTAGGGCCTTCCTCTGACACCGCCTGGTATAGAGGTCCTGGATGGCAGGCAGCTTAGCCCCAGTGATGTACTGGGCCGTACGCACTACTATGCTTTTTAACCTATCCCCAAATTAATATAGTTGGTTCAGAGTTCATTTAGATTTTTCAACCTGCATGTCCTGATCGCGTCTGGTGTGGGTGGACAAAATCAACATGTGTGCGATGACGCCCGCGTGGGTGCGGTCTGGTCACAATGTAACGCGATCGTGGCAAAATACATTTAGACATGCATGTTATTTAATAATTACATCCAGACTGCTCGCGCGCATCAACGAGCGGCTGCGTAGTCAGGCGCTAAAATAGTTTTTTAGTTACATTTTTTTAATGCTTGACACGCTGAAAGTCCTGCTTCTCCCATCCCATTGGTTTTAAGGAGCATATACCCACATGGGTGATTGAAAGATGAACTGAGGTCCACGCTCCAGTCCAGTTGGTGGTGATAATGCACCTTAAAAGTTGGTTGCCAACCGCCATATAAAGTCCACAGAAGAAGAAGAAAACTGACAGAGGAGAGATTTCTAGAAACAAACTAACTGTAAACGTCCCCTTTTATCTGTGTATTTATTCTCGGAGTAGAGGACACACACTTTTGTGTGACTCAAAATGGGTCAAAATTCCAAGAAAAAAGGACATCTCAGGCATTTCAGGTAAAATAACAACCGATGTTTATATCCAAGGACAAATTAGCTAGCAAGCTCAAGCTAGCTATCTAGCTTGAGTAGAGGACCTTGTGTATTTCTGGTAAAATAAGAACCCAATGTTTATATCCCAGGACAAATTAGCTAGCTAAATTTCCATAAATATTGAAATGCTTTTCAACCTGTCCCCAAATTAATGTAGTTGGTTCAGAGTTCATTTTGATATTTCAACCTGCATGTCCTGATCCGAAAAACACCAGTCTCAACGTCAACAGTGAAGAGGCGACTCCAAGATGCTGGCCTTCTAGGCAGAGTTGCAAAGAAAAAGCCATATCTCAGACTGGCCAATAAAAAATAAAAGATTAAGATGGGCTAAAGAACACAGACACTGGACAGAGGAACTCTGCCTAGAAGGCCAGCATCCCGGAGTCGCCTCTTCACTGTTGACGTTGAGACTGGTGTTTTGCGGGTATTATTGAATAAAGCCGCCAGTTGAGGACATGTGAGGCGTCTGTTTCTCAGACTAGATACTCTAATGTACTTTTCCTCTTGCTCAGTTGTGCACCAGGGCCTCCCACTCCTCTTTCTATTCTGGTTAGAACCAGTTTGTGCTGTTCTGTGAAGGGAGTAGTACACAGCGTTGTATGAGATCTTCAGTTTCTTGGCAATTTCTCGTATGGAATAGCCTTCTTTTCTCAGAACAAGAATAGACTGATGAGTTTCAGAAGGAATTTCTTTGTTTCTGCCCATTTTGAGCCTGTACTTGAAACCCACAAATGCTGATGCTCCAGATACTCAACTAGTCTAAAGAAGGCCAGTTTTATTGCTTCTTTAATCAGGACAGACAACAGTTTTCAGCTGTGCTAACATAATTGCAAAAGGGTTTTCTAATGATCAATTAGCCTTTTAAAATGATAAACTGGATTAGCTAACACAACGTGCCATTGGAACACAGGAGTGATGGTTGCTGATAATGGACCTCTGTACACCTATGTAGATATTCCATTAAAAAATCAGCCGTTTCCAGCTACAATAGTCATTTACAACATTAACAATGTCTACACTGTATTTCTGATCAATTTGATGTTATTTTAAAAACAAGGACATTTCTAAGTGATCCCAAACCTTTGAACGGTAGTGTACATTAGATGGTATGAAGAAGGAATTCTCCAAGCCACAGCTTCATACACTTTTCAGACATAGAGAACTGATACTGTATACAGGTTGTTCGGGTGCGATTGGTCCGTGGGTGGCGCTACATTTTTTTTGTGATTCCTCATGTCTTACCTTTTGGTAGGAAGACTTTTCGTCCAAATCAGATGTTGGGTACTATATTTAGTATCATCTGAATCCTATAAATTAAAATGGGCAATTTGGGTGCAATCAATTATCTTAATTTCTCAGAGATCAAATAAAAGTTCAACAAAATAATGTTTCAGGAATGCCAATTTTACCTCTCTAACTACAGGAACGATTTCAGAACAATCTGTGATGGTGGGTGTCATAGTTAGCTGAAATGACATGGAATGACTCAACACACACTCGTTGCAGACTGTTGAACCTTTGCACCTGCTGTCTGCCCTACGGGGAGTTTAGTCTAGAATAGACGTTGCCTTGTAAAAGTATCTACTTGCTATTGATCAGTTTCTCTGAACTTATATCAACACTATCATTGTCAACTAGTGAATAGAGTTTGATTATGGCATATAAAGGTTTTAAGAGTAGCTTGTCGAGTGTTTATAAATCAGTAATGAACAGTGACCTTTATAGGCTTATGTGACGTACAACTACGGATAAACCCTCAACGAATCCTTTTTGAAATTGTAAATAAAGAGGTTACTGAAAAATGACAAAATAATCCCAAGGGTTTTCGGGGATATGTTAGCCTTAATGCTAATCTTCCCTCTCGTCACTGTTGTGTTCAGCTGTCAGAGGATGTTCTCCAGAGGATGAGGGGAGCAGGTCCTGCCAACCAAACAGCAGACCTCAAACCACCTCCACCCACCAGCCCCAAGAAAGAAAGTAAGCTAATTTACCACCTCCACGTTTCAGTCCTGCTCAACTCTTTATGACCCAACATAACAGAAAAAATGTAATAGCTGATGATAAATCTGTTTCACATAAGTAAGTGGGTTTTGAGACCTGAATGTACAGCCTCATCGACCAGAGTAGGTGACTGGTCACAATAATACACCAAGGACATACAGTGCCTTTGGAAAGTATTCAGACCCCTTGACTTTTTCCACATTTTGTTACGTTACAGCCTTATTCTAACCTTGATTTCAATTGTTTCCCCTCCCACCTCATCAATCTACACACAATACCCCATAATGGCAAAGCAAAAACATGTTTAGAGAAATGTTTGCTAATTTCTTAAAAATAAAAAATATAAATATCACATTTCCATAAGTATTCTGACCCTTTACTCAGTCCCTTGTTGAGGCACCTTTGGCATTGATTTACAGAATTGAGTCTTCTTGGGTAGGACGCCACAAGCTTGGCACACCTGTAGTTCTTTGCAGATCCTCTCAAGCTCTGTCAGGTTGGATGGGGAGCGTTGCTGCACAGCTATTTTCAGGTCTTTCCAGAGATGTTTGATCAGGTTCAAGTTCAAGTGGCTGGGCCACTCAAGGACATTCAGACTTGCCCCGAAGCCACTCCTGCATTTTCTTGGCTGTTTGCTTAGGGTTGTTGTCCAGCTCTACAGCAGGTTTTTATCAAGGATTTCTCTGTACTTTGCTCCGTTCATCCAGTCTCTGCTGTTGAAAACATCCCCACAGCATGATACTGCCACCACCATGCTTCACCGTAGGGATGGTGCCAGGTTTTCTCCAGACATGATGCTTTCAGGCCAAAGAGTTAAATCTTGGTTTCATCAGACCAGAGAATCTTCTTTCTCATGGCCTGAGAGTCTTCAGGTGCCTTTTGGCAAACTCTAAGCAGGCTGTCATGTGCCTTTTACGGAGGAGTGACTTCCGTCTGGCCACTCTACCATAAAGGCCTGATTGGTGTAGTGCTGCAGAGATGGTTGTCCTTCTGGATGGTTCTCCCATCTCCACAGAGGAACTCTGGAGCTCTGTCAGAGTGACCATCGGGTTCTTGGTCACCTCCCTGACTAAGGCCCTTCTGCCCCAATTTGCTCAGTTTGGCTGGGCGGCCAGCTCTAGGAAGAGTCTTGGTGGTTCCAAACTTCTTCCATTTAATAATGATGGAGGCCATTGTGTTCTTGGGGACCTTCAATGCTGCAGACATATTTTGGAACCCTTTCCCAGATCTGTACTGATACACAATCCTGTCTAGGAGCTCTACGGACAATTCCTTCAACCTCATGGCTTGGTTTTTGCTCTGACATGCACTTTCAACTGTGGGACCTTATATAGATGGATGTGTGTCTTTCCAAATCATGTCCAATCAATTGAATTTACCACAGGTGGACTCCAATCAAGTTGTAGAAACATGTCAAGGATGATCAATGGAAACAGGATCCACCGAAGCTCAATTTGGAGTCTCATAGCAAAGGGTCTGAATACTTATGCAACATTTCAAAAAATCTGTTTTCACTTTGTCAGTATGTTATGTTGTGGATATATATATATTTTAAAATCTATTTTAGAATAAGGCTGGAACTAGGGATGCACAAAATATTGGTGAACATATCGGAATCAGCCGATATTAGCTAAAAATGCCAACATCGGTATCGGCCCAATGTCTAGTTTAACAACGATGTCAAAGCTACGGTGCATACCTATATAACGTATGTACATGACGTAATGATGCCACGTAAAATGTTGCGCTACACGTGCAACACAGCATTCCTAACCTAGCCCACAATGTCAGCTGTGTGGATCGAGCAGTCAACAAATTGAGCAGTCATTTGAAAGAGTAAGAAAATTGCAGCGAGACAACTCAAAGGCGAAATCCATTAAAGCCAAGATCATGGAATTCATTGCCCTTGACAATCAACCGTTCTGTGTCATGGGTGATGTTGGCTTTCGCCGACTAGTCGAGCACTGATACACACTACCAAGTGCGCTATTTTTCAAATGTCATACATTATATGGAATGCCGTTTGGGTCTTTGTGTCAAAAAAGATATAGTAGCACCGTCAAAGCTGTACAAGAAAGTCTGCAAACACGCAAACATCGGCCACGAAGGATGTGTTTACATGATTGCGTTGGCAATAAAGAATAATTTGTTTGACCGCAGCTTCTGGGCCTTGCTAGCACCGATACAACCAGCCTGAAAACAATGACCAGTAGAAACTGCAGTTATTTTCATTATTCTGAGCAATGATTTAGGAATCCTTGTGAGTAAGTATTTGCTAGGTTGCCATTTGTTTGCCTTTTGAAATAGAACTTCAGTTCATGAAAATAAATAGCTAGCTAGCTACTTAACTCTGTTGCCCAAAGCTAACATTATAAGCAGCCAGCTAGCTTCATCTGGCTAGTGAGGCTCGACCGGACCGGGATATGTGTTGTGAAGCTAGCCACAATAAGGATTATGCACAGTAGTGGAATTTGCGGTTTCAAAATAAATGTATGTCATTGACAGTGATGCAAATTAATACAAATAGTAGAATTTTGCCATACTTTTATTTTGAAGGCTAACCGCAAAGTTCACTATTGTGGCTAATCCTTATTGTGGCTAGCTTCACATAGATGGGTCCGACCACCATTAATCAAATAAGAATTGTCTTTATAAATGAGGGTTCTTTTAGATGACACCTAGCTGTATAGTTAGCTAGCTAACTATAGCTACTGAAACAGGTGTCGTGTTGCTATGTTTTTGGGGAAGAACATTGTTTGCATCCATGAGCTAGCTAGCTTTTTTTTATGACCAGCACTGTAGGTGCGCGAGACAACTTTACCAGCATCATAGCAACATATTGATGAATCGTTATGACATATGAAATATGAGTGATTGTGTAATAACTACGTTAAAAATGATGTGACGTGCAGTCATATACTTGTCCTGATTGGTCAACAAGCTTATTTGATACTTAAATAGTGTTATTTGACGTGTATCTTTTTTGACACACAAATACCCAAACGGCGTTCCTTAGAGGTCCTGATTGAGAATGAAACGACTGAACAAATGAACAACGAAACAGCACAGCAAGTAAGTGAAGGAAATAGGTTTTGATTTTGTTTTACTGGTAATGGGGACAGTGTATTGGTGTATTATATGTAAATGCCAACAAAATAACTTTTTTTGTTGGGGGGTGTGCGTGCGTGTGTGTGTGTGTGTGTGACCTTTTATTTAACTAGCTACAGGCTGGATTCGAACCTCTTGCACTGAGATGCAGTGCCTTAGACTGCACTGTGTCCATGTGTGGTGCTAACTATTTAACTGTACTAGAATGCTTAAAAGGCCTCAAAGTTTAAAAAAATATCGGTATCGTTTTTTTCTTTGGCAAGGAAGATATCAGTATCGGCCAAATGTCATATCGGTGCATTACTAGCTGTAACTAACAAAATGTGGAAAAAGTCAGAGGTCTGAATACTTTCCAAAGGCACTATATATGCAAATAATTTTTTGCCCTCGTACATAGATTTGCAGATGCTATGAAGGGTGCAGCGAAATGCTTATGTTCCTAGCTTCAGTGGTGTGGTAATATCTAACTATAACAATACACATAGCTACCTAGACTATCTGCATTGAACTCCCTTTGCACTAACTCTTTTGACTCCTAACATACGCTGCTGCTATTGCATATTATCTATCTTGTTGCTTAGTCACTTTACCCTCCCTATATGTACATGTCTACCTCAGTTACCTCGTATCCCTGCACATCGACTCGGTACTGGTGTGTGTGTATAGCCAAGTTATCATTACTCATTGTATATTTATTCCTCTTGTTATTATCTTTCTATTTGTGTCTCTGCATTGTTAGTAAGTAAGCATTTCACAGTTATTATACACCTGTTGTTTACAAAGCAATCGACAAATCAAATTTGGTTTGACATGTAAAATGACTAGAAATGAAGAAATACCAGAGCGAGCAATGTCAGAGTCCGGAATATAAATATATATAGACTGTGTATATGTACAGTACCAGTCAAAAGTTTGGACACACCTACTTATTCCAGGACTTTTCTTTATTTTGACTGTTTTCTACATTGCAGGAAATGTGCCATGTTAAAAGTTGATTCGTGGAATGTATTTCCTTCCTAATGCGTTTGAGCCAATCAGTTGTGATGTAACACGGTAGGGGGGTATACAGAAGACAGCCCTGTTTGGTAAAATACCAAGTCCATATTATGGCAAGAACAGGTCAAATAAGCAAAGAGAAATGACAGTCCATCATTACTTTAAGGCATGAAGGTCAGTCAATCTGGAACACTTTCAAGAACTTTCAAAGTTTGTATAAGTGCAGTTGCAAGAACCATCAAGTGCAAAACACGAGCAATGGGCATTAGATCGGTGGAAATCTGTCTTTCCAAATTTGAGATTTTTGGTTCCAACCATTGTCTTTGTGAGACGTGGACCAGCATCATCATTCCATCAGCAATCTAGTGTTTCAAGACTGTAATATGGCTCCACCTATGGTATGCTAGTGCAGACATGCTAGTGTAGGCCCCGGTGCACAACTGAGCAAGAGACAAGTACATTAGAGTGTCTAGTTTGAGAAACGGACACCTCACAAGTCCTCAACTGGCAGCTTAATTAAATAGTACTCGCAAAACACCCGTCTCAACGTCAACAGTGAAGAGGCGACTCTGGGATGCTGGCCTTCTAGACAGAGTTGCGAAGAAAAAGCCATATCTCAGACTGGCCAATAAAAATAAAAGATTAAGATGGGAAAAAGAAATGATAAACTTGGATTAGCTAACACAAAGTGCCATTGGAACACAGGAGTGATGGTTGCTGATAATGGGCCTCTGTACGCCTATGTAGATATTCCATAAAAAATCTGCTACAATAGTCATTTCCAGCTACAATAGTCATTTACAACATTAACAATGTCTACACTGTATTTCTGATCAATTTGATGTTATTTTAATAGACATAATTTACTTTTCTTTAAAAAACGAGGACATTTCTAAGTGACCCCAAACTTTTGAACGGTAGTGTAAATAGTAAAGTAAAATACAGATACTCCTCAAAAATACTTAAGTAAAAATACTTGAAAGTACTACTTAAGTGTGGGTGCCCTGGTTCACCTGGTGTGCGAGGTTGTGGAGGTGGGGGGGGTCCCCTGCTGGAATCATCCCCGGAAATAGAGGGTTGTTACCCGGGTGGTGATTAAGGGCCTACAAGTTAAGTACTTTACACCACTAGTATTGTGTGTAGATTGAGGAGGGGGGGGGGGGGGGGGTTAATCCATTTTAGAATAAGGCTGTAGCGTAACAACGTGAAAAAATGTCAAGGGGTCTGAATACTTTCCGAAGGCACTGTACATAGAAAAGGTTATGATGAATGTTGTTGTTTGCAGGTCCCCCTCCCTCTCCCCATCCATCGCCAACCCAGCAGCAGCGCCAACCCCGGCCTCAGCCCAGTCCACAGACAGCCCACTCTGACACCAAGGAGGAGCTCAAGAAGAGGTGGGGTTCTGACCAGGCTTGTAAAGGCCTGGTAAAAGTCTCATGACTGTAATGTTAATTTAATCGGCTCCAAAACAAAAACATTGCAGACCAAACAATAACACTAGTGTTTGGACACTAGTGTTTGGACATTTATTTTCTCCTTTCACCTGTACTAAAAGACACGTTATATGAAAAGTAATCCCTTATGAAGGTTAATATAAAATTAGATGATTTTTGACAATTGTCTTCTATTGTAGACTTTTTACACAGGTCATACATGTGGTATTTTCTGCCCCCTTGTGGGATGTTGTAAATGGCACAGTTAAACAGAATGGCACCATTGTAGGATGGACAGTTGTGTGTTTCATGCAGCGTGTCAGATCACAAAAGCGCTGGTGTGTGTGTGTGTGTTCCTCAGGTATGAGCGGCAGCAAACAGTGGTTCAGGAGGAGTTAACGAAGGTGGCCCGGCGGGAGAGAGAGGCAGCCAGGACAGAGATGAGCAAAGCACTGTACAGAGAGAGGCTTCAATCATCCCAGGAGAGGGAAAAGACCAAACTACAAGTAAATATCTCTCTCTCTCTCTAGCTTTAGTTCTCTCTCTCTCTCTCTCTCTCTCTCTCTCTAGCTTTAGTTCTCTCTCTCTCTCTCTCTCTCTCTCTCTAGCTTTAGTCTCTCTCTCTCTCTCTCTCTCTAGCTTTAGTTCTCTCTCTCTCTCTCTCCCTGTCTCTCTCTTTCTCACTGTCTCTCTCTCTCTCTCTCTCTCTCTCTCTCTCTCTCTCTCTAGCTTTAGGTCTCTGTCTCTTTCTCTCTCTCTCCCTCTCTCTCTCTCTCTCTCTCTAGCTTTAGTTCTCTGTCTTTCTCTGTCTCTTCTCTCTCTCTCTCTCTCTCTCTCTCTCTCTCTAGCTTTAGGTCTCTCTGTGTCTTTCTCTCTCTCTCTAGCTTTAGGTCTCTCTGTGTCTTTCTCTCTCTCTCTCTCTCTCTCTCTCTCTCTCTCTCTCTCTCTAGCTTTAGTTCTCTCTGTCTTTCTCTCTCTCTCTCTCTCTAGCTTTAGTTCTCTCTCTCTAGCTTTAGTTCTCTCCGTGTCTTTCTCTCTCTCTCTCTAGCTTTAGTTCTCTCTGTCTTCCTCAGTTTTATTTTGTCCCTCTGTTTTATCTTGTATTCCCCTCTGTAACGTCTCTCTCATCTTGGAGAGCCACGGTGTGTTCAGGCTTTTTGGAGTAATGTATAATCACACCTCTGGGTATCTGTCATTGGTAACTTTTTCTTTCCACTCTACTTTGCATGATCTTTCTCTGTTGCTTCATGTATCTGTGTGGGACATTCTCTGAAACCACAATCATTGCAGTGTCCGCTAGCATACCATAGGTGGAGCCATATTACAGTCTTGAAACACTAGATTGCTGATGGAATGATGATGCTGGTCCATGTCTTATGTCTCCCCCCAAAAATAAATCAAATGAACAACCACAAATGGTGCACTCTAACAGTCTGAAGCCAGCAGTCGAGCTTCACCTTGGCAATCTGCATTATACACACAGGTAAACGTGTGTGAACAGGTGCCGTATGCATACACACGTGGTGCATCCACAGGCAGTGATATGAAGGGATGCACACTGCACAGACATGCATTTACATATGACATATTCCTGTCACATCTTTGCATTGTTATCTTCCTCAAGTCCCCTCGGGCTATTGAGGAGCCCGGTTAACTTTTCTTTCACAAATAGAACATTTGACAGCGCTCAAATTGCTTCTTTTTGATTATACCAATTTCCACCTAACCCTGTTTCTCTCCCTCCCCCCCTCACTCATCACCCCCAAGGTTGTGCTATCTTACGGTGTGTGAGCGGTAAATTGGACCCAGAGAGTTTCCTGGGGCTCTAGATAGGAGGGGACACGTGTTTTACACGCAGCCCCTTTCAGGAAGCCTGCACAGAGATGTGTTTTGGAGGCTCTTATCTTCTCTCAGACACACGTCGGACACTAATAGAAATTCGTTGGAGAGGGAGCGTGTGGGGAATGCTCAATGAGCCACGGGAGCCCAGGCCTCTGATGTGAAAGGAGGGGTAACTGATAATTGCAGTTCCTCCCCCCCATCACACCCTTCCTCTCCCCCCTTTCCATCTCCCCAATACATCCCCTCCCTGCCTCCTGATTAGTCAGGACATTAATGACAGTGATTGTAACCGTGGCAACCCTTAACCTTGGTGGATCTGCAGCTGTGGTAGTATACCATCCTCCATCCTCCTCAGATGTGGAAGGAGACATCATTTCCATGATTTCCAAGATCCTAACTGAATACGGTACCGATGGCTTGTTTATGCTTTACAGTGGAGATGATGCAGGCTGACCCTCCATGTTAGTGAGGAGAATGTGGGGTTGTAGGGGAGTCCTCCAGCCTACATTGTGTTCTGCCTTGCCCGACATGCTCTCCTAGGCTCTGGCCTGGGCGTCAATGGCTCTGTGAATGGACTCGACTCCAAGAGATCCAGGATAAACTGGAGCCCTGGCATACCCTAACCAGCTATCTGCATCCTATCAGTTACTGATGACAGGGTCTGTCCCAGAGTGTGAAGTCACAAGCTCTGCTATGTAAAAGCCTAATTACGATCACCAGAACAGCAAAACCAAAACATCTTGATGGCCATTTGGGCTCTAAAATTGGTTCATTATGATCAAATCAGATCTCCACAGTGAATTATTTTAACGTTCGCTACAAATGGATATTTTAGTAAATATTTGAGTAAATAGTGATCCATTCTGACTACTACATTTGTCGTCACACAGGGATACATGCCCACACAGACCTATCGCTGGACGGCAGGCTACGAGGAGCCTCTCTGTCAGGATGAAAACGACTACATCGACCATGATTCTTTGCTAGCTACCAACACTTACACCCCCATTGGGAGTTTTCCATAGGAAACTATCTGCTTAGTTTTAATGTCTATGATCTGTCCACATAAAATCAATGATTGGTAGAGGTGGGACCAAGTTACTGTTATCCGAGTCACAAGGTCTGAGTCTCTAGTCGACTCCCAAGTAGAACGAGTTGAGTCTCGAATCAAGTCCAAGTCATTCATTCTAACTCATTTTTATCAACAAATTCCATTCATTTTTAGAGCTGCATATTTATTTATTTATGGAAATCATCTCACCTTACAATTTGACGTTTGCGCTGCTCCCGATCCTATAGCTGTACAGAAAATCAATCTGTTCGCTATCTCACCCGACCTGTGTTGATTGACAGTTTGTTGGTCCAATCAGAGGGCTGTGTGTGTGTTTCACAAGCCAATCTGTGGCTTAATTTAAAATATATATATATATTACATGTTCGATGCTACGGCTATTGTCTCTGGCTGAGTGGAGAGTACTCCAATGAGTTACAAAACCTAGCCAAATCATTTCTAGTCATCAGTCTCAAGTCAAACTTGAGGCTCCAAGTCCAAGTAAAGTCTCCAGTTCTTTTCTTTTCTATTAAGTTGTGTCCAAGTCATCTGACTCGAGTCCATAGCTCTGATTAGTACAAGGAAAGTAACTGGTTAAAGAAGCAGCATTTGACTTCAGACCCGCTGGTCTGATCAATGACTCCCCTTCTGTGTCTCTGTGATTCTCTGACAAACAAACAAAAGGTCTCTGCATCAACTCAATTCATTAGCACACTATTACACTCATTGTTCAGCCCCTCAAGTGCCTTTTGTCAGACTGTGTAAGAGAATAGCAATGTTATTATTAGAGGGAAGATGATAAAAGCGTTTCTCTTGTCTTTGTCGGGGTTGGCGCCGAGCATCAGCCAAGGTCACTGAAAGCCAAGTCACTGGAGGATGTGAAGTGGAGCGTCAGGGCCCTCTTTTATTTTATCCCTTGTTCCAGCCTGGACCTCCTCCCTCCCTCTCACTCTCCTATCTATCTGCCAAGGGCCTTGCTATCTGCCCCCTATAATATATATATATAGATAGATATAGAGAGAGAGAGAGAGAGAGAGAGAGAGAGAGAGAGAGAGAGAGAGAGAGAGAGAGAGAGAGAGAGAGAGAGAGAGAGAGAGAGAGAGAGAGAGAGAGAGAGAGAGAGAGAGAGAGAGAGAGAGAGAGAGAGAGAGAGAGAGAGAGAGAGAGAGAGAGAGAGAGAGAGAGAGAGAGAGAGAGAGAGAGAGAGATTAGCATACTGTGGATTCTTTCCCCTCTCAGATCTGTACAATTAAAAAGCTAATTTCATTAGCAGCCTCCCAGCTTTGCTTTTGATACAGTTTCACACCAAATGCCATCTATGGTTTCTCAGGGCTGTTTGCACATTGCGACTCACTACATGAATCACAGTGAATCCTGTATTTGTTATGGCTCGACCGTACGGTATCTTATCCCTCACAGCAAGTCGTGTTTGGCTCAGGTTCCTTCCCTTGTCTTCGACATGTCCTTTTAGAGTTAAGTGGTTGTAAACTTTGTTATCACTACATTAGCATGCAGTTAACCTGATGCTTTTGTGAATGTATGACAAGGTTAACTGCATGCAGTGCCCCCAATCCCAACCAGATTTCCATTAGACACTTCCTCATCTCAACACCAGATGGCAGTACAAGTATTCCTTATCCCAGGTCTGGGTCTATGTGCTGCATGAAGGCCTACAGTAGGCCACTCGTCTACCTAAGTGTGTCATTTCCCTCTCCTAGGAAAGCTAGAGACAAATGTTATGATATCACCCCCAGATAATCGAATGAGCCCTAATCGCTCTCATTTTCACAAGGATATCCGTCCAGCAGACTAAGCCATTTACCTCCATTATGATATGGATGGTAGAGTGGTGCTGTACAACAGTATAAGCATAGTAAACTATTCTCTAGTGAAGATGGATAGGGGATTTGAAGTGGCAAGCTGCTGTGTGAGCCGACAGATGTTAAGTTTGATTGGAAATCTTTACCTTTCCGTTTGACATTATTCACATTTCCTCAGCTGTGGAGCCTATTGTCTCTAAAACTAGCGTCTTACATACTCAGACTACATTCCTTTTATTGGTTTTCCTCGAAATTGGAACAGCTGTGTGCTCAGCGCTTCTAGAAAGATCCACTCTACTTACTGTAGACATATAGCAGCCTGCTTCATTACTGTGGCTCAGATGCATACAAAATACAAATCCAGCTATATATTGTTAGCATTTATGCTTTTGGCTCACGTTCATACAGAAGCCTTGTTAGAGGTAGAAGCAAACGGCTGAGAGGAGCAGAGCAGTGAAGAGCTGTCTGCTCTGTTGTGATGCAATAGTTTACAACTGACAAGAACTGTGCCAGTTGAGGGTTAGTATGAAATCAATCAGACCAGATTGAGGGGAGTCCCATTTGACGGTTTTGTCTGTTCTCTCGTTGTCGTGACCTGTCGTGTGTGATAGATTGGAGAGCCCTGGGTTCTTCTCTGAGATGGCAGACAGAGACACTAGTTATCTGTCCTTAGATGCTCTGTAGTGTATCCCTGGTTCTCTAGAACACAATCATTACAATTCTCTTCACTCACAAATGATTTTCTGCTGGACTGCTCAGTATGGATGCTGCAGAAGCTTAAAGTTAGCTAGTAAATGTGAGTCTTTTTGGTCTGTAACTTCTTGTAGGGTGCTCACACCTCTTGTGTTGATTCAATTCATACCCTTGTTTTCTCTCTCTCTCTCTCTCTCGTTTATCAGAGGGCTAGTAGTAGCAGCAGTAATCGGGGCTGTGCAGAGAGTGAACAGGGCTTGCACAGATAACCCAGCTATCGGTAATTGTAATCTCAGAGCTGACATCTTTCTGCATGTAAAGCTATTAATGATCCGCTAGCTGCCTCTCACAAGCAGCCCAGAATGACAGTAATTGCAGACGAGATGACGGCAGGTGGAGGGGACAGAGATTTTATCCCTCACACTCTGAACGGGCGCACCACGGCACACAACACACCTGCTGCTCACTACTCTCCTTTCAGAACGTGTGGAGTGAGAGGGAATTAAGTCAATTGGCTTAAGATGCTTCTGGAGATCTTAAACAGTAGAGACAGAACACTGTGGGATTATTTGTGTCTGATTTAGTTTAGTTTACAACGTGAACAGACTGTGTGGCCAGACTGTTACTGCTTTGTTCACTCAATAATCATTGGTTTGACTGATAACTGAGGTCTGAAAGATACCTAATGAGACATCTCATTGGCTAATATCAAGGGTATTTGCACTTCGTCTGATGTGTGTGTGTGTGTGTTTGATCTGTTTACATACATTGTGAGACTAGCTTAAGCCTTTTTCCTCTTGGTGAATGTGTGTGAGTGCCCCTCTCCCTGTTCCTTTTTATTTATCATCATTACTGTCAGGGCAGCCGGTTCCTCTTGGATAAGAAGAAGTGCAGTTGTTTTCCACCAAGGAGCCGTGCTGTAGAGTTATTAATGGTAGAAGAGATGGGGGAGAGGAAAGCCGGTGGCCCATATTGCCCTGCTCTCCAGACACCTTCCACTCTGGGTAATCACTTTGATTACTAACTGCTCATTTATTGCATAGCTGGGAGCTATGTGTTAAATACATGCATCAAAGTAAATAAACAGGAGAGGAGAGGAGCTGAGACTGCTGCTATCAGATGGCTACTCGGCACAAACAACCCAGAGGAGAAGAGGGGTGTACAGGCTCTATGGGTTTAAGTTAGTGAGCGGGGCTCTTTTAATGTGCTCGAGACTAACTGTACTGTGATGCTGAGATACCATGTAGACTAGATGAGGGCACTGAGGAATGTAGCCGTCAAATAGCTCTGATTCACCATCTACTGTCCGGAATGTCTGTTACGATGACAAGTGTCTCTTTTAGCTTGTTCTGTGTTTAACGTCCCATATGATTCATATGCATAGTGGGGTGTTTGCATTATGCAGAACTTATTTGAGTAAAGCTAGACTATATCTCTCACCAGATTGTCTCTGGTGCTTTGTGTTCCCGATCCGTTTCCACTGGGACATGTCTTCAATTTCACAATCAGTTCTAGATTAGAGTCCTCTTTATCTCTCTCTCCTTCTCTCTCCTCTCTCCTTCTCTCTCCTCTCTCCGCGCTCTCTCTCTCTCTCCTTCTCTCTCCTCTCTCCGTGCTCTCTCTCTCTTCTCTCTCTTCTCTCCGCTCTCTCTCTCTCTCTCTCTCTCTCTCTCTCTCTCCTTCTCTCTCCTCTCTCCGTGCTCGCTCTCCTTCTCTCTCCTCTCTCCGTGCTCTCTCTCTCTCTCCTTCTCTCTCCTCTCTCCGTGCTCTCTCTCTCTCTCCTTCTCTCTCCTCTCTCCGTGCTCTCTCTCTCCTCTCTCCTCTCTCCGCGCTCTCTCTCTCTCTCCTTCTCTCTCCTCTCTCCGTGCTCTCTCTCTCTCTCTCCTCTCTCCTTCTCTCTCCTCTCTCCGCGCTCTCTCTCTCTCCTTCTCTCTCCTCTCTCCGTGCTCTCTCTCTCTTCTCTCTCCGTGCTCTCTCTCTCTCTCTCTCTCTCCTTCTCTCTCCTCTCTCCGTGCTCTCTCTCTCTTCTCTCTCCGTGCTCTCTCTCTCTTCTCTCTCTCTCTCTCTCTCTCTCTCTCTCTCTCTCTCTCGCTCTCTCGGCCTTCCTGTTTCTCTGCATCCACTCCATCCGGCCTATGTACCGAGTTACAGCCCAACAGATAACCAGGTATGGACGGCCTTATTTATGAGTAACCAGCACCCAGCAAGCTTCATTTCAAAACTTATCTGTGTAATTCATGTTTGGCTGAGTATTATCTGCTGGCTCCAGATTCCCGGAGAAGGAGAGAGCTCGTCCGATTGCCTTTTGTCTCTGCTGCAAATGAAATCCATTTTTTTAAATGACGAGGTGTGTGTGTGGTCAGGGAGAAAGGGATTAGGCCTGGTGCTATAGAGCTGCTGGTCCAATGGTTCAATTCAGGGTGTCACTCATTAGTATTAGTGATGGTGCGTGCATGTCGATGCCAAATGTAAGGCTCTCAGATTGTATGTTAGGTATAGAGATGAGGCTGTAATTTAGCAGCTTGCTGTAACTACCTATAGAGAAAGTACACTGAATCCCCATCACGAATTGACCATATACTGTATAATGTGACGTGTGCTTGGCTAGATATGTAGGCTAGAACAAGCACTTACTTGAAAAACATGTGGCACACAAGCTGCAAGTGTGAATAAGACTGACATGCAGACAGTAAGAGCGTAACACCGCAGAAGTGTTTTCAGAGCTAATTCCCCTCTCCTCGATCAACTTTCAGCCAGTCCTGAACACCAGGGACTAATAGAGATTTTCCTTAGGCGTTTTACCGTGATTGTAACGCCTGTAATTTACGCTGGAGCTGCTGTCATCTTCACTCCTGGGCTGGCTGGCTGGCTGGCTGGCTGGCTGGCTGGCTGGCTGGCTGGCTGGCTGAGTCTAGAGGGGAGAGGAGAAGCTATAATGAAGCAGACACATACTAGAGACTTGAGGGTCTTTAAATGGTGTCAAAGGCCCTTTCACACAGGAAAGGACAGGTGAAGCTCTATAAGCAGTGACACCAGCTAGAGTGATCCGCTAGGCTACATGCATTGTGTTTCGAAGCACGTGCTGGCTTGATTAGGAACCCTGTTTGAAGAACAGTACAGTGACTGAAAGCGCTCTAAACTTTGGACCCTGGTTGATTTCTGTGAGTGGAGAAAGTGAACGTCTCAGAAATGTTCTTTACTTTGAGTTGCAGAAAAGGGCCTTGGGGTTTGAGAACTGTCTCAACTGGGCAGAACTCTCAATTCAAAGAAAACACTGTTGGACAGTTCTACCAACCCCATGGCTGTAGCCAACAGCCTCTATCTCAGACAGTGGGAAGTAACCATCCTCTACTTGGCTCTTTGTACCGTCTAGTTTTTATACCCCACCGAGGCATTCTCAGCCAAGCTATAGTTTTCTCACAAGAGCAGAACTCTATGAATAACGCCCCTCCCATCCAGCCTATTTATTTAACACACCATTCTGTGTTTAGTAGATTTACCATTCAGCAGTCTATTTATTTAACACACCCATTCTGTGTTTAGTAGATTTACCATTCAGCAGCCTATTTATTTAACACACCCATTCTGTGTTTAGTAGATTTACCATTCAGCAGTCTATTTATTTAACACACCCATTCTGTGTTTAGTAGATTTACCATTCAGCAGCCTATTTATTTAACACACCCATTCTGTGTTTAGTAGATTTACCATTCAGCAGCCTATTTATTTAACACACCCATTCTGTGTTTAGTAGATTTACCATTCAGCAGTCTATTTATTTAACACACCCATTCTGTGTTTAGTAGATTTACCATTCAGCAGCCTATTTATTTAACACACCCATTCTGTGTTTAGTAGATTTACCATTCAGCAGCCTATTTATTTAACACACCCATTCTGTGTTTAGTAGATTTACCATTCAGCAGCCTATTTATTTAACACACCCATTCTGTGTTTAGTAGATTTACCATTCAGCAGCCTATTTATTTAACACACCCATTCTGTGTTTAGTAGATTTACCATTCAGCAGCCTATTTATTTAACACACCCATTCTGTGTTTAGTAGATTTACCATTCAGCAGCCTATTATAATGAGGATGAATCATCCCTCTGCTTCTCTCTTGACCCCCTCCTTTACCCGCTCTGCCTCTCAATATTCACTGCAGCGGCCCTCTTACTTTTCTTAACTTCCTTTTCCTCTCTCTCTCTTCCTTCCCGTCCCTCACGTTCTCCATCGCTCACCTTTCTAGCCTGCTGAAGAGGTGGATGCCTGGGTAAGCACAGCCTGATGTTCTGTTAATATCCCTCTCTTTTCCTCCCTGCTCCAACCACCGTGTTGTTGTTTCCCTGCATTAAGGCTGAATGTGTGCATGCAGACAGGCCACTCTGCCGCCGTGCTACAGAGCTATCCAGTTAGAAAATTGCATATGATCTGCGTGCTGATGGAGGTTGTTTTCTGTGCGAGAGACACGGGAGATGGGAGGAAAAGGGGGTGATTTTCGCCTGGGTGTAATTTAAGGTTGCGCTTTGTTGCGTTCTGTTGTCTGGCTGTTACATGCTACGCTCTCTCGCTCAGCGCTGCAGGAAGCCCTCACATTGCCACTAGCGTCTGCCATGCACTCTGAGCACAGCCAACGGGGGGTGGGGGGTGTGTGTGTGTGTGTGTGTGTGTGTGTCTTTAAGTGCATCCCCGCTGTGCTATGTCCATCTATGTGTATCTCGTCAGCCTGAGCCCCATTGACCTGAACCCGTCCTCCATGGTCATCTCCTCAGTTGTTTCCAGACAGTTTAAGGAAAGCAGCTGTCCTCCGTGACGTCTGTTGCTCTCTGTCCCTCCACTCAGCTCTTAATCTCTTCACATACTACTAAACTAACTGTCCTACAGCCATACACTACTTACTTCCTCCTCTTTCTCTGGCTGCTGTACTCTACTGATCTCTCTCTCTCTCTCTTCTACCTCTCCCACAGACACTACTGTCTCTTTGGTATTTGCTACAGCGAAATTCAATAAATTCCCTGGTTTTCCAGAAGTCGTAGTTGGGGGATTTCGGATATCCTGCTTATTCCCTCCTGATTCCGGGAATCCTCTAACCGGAATTTGGGGGAAATCAAGGAATTTATTGAGCGTTTTTTTGTTGTTGCAACACTGGCTACAGTTATTACAGGCTACTACACAGTAAAGTCACGAGTGGACACAGCACACAGCCAGAGAGAGAAGCACAGCGTCATGGATGAGGACGAGGAGTACTCCAGCCTGCGTGTCAGTTGCATGTTTGTAGTCATGGGGGTTGGATGTGTTCCTGAATGGTGCTTCCTCATCATCATCATTTTCAATGCTTTGCTTTCTTTCACTCTGCTTGTTTTGGGATCCTTTCAGTGTTTTAATGTCCTCTTTGCATTGTGACTGACTGTCCAGCCATGTACAGAGTAGTCTGACTAGTGACTCCCTGCCCAACCTGACCACAGTGTGTGTGCTTTCTCTCTTTCAGGCTAAACAGTTGGAGAAGAAGGAGGCAGAGCTGAAAGCACTGGATGCCTTTTTCAAGGAGCAGTTGGCACAACTGGAGAAGAGGGTATGAGACCATTTTATAAAGAGAAACACACAGTAATACTATGCTACACACCACTGACCCAGACATACAGTATAAAGCTCCCATTTCTGCCCGAGCATAAATCAATGTAATTATGAAAATAGATATAAATGGGGATTGTTTCTTGACTTAATTATGAAGCCAGCCGTTAAAGCGTGAACATTCTCTGTGAGCCTCTTCACTGAATGTGTTGGGTGAAATTTAGCCCATCTGTTGTGATGAGCTTTCTCCTCATCACAAATGCACCCAGTAGTCCCATGCTTTCACTTTACTAACATGGTCAACAAGAGCAATTTACCCTTAGAGGGGGGAGTAGTGTTTTTTTCTGGCTTTTAAGACCTTTCCCATCATTTTCCCTGACATTTCCGAGACATAAAAGTCGTGATGTGAGGCGCTAAGCAGCAGCCCTAACAGGCGCTGGCAGAGAGGACCTTTAATATCTCAGGCAGAGCAGAGGCAGTCCGGTAGGACCAGTAGGGAGACTCCTGGGGAGTTAGCATGCTGTTTGTCTTGTGCTGCTGGCAGGGAAAGATGCAACTTGTGAACTGTGTCAGGAATTTGATAGGGCAACAATTGCCTCCCATAGAGCCACAGCAACAGTTAGAGAAAGGTAACGTAACATAACAGTGATTTACTGTTAGTGGAAGCAGTGTTGGAGTCAAGGGGTTGATATTTTAAACATGTTGTATGATGGTGGTAGTAATGGTGGAGACAGCTTTCATACTACATTTATTATGACAAATGCTTTGTTACTCTTGGCCACAGATGGACTGGTCTGGGCTTGACTGTTTTCACACATTTTAAATAGCCTTTTTAATAGTGGCTCTGAGTTCTATTACAGGGTAGTGAAGTGCTCAGATGGCCGCAAACGACACAGATAATTCTGAATATTTTCTCCCTGAGTTGGTGAGATGAAGTCCATCTGCTTCATACTGGAGGTCATAAAGTGAGGTGTCTTTGTTCAGCTGGCCTACACTACTACGCCTTGATTGGCCCCATCTTCGTTTCGACGAGTGAGGAGGAGACATTAAATGGAATGGGCTTTCCTTGCAGTGTGAGACGCGATGGAGCAGAAAGCGTCTGAGTGAAGCTGCCTTAAAGCCCATTGAGCTATTGGCTAATGAAGTCAGGGCCATTCTCCAAGATTTGCGATTGAATTTTTCAGAAAGAACAGACGTTTTCTTCTTCCCTATGTCTCGTCTTTCCCTCTTATCATTTACACACAGGACAAAGGAATGTTCTCCTCTTGTGCGTTCTGCTATCATTGTCAAATGGACTGGTTGATTTAGAATAAGGTCCTTTTTTAAATGAAGGGAGGGATCTGTTGGTATTGGGTGGGAAATGGCCCTCACCAACCTGTGCGTACCCTTATAGAAGACTCTGGCACCACTGTAATTTCCTCTGCGTGTCTTATTATATTGCTTCATTGATGGAAGCACCTTGTTGTCCACAGCCACACACTGACAATCATAGTTTGTCTTGTGTGGATTAGCCCGCATTTTAAAGCAGAAATGTTACTGCGTGGCAGTCGCAAGGCAAAGCTTTCTCAAGGAACACAAGGGCTTGTATCAGAAATGCCGACTGCTGTTACTTGGCAGTCTTTTTCAGAAAACTGCAGTTACTGCGTGGCAGTCTCAAGGAACACAAGGGCTTGTATCAGAAATGCCGACTGCTGTTACTGCGTGGCAGTCTCAAGGAACACAAGGGCTTGTATCAGAAATGCCGACTGCTGTTACTGCGTGGCAGTCTCAAGGAACACAAGGGCTTGTATCAGAAATGCCGACTGCTGTTACTGCGTGGCAGTCTCAAGGAACACAAGGGCTTGTATCAGAAATGCCGACTGCTGTTACTGCGTGGCAGTCTCAAGGAACACAAGGGCTTGTATCAGAACTGCGTGGCATCAAGGAACACAAGGGCCGACTGCTGTTACTGCGTGGCAGTCTCAAGGAAGGGCACAGAAAGGGCTTGGCAGTCTCAAGGAACACAAGGGCTTGTATCAGAAATGCCGACTGCTGTTACTGCGTGGCAGTCTCAAGGAACACAAGGGCTTGTATCAGAAATGTTTTACACCCTGCTAGATTATTATTGTCAAATGTATTCATAGCCGTTTTGTGTTTGTTCACTTCGGATCCATTATTTGAACTAGAAAGCATGTCAAATCATACGTTCCAATCTTCATGCGTGGTCCTGTGAAAACGAAGGGTTTGAGGGAGAAGTATTACCAGTAGAACGGCTGTTCATGGTTTGTTGTATCGCTAATTTACCACACCACTGTCTTCTTTATAAAGACTTAGTTCCATGCCATGTAGCAAGCACTTTCCCCACTACCATTCATTCCTGGCAGTCAGACTTTGACCACCACATTGTAAACTGTCAAAGTGCCTGTTTGGGCACCAGGGGGCAGCTGTCTTGTGACAGTCTCCAATGTTGGTTCCGTCCACAGGCAGGCAGGCGTTGTAGATTAGCACAGACTGATCATTAATTACCATGCAATCATCATAAATAAACATTTCATATCCAGCCTCTATTCACCCGAGCAACACATTGAGCCACCATGTGTATGATAGCAGTGAGTCGTCTAGGCCCTGTGTCAGATGCCTCTATTTATATTTACCTCATTACAACAACGTGGCGTTTGCCAAAGGGATCAGTGACTGGCAGTGAAATGTTATGCGCAGTATTTGCTGTTGGGCTTTGGTTGTGTTATGATGGAGCCGGACCAGGGAGGCAGATAATGCTGTGAAGTTGGCGTGTCTGTTCAAACTGCTGTCACTCTGTTTGGGGGAGGTGGGTGAGTCCCCGCCTGACAGACGGAATCAGAGAAGAAGAGGGATTCTAGACTTCATACCCTGAGTTCCCTTTACAGCCAATGGAAGCCATTCGATGGAGCTGTCTGTCTACATTGTATAGGTAGGCTACAACTCTGACGGTCTGAAACCGTGAGAAAGGCTTTCTATGAGTGCGAGACTGTTTGTGAAGACGCCACACGTAATCGCCTCACGTCTGTGAATTCTCCTGAATGCTGGAAGTCAGAGAGCTGTGAAAACTACTGGTTGTAACAGCAATGTTCCGCTGCTGTTTGAATTAGCACAGGCTCTCACTAATCCAGCTAAAGCCTTCTGCTGGCTCCGCTGCTCTTGTCTACATCCCTCTCCTGCACCGCTCCTTACTTCATATATCTGCGTTTCAAGGCTTCCTCAGCCCCCCACCCAGTACCCCCTCTTTCTCTCTCTCCTTGTCACTAGTTGCAAAGCACTTTGACGCACTTGAACGTGGGTATGAGATAATAATCCTCCTGAAATCCTGACAGCCGTGTTGACACGCTGTCGGCAGGGGCCTCGTTCTGGAAATATCTGCATGACTCCCTCATCCGACCAGCTGAAACAGCATTTACCTGAATGGACAGAGAGCAGAGCAGCCGGCCGCCAGACAGCTAGACCCCTTTAGCCTCGAGGCCCGCAGTAGCTAACCAATCACAAATTAATTTTCTTCAAAGCTTTAGGGGAGACAAATGCATTTTAATTTAATATTTTTTTTAGCAAGGATTATTTTCCCAGCATGCCATACAGATGTAGGCACATGTCAGGGGCTCCAGGGGGTATAATACCTCTTCGCCTCTTAAACTGCAGGGGCAGCGGTTAGAACGATAGAGGACGGGAGAAGCATTCTAATCAGCATACTGTACAGGGTGCCTTTTCTCCGCATTAAAACCATATTTTGCTGTGTTGCCGGTTTCTTATGGAAATGTAAGAAAACTTTCACATGAAAGCATCAAAGTTATCTGCTTATGTGTTAAGTGAGCTCTAAATTAGCCATATCAATATTTTAAGCACAGTATGTTCCATCTGGAGATGTTGATAGCCTAAACATTGGGATGGGAACATTACCTAACATTTTCCATTTTATAAAGCATTAGAGTAAGAATGACCCATTGGTAGTTTTGCTTTTATTTAGATTTTCTTTGGCTCTTTCAGCTCTGTAATGTTGGGCACAAAAGTTATAGCTCATCTCCTGATTCAAAATCTGAGTTTGCTCAGACAGACAGCTCATACAAAAGAGACAAATGGAAGGTGTTGTCTAAACCAGAGATTCTGGAGGACTAACACATCCTCCAGACTCATCCTCCAGACACCTCGAGATTCGAGGTCGACCGATTAATCAGAATGGCCGATTAATTAGGGCCGATTTCAAGTTTTCATAACAATCGGAAATCGGTATTTTTTTAATAAATAAATATTTTATACCTTTTATTTAACTAGGCAAGTCCGTTAAGAACACATTCTTATTTTCAATGACGGCCTAGGAACGGTGGGTTAACTGCCTCGTTCAGGGGCAGAACGACAGATTTTCACCTTGTCAGCTCGGGGGATCCAATCTTGCATCTTTAGAGTTAACTAGTCCAACGCAATAACGACCTGCCTCTCTCTCGTTGCACTCCACAAGGAGACTGCCTGTTACGCGAATGCAGTAAGCCAAGGTAAGTTGCTAGCTAGCATTAAACTTATCTTATAAAAAACAATCAATCATAATCACTAGTTAACTACACATGGTTGATGATATTACTAGATATTATCTAGCATGTCCTGCTTTGCATATAATCTGACTGAGCATACAAGTATCTAAGTATCTGACTGAGCGGTGGTAGGCAGCAGCAGGCGCGTAAACACTTTCGTGCGTTTTGCCCGCAGCTCTTCGTTGTGCGTCAAGCATTGCTCTGTTTATGACTTCAAGCTTATCAACTCCCGAGATGAGGCTGGTGTAACCGAAGTGAAATGGCTGGCTAGTTAGCGCGTGCTAATAGCGTTTCAAGCGTCACTCACTCTGAGCCTTCTAGTAGTTGTTCCCCTTGCTCTGCATGGGTAACGCTGCTTCGATGGTGGCTGTTGTCGTTGTGTTGCTGGTTCGAGCCCAGGGAGGAGCGAGGAGAGGGACGGAAGCTATACTGTTACACTGGCAATACTAAAGTGCCTATAAGAACATCTAATAGTCAAAGGTTAATGAAATACAAATGCTATCGAGGGAAATAGTCCTATAATTCCTATAATAACTTCAACCTAAAACTTCTTACCTGGGAATATTGAAGACTCATGTTAAAAGGAACCACCAGCTTTCATATGTTCTCATATTCTGAGCAAGGAACTGAAACGTTAGCTTTCTTACATGGCACATATTGCACTTTTATTATTTACTTGAGGCTAAATTTATTTTATTGATGTATTATATTAAGTTAAAATAAGTGTTCATTCAGTATTGTTGTAATTGTCATTATTACAAAAAAAAAAAAAATCGCCCGATTAATCGGTATCGGCTTTTTTGGTCCTCCAATAATCGGTATTGGCGTTGAAAAATCATAATCGGTCGACCTCTACTCGAGATACCTTGACTCCTTATTGCCTGCAGGAGAGCATCCATCTCAAACACAAGAGGCAGGTTGAGGTTAATACGTCTAGTGTCTACATATCTCACTGCAGAATTCACTTCGCCCTCACTTTGTCTTTGGTTTTCTCAAAATGATCGCTAAAACAGGAGCGTGCGTGGGCTGGAAACCTGGTCTTTTTACAGCGTGTCAAAGTAGCGTGGCAGTTGGTGTCAGCGGTGGGATCGTTTGCCTGGGGGATAAGTGCTCCTGGTGGAGGTGTGTAAAACAGCGCTTAGCCCACATCGACGCCAAGGCAGAGCCACCCTGCACAGATCAAGATATTGATTGGATTAGCGCAGCAGGGAATGGCACTGAGGGTAGAAGGAGGGAGTGAAGGAGGGTGGAAGATGAGTGTGGCTGACTGGGGTTGCCAGCCAGCGTCTCGACCCAGGTACCAGCTGCTGGATTTGCACAGGCAAATCCGGTTAATGTGGGTAGCATTGCACACAGCAACGAGTGCCTTAGCGCAAATGTATTCAGGAATGCAAGAGGGAGTCCCATCCTTAGTGTCATCTTCTCCTTGTTGTATTCACAAGGGGTGGGTTTAAATGCCACTGGGCCATTCCCTGTGGACCCATAATACCCGTACTGCACATACAGTAGGATAGAGCTTATACTTTCTGCTGTTTTAATAACAGACACAAGATGCTAATAGTCTCTCAACAGGGCTCCCGAACCATCTTACGGCATTTAATCAACGTTTTCAATGAATCCAGGTATTTACATTCACCTCATTTTATATACCCAGTCCCAGCTGTCAGTTTATTTTGGTTAAATATTTGGGACATCCAAAGATGCCTCTAAGCCCCCCTGGATAAATGTGAAGGAAGAGCTCCAGTTGTTGAGGATTCGTGTTTTGTTTTAGGTTGTTCTATGTGCTCCCTGGTGGTATGAACAGGCCTGAATGGAGATCAGCCAATCAAGGCTCTTTGAATGGATAAGAAGGAGATTGAGTACTGTTGTAGAATCTAGGTCAGTGTGTCTGCAATTTCACTTCACTGTCTCACCTTGCCAGCTCTCATTGTAGTGCAGACATAGAGCCACATACACTCACTCACTCACTCATTCACACAAAGACTATATTCCAACATTTTCACTCACATAAATGGGTTAATAATTTTAGGCATGCACAACGTGGCTACAGAATACTTATTCCAGAGAAGCACAGTGGGTCACTGCTCTTTGGTAATTGCAAGCATCATAATCTCCTGGACCGGTGTTCACACAATAACAGTTCCCGCTGAAATTCCTACTGTAGCAAGTTATGAGAACCTCTTCACAGCCTCATTAAAGCCATTAACATTTAAGAAGCAGCAGCCCTTAATGTGGGCTTCAGAGAGAGCTCAGTTCAGCCAGAGGGAGATGAGGCTGAGCAGCAGTGGGCCTCGTCTGGCCCGCCTCCTCCCTCCTCCTTTCACTCTGACTGGAGAGGATGAGGGGAAGGAAACAGATGATCATTTGTCGTCTTTGATAGTTATCGGATTAGGTGTGAATGCATACGAGTGGTGCTCCTCTGTCTCCACTGTCGGCTCCCTCCCCTTCAGATGACTTGTGTAGGGATTAGATGGTGTGAAATATGACAGAGACTGACCCCACTGGAACTTGATGAATTGATGGGGATTCAGGGTTGGGGTTAAGCGATGATTCCATCACATTCCTGCTCTACTCACTTCAATTACCCCCAGCTTTCCCTCCCTCTCTCTGCCAGAGGAGAAATATCCGAAATAATTAAGGGAAGCCTATTTAGCCTGGGTTTATGGATGGTATTCTGAGGCACGGCCGTTACCTCATTAAACTGAGGTGCTGCCTGTCAAGGTACACATGGAAATGGGATTCCACCATGGCTGTCTCTTTCCTGGGCAGCCACATCAGTGATTGTGGAACTGAAAACCTACGGTACAGAGACATGGAGTCTCTCATGACAGGGATGTAGGCATTAGACCAGCACTGTGCTTTGGACCGATTTGATTGTATGCTATGGGCATGGAGTCTCTTCAGCAGTAGTTAGAGCTGTTACTGAGGACTGCGTGGGTGATGATGGTCTCTTGTATGGTCTCTATAGCCTTAATGAAGAGACTGTGTGTCAGTGACCAGGCCAACTGCTCCTTCCTCAGTCTGCCCTGACTGACTGACTGACTGCCAGAGGTGAAGTGACCTGGGATCAGAACACCCACTAACTACACCATGATGGTCATTAAGGTTTTAACATCTTTACAGGTTCCTCTGTACACTCTAGCAAGGCATTTAACTGCAATTACATCAGCTTAATATCCAGTTCTTAGATCAACTGGCTGTTACCGAAGGGAATGATTTGGGATGGTGGGAAATGTGCATTTTATCCGGGGATCATGTTATTTTCTTTCATCGTGTAGAATTGTACACTAACTTACTGTAACATTCTGCGTTTCCTCATCATGTTTATTTTTATATTTCAGAATTTAGATCGATACAAGCAAACCGAGAAACAGTTCCACGACCAAGCCACAAAATCCGAAGCTCTTGTAAAGTAAGTAAAACCGCCTGTTCATCTGTAGTAATGTTGACCTCCAGACTCTACAGTACCTGTGGAACTGCAGTCCCTATGTAGATGGGCCCCAATTCAACACTACAGACAGTCATTCACAAGCTATAACACTTGAAAGCATTCTACAAGATCTATGATCCATGTACTCTGTAGAGCGCTTTTTCATCTCTGCTTTGCTGTAAATTATACACTGATTGTATAGTAGTTGCTCCTCTGTTTTGTCTCCCACTACAATTCACAGTAATTGATGTTGTCAGAATGGTAGAAGAGCTCGTATAAAATCGTTTTCCGTAGCCAACTAGTGCTGTGCTTTTGGTTTCCATGGAGATGGGTTGGCTCCCTTAGACTCCAACAATGCACGTGATGAGGTGTGTTTTTCCCTCTAATTCACAAGAAAATAAAATGTCTTTCTCAGATGGAAACAGCCCAGGGATAGCAAGGTGCCGTGAATGTTTTCTCCTTATTATCATAGATAAGACATGGTAACAGTAACAGGTAGGTATGGCTGGGAGAACTGGAGAATGACAGATACAGTATCTATGACAGAATGTATTCACCTGTGCCTGGGCTGTAGACTAACATTCCCCCTGAGCAGATCTGACGCTCGTGAAATGAATGCAGATTGTTTGTAGTGCCATACAACTGTTGGAGCAAATCAATCTTTTCTTTCCCAAACACTCCCCTGTGCAAAGTCCTGTAAATCGAATAAGCTTAATTTGGCAACTGTTTGATTAATCAGCATTTAAGAATTGTGTTTTTCAGCTAAATAATTATAATGAGAGATGGGGAAACTGCTGGCAAATGACACTGCAGTTCTAACTTTATTTCAGAATAGGGAGGCATTTATTTCCATTTCCTGTCAAATTGTGAGCTTTCAATATTAGCCTTATCACATAGCCAATGTCCAGTCTCTTGACAACAAGGTTGATGAAATCCGAGCAAGGGTAGCATTCCAGAGGGACATCAGTGACTGCAACGTTCTCTGCTTCACGGAAACATGGCTCACTGGAAAGACGCTATCCGGGGCGGTGCAGCCAACGGGTTTCTCCACGCATCGCGCCGACAGAAACAAACATCTTTCTGGTAAGAAGAGTGGCGGGGGCGTATGCCTCATGACTCACGAGACATGGTGTGATGAAGGAAACATACAGGAACTCAAATCCTTCTGTTCACCTGATTTAGAATTCCTCACAATCAAATGTAGACCGCATTATCTTCCAAGATAATTATCTTCGATTATAATCACAGCCGTATATATCCCCCCCCAAGCAGACACATCGATGGCTCTGAACGAACTTTATTTAACTCTTTGCAAACTGGAAACCATTTATCCGGAGGCTGCATTCATTGTAGCTGGGGATTTTAACAAAGCTAATCTGAAAACAAGACTCCCCTAAATTTTATCAGCATATCGATTGCCCAACCAGGGGTGGTAAAACCTTGGATCATTGTTACTCTAACTTCCGCGACGCATATAAGGCCCTGCCCCGCCCCCCTTTCGGAAAAGCTGACCACGACTCCATTTTGTTGATCCCTGCCTACAGGCAGAAACTTAAACAAGAGGCTCCCACGCTGAGGTCTGTCCAACGCTGGTCAGACCAAGCTGACTCCACACTCCAAGACTGCTTCCATCACGTGGACTGGGACATGTTTCGTTATTGCGTCAGATAAAAATATTGACTAATACGCTGATTCGGTGTGCGAGTTCATTAGAACGTGCGTTGAAGATGTCGTTCCCATAGCAACGATAAAAACATTCCCTAACCAGAAACCGTGGATTGATGGCAGCATTCGCGTGAAACTGAAAGCGCGAACCACTGCTTTTAATCAGGGCAAGGTGTCTGGCAACATGACCGAAAACAAACAGTGCAGCTATTCCCTCCGCAAGGCTATTAAACAAGCTAAGCGTCAGTACAGAGACAAAGTAGAATCTCAATTCAACGGCTCAGACACAAGAGGCATGTGGCAGGGTCTACAGTCAATCACGGACTACAAGAAGAAACCCAGCCCAGTCACGGACCAGGATGTCTTGCTCCCAGGCAGACTAAATAACTTTTTGCCCGCTTTGAGGACAATACAGTGCCACTGACACGGCCTGCAACGGAAACATGCGGTCTCTCCTTCACTGCAGCCGAGGTGAGTAAGACATTTAAACGTGTTAACCCTCGCAAGGCTGCAGGCCCAGACGGCATCCCCAGCCGCGCCCTCAGAGCATGCGCAGACCAGCTGGCCGGTGTGTTTACGGACATATTCAATCAATCCCTATACCAGTCTGCTGTTCCCACATGCTTCAAGAGGGCCACCATTGTTCCTGTTCCCAAGAAAGCTAAGGTAACTGAGCTAAACGACTACCGCCCCCCGTAGCACTCACTTCCGTCATCATGAAGTGCTTTGAGAGACTAGTCAAGGACCATATCACCTCCACCCTACCTGACACCCTAGACCCACTCCAATTTGCTTACCGCCCAAATAGGTCCACAGACGATGCAATCTCAACCACACTGCACACTGCCCTAACCCACCTGGACAAGAGGAATACCTACGTGAGAATGCTGTTCATCGACTACAGCTCGGCATTCAACACCATAGTACCCTCCAAGCTCGTCATCAAGCTCGAGACCCTGGGTCTCGACCCCGCCCTGTGCAACTGGGTACTGGACTTCCTGACGGGCCGCCCCCAGGTGGTGAGGGTAGGCAACAACATCTCCTCCCGCTGATCCTCAACACTGGGGCCCCACAAGGGTGCGTTCTGAGCCCTCTCCTGTACTCCCTGTTCACCCACGACTGCGTGGCCACGCACGCCTCCAACTCAATCATCAAGTTTGAGGACGACACAACAGTGGTAGGCTTGATTACCAACAACGACGAGACGGCCTACAGGGAGGAGGTGAGGGCCCTCGGAGTGTGGTGTCAGGAAAATAACCTCACACTCAACGTCAACAAAACTAAGGAGATGATTGTGGACTTCAGGAAACAGCAGAGGGAACACCCCCCTATCCACATCGATGGAACAGTAGTGGAGAGGGTAGCAAGTTTTAAGTTCCTCGGCATACACATCACAGACAAACTGAATTGGTCCACTCACACTGACAGGGTCGTGAAGAAGGCGCAGCAGCGCCTCTTCAACCTCAGGAGGCTGAAGAAATTCGTCTTGTCACCAAAAGCACTCACAAACTTCTACAGATGCACAATCGAGAGCATCCTGGCGGGCTGTATCACCACCTGGTACGGCAACTGCTCCGCCCTCAACCGTAAGGCCCTCCAGAGGGTAGTGAGGTCTGCACAACGCATCACCGGGGGCAAACTACCTGCCCTCCAGGACACCTACACCACCCGATGTTACAGGAAGGCCATAAAGATCATCAAGGACATCAACCACCCGAACCACTGCCTGTTCACCCCGCTATCATCCAGAAGGCGAGGTCAGTACAGGTGCATCAAAGCTGGGACCGAGAGACTGAAAAACAGCTTCTATCTCAAGGCCATCAGACTGTTAAACAGCCACCACTAACATTGAGTGGCTGCTGCCAACACACTCTCATTGACACTGACCCAACTCCAGCCACTTTAATAATGGGAATTGATGGGAAATGTTGTAAATATATCACTAGCCACTTTAAACAATGCTACCTTATATAATGTTACTTACCCTACATTATTCATCTCATATGCATATGTATATACTGTACTCTACATCATCGACTGCATCCTTATGTAATACATGTATCACTAGCCACTTTAACTATGCCACTTTGTTTACTTTGTCTACATTCTCATCTCATATGTATATACTGTACTCGATACCATCTACTGTATGCTGCTCTGTACCATCACTCATTCATATATCCTTATGTACATATTCTTTATCCCCTTACACTGTGTATAAGACAGTAGTTTTAGAATTGTTAGTTAGATTACTTGTTGGTTATCACTGCATTGTCGGAACTAGAAGCACAAGCATTTCGCTTTACTCGCATTAACATCTGCTAACCATGTGTATGTGACAAATAAAATTTGATTTGATTTAGCCTACCAGTTGACTTGCCTCCTTAGCTAATGCATTTACTAATGCAAAGACTGACCTCAATTCTGCACAGTACAGGGATACCCTGATACCCACTATAGATGTTCATAGTAAATCCATGTGCTTTATTGGAAGGGCCTGATGTTAAAGAAGTGTTAAGCTCCATTTAGTTTGTTATGGTGAGTATTGAACATGGTGTTTCAATCCCATTGTAACGAGCTTAAACCTATTTTATAATACACTGTATTTTGGTCCATCCTTCCAGACGTGGTCATATAGAACCCAGTAGGATCAAGTAATACCAGAATCCTGTGCTGCTTTGGCGTTGAGACCCTCTAGATATGGGAGCACAGAACTAATCATCATTTTTATTCAGAACTATGATATGAATCAAACTGCAGTTTGGGACAAAAGTCCTATACGGGTATCACATCAGTCAATTCATTGTCATGCTGTAGTTATACTGTAGAATCAGTAGTCCAGTTAATTACCATAACCAAAGGTCCTATACGGGTATCACATCAGTCAATTCATTGTCATGCTGTAGTTATACTGTAGAATCAGTAGTCCAGTTAATTACCATAACCAAAGGTCCTATACGGGTATCACATCAGTCAATTCATTGTCATGCTGTAGTTCTACTGTAGAATCAGTAATCCAGTTAATTACCATAACCAAAAGTTTGAAGTAGAGCAGAGTAGTAGTACAATCTGAGATAAATGTGTTCAAATCCCCTATAGTCTTGGGGAAAGGCAGCTCTTCTCTCTTCTGCATCATGTGTAAATGAAGCAGTGAGTGTCAGGATGGTGGCAGCTGGTTAGGGACTGCAGTACTCCCTGCCTGTTCTGTGCTAGCATAGCAACAAGGAGCTAACTAATGCAGGCCTCTAATCAGGGATTTGAGCTGCTAAGCTCACGTTAGCGTGTTGCCGTCTGAAGAGACTTCCTCCCAGGCAGGAGAAATGGCTACACGCGCTCCTATCAGATGGCCATACGATCAGAGCGAGATGTGTGTGATGTGAGATGGATGTTTCTTCTCTGCCTCCAGTGCCTTCTGTTTCCATTTTGGCCTACCAGGTGAAGGTTAGAAGATTGAGTGAGCACACTGGGGTAAGAAGATCAAGGGCAGTGGGTTGTGGTTGGCCTGGGGGAAGGGTTACAGTTGAATAGAAGCCAGGATGTGGTCAGGGGGTTATACAGCCAGACTGGGTCTAAGGTTAGGGTGTTAAAATAGGGCTGCAAGGCCTGGGCTGGGTTTGCAGAAGTTACACTTTTCCTGAGTTCTACTACCAGAGTTTAAACAGACAGTGTCAGTTTGCCTAGCTTCTACCTGCCTGCCTCCTCCACGGCATGGCACTCACTGTGTGATGTTTTAATTCCGTTTTTAATCCCTAGACTTGGAGAGGGTTTGCCAGGAGCGTCCTGTCCCTGCTTGTCGTCCCCGTGTGCACGCTGCTGCCTCATCTGGGCTGCATCTCCCCTGACTCTCCTGGAACATGACAAGGCTGCTTTCTAACCTCTCTGTCTCTGTCCCTCGCTGCTCCCCGACTTAACTCCCGTTCTAGCACACAGAGCAGAGCACAGGGCCAAGTAAAGATGGGATTCAACTGCTTTAAGTCAATCTCTAGTGTCCGTAGTCTTCTAGCTGTTTTCTCTCTTACATCAGACACTCTACCTCTCTGACCGATGCTCTGCCTATCAGATATCGTCAATTGAAGAGAGCTAATGTGCTGTGTTGTGGCCCCGGCAAAGGTTTACAAGTGAAGTAGTGGTCCAGGCACTCAGCAGTTTGTAGCGGTCTTGAAGCATTGCTGTTAATGCTGTATTGTGACACTTCTTCTTCATCGTCTGTAACACACACCTTTTGAGCCTCCCAGACAAAGGAGTGTATCTTTGATGGAACAGTCGAGGTGGCTGCACCATTAATCATCTTGGCAACATGCCAAGGCACTGCAGACCTGTCTGAGGTGAACAGAACACATTGCTACCGAGGAGCTCCCCTCATTGAAAACAAAAGACGACGCAGAAACGAGCTGTTCTATGCTATTGATATTAGTAGAATGCCCTGTAGTAACAAATTGACATTATCGTAGCCTATCTCCAGTAGAGAGGGGGAAGAGGGAGAGGATATCAGACTGGTCAGGGGGCTGTACTGTCAGACACAGCGTGCTAGCTACAGCTAACTGGCCAATTAGCTAGCTCCAGCCAGATATTGCTCTTGTTGTTCTTGCTCCTGGTGTTATGGCCTCGCAGAGAAAAAGCCCTCATTATAGAAGACACCGGCTGTCCAGGGCGTTTCAAGCTAGAACTCCTCAGTGGCTGAGCACAGAACTGGACCAGCCCTGGGCCTGTTCTCCTTCCCTTTGCTGCTGTATTACTATCTCTACCATGATACAGAACCACAGCTTTTGTTCATGATCAGTCATGATACGGCTGTCTGGTGCTAACAGCAACTATGCTGTAATTGAGATTGTCATGCATAAAAGATGACCACTTTGTAGAGGTCATAAGGATCCCCATTTTGACATGCACTACTCTCTACTGTAATTGTGGCTGAAATGTAAGGAAATATCCTGTCTGCCTTGTGATCCATGAGACAGCCCTGAATAAGACAGTCTGACCATTCCTTAACAGCAACTCCCTCTGTGCGTGCGTGTGTGTTTCATCAACAAAATAGTGATAACTATTTTTCAGTGGCAATTGACAAGACTATAACTAATTAAATACACCCAGACAACTTAACTAAAATAATTTTTCATTTCAGTTGACTAAAATGAGACTAAATTAACTGGACAAGTGTTTTTGGAGAGATTGAGAGCTTTTCAGTGATAAGCACAATTAATATTAGTAGCACAGATGTTCTGTTCAGCAGTGGGAAGGACGTGCCACACCCAGCAAACACAGCCTACATCAGCTGGTGAGCTGCGGGGGAGCAAGCGATGAGTGTGGGCAGACAGGCTCCGCCTCCGATTATACACATCATGCAGGCGGCTCTCTTACTTCACCTTAGCCTACCAATCACCACCAGCCTTCTAGTTAACTACCCTTTGCCTGGTTAAGAAACACAAGCTGCTTTCCAATAGCAGCATTGAGTTTAATAGTAAAACAACAGTCACAGTTTTTCTCTCCCTTGATTAGGATATAGAGAAGTAGGCTGTCTTTGAAATGTTTAGTCTCGCTCAACCCTCCCACTTTTCCCACTGCATTTCATATCCAGGTTCTGTAGCCAAGTCTCCCTCTTTTCCTCAAAGAAAACGGCTTGACTAGCCATGGGGCTACCGTTCATAATGAGCCATAATACCGGCGCTGCGTTTTCTCTCTTCTTTCTAACGTGCATTAGCGGGCTGCATTTTACATTCATAAAAAATATTGCGAGCCATTCTAAAACAAGGCTACTAGGCAGACCGAACCGTTAACCATTTCTTTAGGCTACATCTTGTCCAGTCATGTTACCTTATTAGCTAGCGAGAGCTAACAACTTATTGGAATGTTCAGATAGAAATATACTATGTAGAACAATCATGCCTCTCTGACATGTTGAATAAAGAATAATGTTGGCTCTGTTACATGAATAGTTCGCTCTATTCATGGAGGTTCGAGAACCTTTTTCAAATGAACGTGGCCCTGATAACAGAACATTACATTAGTAGCACAGAAGAAAATGAAAAGAGATTGCCGCTACACTATATCTGACTGGTTAAATCATTTTATGTTGAGTCAATATGGACCCAGTGACTCAGACTTGAGCACTGGGACTTGGACTTCAGCACAGGGGATTTTGGACTCGATTCGGACTCGAGGTTTACTGACTAGACTGCATCACTGGGCAAAACAGTTATTAGCTCCCAGTCAGTCATTAGCCCCCCTTCTTCTTTTGGACATCAACGTGGCTGCGGCGTCTGTGGAACGCTGATAACAATGGTAGCGACGCGACCAAGTGATCGAAATGCAACCCATACTACTTTGCCAATACTTTGAGGCACCATCTGGTGATTGTGCTCTGCAGTAGTAATTGTCAGCGGTGTCAGATCCCTGCCTGTGTTTGAGCTGAGCTCTCAGTGCTCTGCCTCGGGCAACTCCAGGGCTGACAGGCTTAAGTGAGGGAGCATCGTGTGGAGGAGAGCAGGGAGAAGAGTCCGCCACTCCGCAGCCCTGCAGGTGAGATTGGCTGGGGGAGGAAAGGAGAGTGGAGGGGAGGTTGCATGCGCTGTGCTGCGCTCCTCACCAGCTCAGGAAATGTAAAAGCTGTCAGAGCCGGGACCATCATCTGTCTGCCGAGCAACAGCCAGGGTTAAAGAAACGCACCTCTAATCTAGTTAATTTCAGCCCCTCCATCCCCAAAACATGTCAGTGAATTCCCCTGCAGATACAATTTGGGGACTTTACAGTGTATAGCCAGTGTGATTCATGTATTTATCTGGCTCTTGCAGTAATCTGCTGTGGCTTGGCTGAGGATGGCAGATCAGAGTTATCTCCAGGCGATGCAGTAGCTACTCTCTCTGACATTTGAGTGAGCGCTGGTTGCCCACAACAGCAGCAGCAGCGTAGAGATATGGGTGCCTCTCCTCTGACTCCTTCTGATAGCACCTGATCAGCTATGAGTTACAGAACTAGCACACACACAACCTCTGCCCTCAGCCAATCACATTCAACACAGCAACTCGTTTTGGAGTTTGTTTGTGCTGCTTAGCATTTCTATTGATTTGAATATACATATTGCAAGCTTGCTAATGGAACCTTTTGTGGTTGTTTTTCCTCTTTCCATTTGATTTCTAGTCTTTCATTTCTCCCTTTGCCTCTCTAAGCTCGGCAGACTTTCAGAAGTCAGCCTTTGTTTTTCCACTGCGCGTTCTCTGGAGGAGATTAAAAATAATTGAAATCTGCAGTAATTAAGGCCTAATCTCTGTGTTCCGTTATATTTACTTAGAGATTTTGAATTCCGAAATTACTGCTCATATGCACAGCCTGCTTCACTCAAAGCGGCCTAAGCGGCTCAGTTAATATTTTTATTTAAGACCTCGCCTTCAATTTGGTTCAATTCGGTTCAGCTTTGGCTGCGGCAAACCAATTTTCTGCTTCAGGCCCCTTTAATAAACCTGCTGCGCTATCTGGAGCTTCCTTCCCTGATGAAGGCAGTTTATTTTAAATTAAAGGAGAGTTCCTTATCTTACCAGCGCAAAGAAGAGCGTTGCTTTAGTCTTTTTCTCTGCCGCTGTCGTTATTAAACAGAGGAAGGAAGAGCTTCAGCGTTGGGTAAAACGGGGATCAGATACACGGACTCATCCTCCCTTAAACACGCCTTGATGGGCTGTTGATGGAGATTTATTTCCCATCCTTCGTATTTTTCTTCTCTCCTCTTAACCGTTCAGATAAGACAAGCAACTCACAAGGAAACGCTAGCGATAGCATATCGCTCTGCTGCTTGGTAATATGCTGCGTGATGTGATGGGAGCCTTGGATGTGTTTTAATTGAAATGCCGGGGTTGGCTTGCACGCCGAATCAAAGCTGAGCCCAGGTTTTAATTCGGGTTTCAATTAAGCGCCGTGTCAAACGGTCCTCTGAGAGTAGCTGTTGGAGTGCATTGCAGAGAGAGAGGGAGAGGATAGGAGGGTTTAATGCACATGACTTTGCATAATCAATCAAATTTCATTAAGCATGGCAACCTGGCAATGAATCTGCCACAAAGTTCCATCACTGGGAAATCGGAATGCAGAGACCAATTATGTTACATATCACATATCATATTACAACAAGCTAATTCAATCTCTGAATTCAGCCTGATTTGATCAGCTCATTTTGATTCGTTCAATTAGGAATGATTTATTCATTTCTGCACCGTTTGTAATCTGTAGCCGTACGCTGGTTATGGTTGATAGAAAGAGGTTGTACTGTACTAAGCAGCCCTCCATATTAAAGTCAACATCTTTCGGAAGACACAAACATAAACCGTTTACTCTGTCTGTGTCTATGGGAATCTTGGGGGCTCAATGACATCACTGCTGAAAGGTTGCTAGGGTGACCGTGTGTCCCTGCCTCCTCTAGCCACAGTATCAGGTTATTTATCATCGTTGTATTAGTCAATGCCGCGCTTGTCACCGGCTCTATTAGTGAATATCCTCTCTGCCAGTAATTCAGTTGAACCTGTCTCTCCCCACCTATTCATTCCACTAAAGTGTCCGCAGGATGGAGAGGGAGACATTTGTACACACTGGGGGATGTTGGTGTGTGTATTGGTATGTAATGTGAAATATGAGTGTGTGTTTGTGTGTATAGGTATGTAATGTGAAATATGAATGTGTGTGTTTGTGTGTATTGGTATGTAATGTGAAATATGTTTGTGTGTATTGGTATGTAATGTGAAATATGTGGTTGTGTATTGGTATGTAATGTGAAATATGTTTGTGTGTATTGGTATGTAATGTGAAATATGTTTGTGTGTATTGGTATGTAATGTGAAATATGTTTGTGTGTATTGGTATGTAATGTGAAATATGAGTGTATGTTTGTGTGTATTGGTATGTAATGTGAAATATGTTTGTGTATTGGTATGTAATGTGAAATATGTTTGTGTGTATTGGTATGTAATGTGAAATATGAGTGTATGTTTGTGTGTATTGGTATGTAATGTGAAATATGTTTGTGTGTATTGGTATGTAATGTGAAATATGTTTGTGTGTATTGGTATGTAATGTGAAATATGTTTGTGTGTATTGGTATGTAATGTGAAAATATTGTATGTAATGTGAAATATGTTTTGTGTATTGGTATGTAATGTGAAATTGTGTATTGGTATGTAATGTGAAATATGAGTGTATGTTTGTGTGTATTGGTATGTGAAAATGTATTGAAATATGTTTGTGTGTATTGGTATGTAATGTGAAATATGAGTGTATGTTTGTGTGTATTGGTATGTAATGTGAAAAATATGTAAGTGAAATATGTTTGTGTGTATTGGTATGTAATGTGAAATATGTTTGTGTGTATTTATGTAATGAAATAATTGTATGTAATGTGAAATATGAGTGTATGTTTGTGTGTATTGGTATGTAATGTGAAATATGTTTGTGTGTATTGGTATGTAATGTGAAATATGAGTGTATGTTTGTGTGTATTGGTATGTAATGTGAAATATGAGTGTATGTTTGTGTGTATTGGTATGTAATGTGAAATATGAGTGTAATGTATTGGTAAATAAAATGAGTGTATGTTTGTGTGTATTGGTATGTAATGTGAAATATGAGTGTATGTTTGTGTGTATTGGTATGTAATGTGAAATATGAGTGTATGTTTGTGTGTATTGGTATGTAATGTGAAATATGAGTGTATGTTTGTGTGTATTGGTATGTAATGTGAAATATGTTTGTGTATTGGTATGTAATGTGAAATATTTGTATTATTTATTTCACCTTTATTTAACCAGGTAGGCTAGTTGAGAACAAGTTCTCATTTACAACTGCGACCTGGTCAAGATAAAGCAAAGCAGTTCGACACATACAACAACACAGAGTTACACATGGAATAAACAAAACATAGTCAATAATACAGCAGAACAAAAGAAAAGAAAAATGTTTTGAGTGTGTTTGTGTGAGACGGGAGGTTTCTTTTCATGTACAATGTGGAAACAGTTATAATGTAGATGAATCAAGAATAGTGGTTGCCATTTAGCTTTCTTATTAACTTAGAACATTTTATTGTCTTAAAGTGTCCTTCACATCAATCCAGTGGAGGTTTTAGCATGTAAATCTTGGTGGGGCAAATTCAACCAACATATTTTTTTTAGGTGCATGCCAGCGACGCTACTACACAACAGTAAACAATAGATGAAATGCACTATAACGTTGACAAATGGTGCCCACAAACTGTTAGGGCCACATAAAGCTGTCCCAACAGCAGAGATTTCTTTACACCACGACGGAGTGAATCCTTACCACCGCTACACCTGGCTATCAGCGGAGCCTTGTCTGGCAGCGAAAACACTTCATTGAGCTACTGATATGGCTGATTTGCTGAAAGATGCACTATGCAGAAATCTCTCTGCCATTTCCTGGTTACTTGTTTTGTCAAATAAACTAAAATTAGGTGATCTATTTGAATTTTAGCAAGTATAGTTTAGAGAATCGTTGTACCATATAAACTGCTGTGCAATATCTTTTCCATAATCCAGAATATTATATTTTCAGCGGTTTGAAGATGATGTACTAAACCGAAAGTAGAAAATACAAAAATGAAAACTGAAGAATAGAAAGACCGCTTCTTAGACTTGGTTTCAATGAGAATGACAGATCTATAACTCCCATTTCTATGTACATATTGCAGCTTTAAATAAATATGGTTTCTACTGACTCCTAGTGGATTTGTGTAACTCGATAAGAACCCATTCTCCTTCAATAATAACAAATGTCGACATTACTTTTTGACTTTTGAACCATACATCAACATTCTTATATTTATGTTCAGTAAATGTAACTTTACTCTTCTTTAAGCCACCACACATAATGGAAGAGAGAGAGACGCGGACGCAGCGGTTAGCCAACCATTTTTATTATGTAGTCTAAAAAGGAAGGAAAATAATCCACTTTTATAGCCAATATACCAACACACAGATTGCACAAACAAAACAACCCTTGCAATATCAACTGGAATTACATGGGTCTATTAGTGAACCTTTTGTGGAACAGAAATATTTGAATGGGAAGAGACTGTCACTGGCAAACATGGTTACAGACCCAACAACATTATATAGTATCCCCTCCTCATGGTTACAGACCCAACAACATTATATAGTATCCCCTCCTCATGGTTACAGACCCAACAACATTATATAGTATCCCCTCCTCATGGTTACAGACCCAACAACATTATATAGTATCCCCTCCTCATGGTTACAGACCCAACAACATTATATAATATCCTCTCCTCATGGTTACAGACCCAACAACATTATACAGTATCCCCTCCTCAGGGTTACAGACCCAACAACATTATATAGTATCCCTTCCTCATGGTTACAGACCCAACAACATTATATAGTATCCCCTCCTCATGATTATAGACCCAACAACATTATACAGTATCCCCTCCTCATGGTTACAGACCCAACAACATTATATAGTATCCCTTCCTCATGGTTACAGACCCAACAACATTATATAGTATCCCCTCCTGATGGTTACAGACCAAACAACATTATACAGTATCCCCTCCTCAGGGTTACAGACCCAACAACATTATATAGTATCCCTTCCTCATGGTTACAGACCCAACAACATTATATAGTATCCCCTCCTCATGGTTACAGACCCAACAACATTATACAGTATCCCCCTCCTCATGGTTACAGACCCAACAACATTATATAGTATCCCTTCCTCATGGTTACAGACCCAACAACATTATATAGTATCCCCTCCTGATGGTTACAGACCAAACAACATTATACAGTATCCTCTCCTCAGGGTTACAGACCCAACAACATTATATAGTATCCCCTCCTCATGGTTACAGACCCAACAACATTATATAGTATCCCCTCCTGATGGTTACAGACCCAACAACATTATATAGTATCCCCTCCTCATGGTTACAGACCCAACAACATTATATAGTATCCCCTCCTGATGGTTACAGACCCAACAACATTATATAGTATCCCCTCCTGATGGTTACAGACCCAACAACATTATATAGTATCCCCTCCTCATGGTTACAGACCCAACAACATTATATAGTATCCTCCTGATGGTTACAGACCCAACAACATTATATAGTATCCCCTCCTCATGGTTACAGACCCAACAACATTATATAGTATCCCCTCCATTATGATGGTTACAGACCCAACAACATTATATAGTATCCCCTCCTGATGGTTACAGACCCAACAACATTATATAGTATCCCCTCCTGATGGTTACAGACCCAACAACATTATATAGTATCCCCTCCTGATGGTTACAGACCCAACAACATTATATAGTATCCCCTCCTCATGGTTACAGACCCAACAACATTATATAGTATCCCCTCCTGATGGTTACAGACCCAACAACATTATACATTATCCCCTCCTCATGGTTACAGACCCAACAACATTATATAGTATCCCCTCATGGTTCCAGACCTGACAACATTATACATTATCCCCTCATGGTTACAGACCCAACAACATTATATAGTATCCCCTCCTCATGGTTACAGACCCAACAACATTATACATTATCCCCTCCTCATGGTTACAGACCCAACAACATTATATAGTATCCCTTCCTCATGGTTACAGACCCAACAACATTATATAGTATCCCTTCCTCATGGTTACAGACCCAACAACATTATATAGTATCCCCTCCTCATGGTTACAGACCCAACAACATTATATAGTATCCCCTCCTCATGGTTACAGACCCAACAACATTATATAGTATCCCCTCCTCATGGTTACAGACCCAACAACATTATATAGTATCCCCTCCTGATGGTTACAGACCCAACAACATTATATAGTATCCCCTCCTGATGGTTACAGACCCAACAACATTATACATTATCCCCTCCTCATGGTTACAGACCCAACAACATTATATAGTATCCCTTCCTCATGGTTACAGACCCAACAACATTATATAATATCCCCTCCTCATGGTTACAGACCCAACAACATTATACATTATCCCCTCCTCATGGTTACAGACCCAACAACATTATATAGTATCCCTTCCTCATGGTTACAGACCCAACAACATTATATAGTATCCCCTCCTCATGGTTACAGACCCAACAACATTATACATTATCCCCTCCTGATGGTTACAGACCCAACAACATTATATAGTATCCTCCTCATGGTTACAGACCCAACAACATTATACATTATCCCCTCCTGATGGTTACAGACCCAACAACATTATATAGTATCCCTTCCTCATGGTTACAGACCCAACAACATTATATAGTATCCCCTCCTCATGGTTACAGACCCAACAACATTATACATTATCCCCTCCTGATGGTTACAGACCCAACAACATTATATAGTATCCCCTCCTCATGGTTACAGACCCAACAACATTATACATTATCCCCTCCTCATGGTTACAGACCCAACAACATTATATAGTATCCCCTCATGGTTCCAGACCTGACAACATTATACATTATCCCCTCATGGTTACAGTGCCAACAACATTATATAGTATCCCTCCTCATGGTTACAGACCCAACAACATTATACATTATCCCCTCCTCATGGTTACAGACCCAACAACATTATATAGTATCCCTTCCTCATGGTTACAGACCCAACAACATTATATAGTATCCCCTCCTCATGGTTACAGACCCAACAACATTATATAGTATCCCCTCCTCATGGTTACAGACCCAACAACATTATATAGTATCCCTCCTGATGGTTACAGACCCAACAACATTATACATTATCCCCTCCTCATGGTTACAGACCCAACAACATTATATAGTATCCCCTCATGGTTCCAGACCTGACAACATTATACATTATCCCCTCATGGTTACAGTGACCCAACAACTTTATATAGTATCCCCTCCTCATGGTTACAGACCCAACAACATTATACATTATCCCCTCCTCATGGTTACAGACCCAACAACATTATATAGTATCCCCTCCTGATGGTTACAGACCCAACAACATTATACATTATCCCCTCATGGTTACAGACCCAACAACATTATATAGTATCCCTTCCTCATGGTTACAGACCCAACAACATTATATAGTATCCCCTCCTCATGGTTACAGACCCAACAACATTATACATTATCCCCTCCTCATGGTTACAGACCCAACAACATTATATAGTATCCCTTCCTCATGGTTACAGACCCAACAACATTATATAGTATCCCTTCCTCATGGTTACAGACCCAACAACATTATATAGTATCCCCTCCTCATGGTTACAGACCCAACAACATTATATAGTATCCCCTCCTCATGGTTACAGACCCAACAACATTATATAGTATCCCCTCCTCATGGTTACAGACCCAACAACATTATATAGTATCCCCTCCTCATGGTTACAGACCCAACAACATTATATAGTATCCCCTCCTCATGGTTACAGACCCAACAACATTATATAGTATCCCCTCCTGATGGTTACAGACCCAACAACATTATATAGTATCCCCTCCTCATGGTTACAGACCCAACAACATTATATAGTATCCCCTCCTGATGGTTACAGACCCAACAACATTATATAGTATCCCCTCCTGATGGTTACAGACCCAACAACATTATATAGTATCCCCTCCTCATGGTTACAGACCCAACAACATTATATAGTATCCCCTCCTGATGGTTACAGACCCAACAACATTATATAGTATCCCCTCCTGATGGTTACAGACCCAACAACATTATATAGTATCCCCTCCTGATGGTTACAGACCCAACAACATTATACAGTATCCCCTCCTCAGGGTTACAGACCCAACAACATTATATAGTATCCCTCCTCATGGTTACAGACCCAACAACATTATATAGTATCCCCTCCTCATGGTTACAGACCCAACAACATTATATAGTATCCCCTCCTCATGGTTACAGACCCAACAACATTATATAGTATCCCTTCCTCATGGTTACAGACCCAACAACATTATATAGTATCCCCTCCTGATGGTTACAGACCAAACAACATATACAGTATCCCCTCCTCATGGTTACAGACCCAACAACATTATATAGTATCCCCTCCTCATGGTTACAGACCCAACAACATTATATAGTATCCCCTCCTGATGGTTACAGACCCAACAACATTATATAGTATCCCCTCCTCATGGTTACAGACCCAACAACATTATATAGTATCCCCTCCTGATGGTTACAGACCCAACAACATTATATAGTATCCCCTCCTGATGGTTACAGACCCAACAACATTATATAGTATCCCCTCCTGATGGTTACAGACCCAACAACATTATATAGTATCCCCTCCTCATGGTTACAGACCCAACAACATTATATAGTATCCCCTCCTGATGGTTACAGACCCAACAACATTATACATTATCCCCTCCTCATGGTTACAGACCCAACAACATTATATAGTATCCCCTCATGGTTCCAGACCTGACAACATTATACATTATCCCCTCATGGTTACAGACCCAACAACATTATATAGTATCCCCTCCTCATGGTTACAGACCCAACAACATTATATAGTATCCCCTCCTCATGGTTACAGACCCAACAACATTATATAGTATCCCCTCCTCATGGTTACAGACCCAACAACATTATACATTATCCCCTCCTGATGGTTACAGACCCAACAACATTATATAGTATCCCCTCCTCATGGTTACAGACCCAACAACATTATACATTATCCCCTCCTGATGGTTACAGACCCAACAACATTATATAGTATCCCTTCCTCATGGTTACAGACCCAACAACATTATATAGTATCCCCTCCTCATGGTTACAGACCCAACAACATTATACATTATCCCCTCCTGATGGTTACAGACCCAACAACATTATATAGTATCCCCTCCTCATGGTTACAGACCCAACAACATTATACATTATCCCCTCCTCATGGTTACAGACCCAACAACATTATATAGTATCCCCTCATGGTTCCACACCTGACAACATTATACATTATCCCCTCATGGTTACAGTGCCAACAACATTATATAGTATCCCCTCCTCATGGTTACAGACCCAACAACATTATACATTATCCCCTCCTCATGGTTACAGACCCAACAACATTATATAGTATCCCTTCCTCATGGTTACAGACCCAACAACATTATATAGTATCCCCTCCTCATGGTTACAGACCCAACAACATTATATAGTATCCCCTCCTCATGGTTACAGACCCAACAACATTATATAGTATCCCCTCCTGATGGTTACAGACCCAACAACATTATACATTATCCCCTCCTCATGGTTACAGACCCAACAACATTATATAGTATCCCCTCATGGTTCCAGACCTGACAACATTATACATTATCCCCTCATGGTTACAGTGCCAACAACTTTATATAGTATCCCCTCCTCATGGTTACAGACCCAACAACATTATACATTATCCCCTCCTCATGGTTACAGACCCAACAACATTATATAGTATCCCCTCCTGATGGTTACAGACCCAACAACATTATACATTATCCTCCTCATGGTTACAGACCCAACAACATTATATAGTATCCCTTCCTCATGGTTACAGACCCAACAACATTATATAGTATCCCCTCCTCATGGTTACAGACCCAACAACATTATACATTATCCCTCCTCATGGTTACAGACCCAACAACATTATATAGTATCCCTTCCTCATGGTTACAGACCCAACAACATTATATAGTATCCCTTCCTCATGGTTACAGACCCAACAACATTATATAGTATCCCCTCCTCATGGTTACAGACCCAACAACATTATATAGTATCCCCTCCTCATGGTTACAGACCCAACAACATTATATAGTATCCCCTCCTCATGGTTACAGACCCAACAACATTATATAGTATCCCCTCCTCATGGTTACAGACCCAACAACATTATATAGTATCCCCTCCTCATGGTTACAGACCCAACAACATTATATAGTATCCCCTCCTGATGGTTACAGACCCAACAACATTATATAGTATCCCCTCCTCATGGTTACAGACCCAACAACATTATATAGTATCCCCTCCTGATGGTTACAGACCCAACAACATTATATAGTATCCCCTCCTCATGGTTACAGACCCAACAACATTATATAGTATCCCCTCCTGATGGTTACAGACCCAACAACATTATATAGTATCCCCTCCTGATGGTTACAGACCCAACAACATTATATAGTATCCCCTCCTCATGGTTACAGACCCAACAACATTATATAGTATCCCCTCCTGATGGTTACAGACCCAACAACATTATATAGTATCCCTCCTGATGGTTACAGACCCAACAACATTATATAGTATCCCCTCCTGATGGTTACAGACCCAACAACATTATACAGTATCCCCTCCTCAGGGTTACAGACCCAACAACATTATATAGTATCCCTTCCTCATGGTTACAGACCCAACAACATTATATAGTATCCCCTCCTCATGGTTACAGACCCAACAACATTATATAGTATCCCCTCCTCATGGTTACAGACCCAACAACATTATATAGTATCCCTTCCTCATGGTTACAGACCCAACAACATTATATAGTATCCCCTCCTGATGGTTACAGACCAAACAACATTATACAGTATCCCCTCCTCATGGTTACAGACCCAACAACATTATATAGTATCCCCTCCTCATGGTTACAGACCCAACAACATTATATAGTATCCCCTCCTGATGGTTACAGACCCAACAACATTATATAGTATCCCCTCCTCATGGTTACAGACCCAACAACATTATATAGTATCCCCTCCTCATGGTTACAGACCCAACAACATTATATAGTATCCCCTCCTGATGGTTACAGACCCAACAACATTATATAGTATCCCCTCCTGATGGTTACAGACCCAACAACATTATATAGTATCCCCTCCTCATGGTTACAGACCCAACAACATTATATAGTATCCCCTCCTGATGGTTACAGACCCAACAACATTATACATTATCCCCTCCTCATGGTTACAGACCCAACAACATTATATAGTATCCCCTCATGGTTCCAGACCTGACAACATTATACATTATCCCCTCATGGTTACAGACCCAACAACATTATATAGTATCCCCTCCCCATGGTTACAGACCCAACAACATTATATAGTATCCCTTCCTCATGGTTACAGACCCAACAACATTATATAGTATCCCCTCCTCATGGTTACAGACCCAACAACATTATACATTATCCCCTCCTGATGGTTACAGACCCAACAACATTATATAGTATCCCCTCCTCATGGTTACAGACCCAACAACATTATACATTATCCCCTCCTGATGGTTACAGACCCAACAACATTATATAGTATCCCTTCCTCATGGTTACAGACCCAACAACATTATATAGTATCCCCTCCTCATGGTTACAGACCCAACAACATTATACATTATCCCCTCCTGATGGTTACAGACCCAACAACATTATATAGTATCCCCTCCTCATGGTTACAGACCCAACAACATTATACATTATCCCCTCCTCATGGTTACAGACCCAACAACATTATATAGTATCCCCTCATGGTTCCACACCTGACAACATTATACATTATCCCCTCATGGTTACAGACCCAACAACATTATATAGTATCCCCTCCTCATGGTTACAGACCCAACAACATTATACATTATCCCCTCCTCATGGTTACAGACCCAACAACATTATATAGTATCCCTTCCTCATGGTTACAGACCCAACAACATTATATAGTATCCCCTCCTCATGGTTACAGACCCAACAACATTATATAGTATCCCCTCCTCATGGTTACAGACCCAACAACATTATATAGTATCCCCTCCTCATGGTTACAGACCCAACAACATTATACATTATCCCCTCCTCATGGTTACAGACCCAACAACATTATATAGTATCCCCTCATGGTTCCAGACCTGACAACATTATACATTATCCCCTCATGGTTACAGTGCCAACAACTTTATATAGTATCCCCTCCTCATGGTTACAGACCCAACAACATTATACATTATCCCCTCCTCATGGTTACAGACCCAACAACATTATATAGTATCCCCTCCTGATGGTTACAGACCCAACAACATTATACATTATCCCCTCATGGTTACAGACCCAACAACATTATATAGTATCCCTTCCTCATGGTTACAGACCCAACAACATTATATAGTATCCCCTCCTCATGGTTACAGACCCAACAACATTATACATTATCCCCTCCTCATGGTTACAGACCCAACAACATTATATAGTATCCCTTCCTCATGGTTACAGACCCAACAACATTATATAGTATCCCTCCTCATGGTTACAGACCCAACAACATTATATAGTATCCCCTCCTCATGGTTACAGACCCAACAACATTATATAGTATCCCCTCCTCATGGTTACAGACCCAACAACATTATATAGTATCCCCTCCTCATGGTTACAGACCCAACAACATTATATAGTATCCCCTCCTCATGGTTACAGACCCAACAACATTATATAGTATCCCCTCCTCATGGTTACAGACCCAACAACATTATATAGTATCCCCTCCTCATGGTTACAGACCCAACAACATTATATAGTATCCCCTCCTCATGGTTACAGACCCAACAACATTATATAGTATCCCCTCCTGATGGTTACAGACCCAACAACATTATATAGTATCCCCTCCTGATGGTTACAGACCCAACAACATTATATAGTATCCCCTCCTCATGGTTACAGACCCAACAACATTATATAGTATCCCCTCCTGATGGTTACAGACCCAACAACATTATATAGTATCCCCTCCTGATGGTTACAGACCCAACAACATTATATAGTATCCCCTCCTGATGGTTACAGACCCAACAACATTATACAGTATCCCCTCCTCAGGGTTACAGACCCAACAACATTATATAGTATCCCTTCCTCATGGTTACAGACCCAACAACATTATATAGTATCCCCTCCTCATGGTTACAGACCCAACAACATTATATAGTATCCCCTCCTCATGGTTACAGACCCAACAACATTATATAGTATCCCTTCCTCATGGTTACAGACCCAACAACATTATATAGTATCCCCTCCTGATGGTTACAGACCAAACAACATTATACAGTATCCCCTCCTCATGGTTACAGACCCAACAACATTATATAGTATCCCCTCCTCATGGTTACAGACCCAACAACATTATATAGTATCCCCTCCTGATGGTTACAGACCCAACAACATTATATAGTATCCCCTCCTCATGGTTACAGACCCAACAACATTATATAGTATCCCTCCTGATGGTTACAGACCCAACAACATTATATAGTATCCCCTCCTGATGGTTACAGACCCAACAACATTATATAGTATCCCCTCCTGATGGTTACAGACCCAACAACATTATATAGTATCCCCTCCTCATGGTTACAGACCCAACAACATTATATAGTATCCCCTCCTGATGGTTACAGACCCAACAACATTATACATTATCCCCCTCATGGTTACAGACCCAACAACATTATATAGTATCCCCTCATGGTTCCAGACCCAACATTATACATTATCCCCTCCTCATGGTTACAGACCCAACAACATTATATAGTATCCCCTCCTCATGGTTACAGACCCAACAACATTATATAGTATCCCCTCCTCATGGTTACAGACCCAACAACATTATATAGTATCCCCTCCTGATGGTTACAGACCCAACAACATTATATAGTATCCCCTCCTCATGGTTACAGACCCAACAACATTATATAGTATCCCCTCCTCATGGTTACAGACCCAACAACATTATATAGTATCCTCCTCATGGTTACAGACCCAACAACATTATATAGTATCCCCTCCTGATGGTTACAGACCCAACAACATTATATAGTATCCCCTCCTGATGGTTACAGACCCAACAACATTATACATTATCCCCTCCTCATGGTTACAGACCCAACAACATTATATAGTATCCCTTCCTCATGGTTACAGACCCAACAACATTATATAGTATCCCCTCCTCATGGTTACAGACCCAACAACATTATACATTATCCCCTCCTCATGGTTACAGACCCAACAACATTATATAGTATCCCTTCCTCATGGTTACAGACCCAACAACATTATATAGTATCCCCTCCTCATGGTTACAGACCCAACAACATTATATAGTATCCCCTCCTCATGGTTACAGACCCAACAACATTATATAGTATCCCCTCCTCATGGTTACAGACCCAACAACATTATATAGTATCCCCTCATGGTTCCAGACCTGACAACATTATACATTATCCCCTCATGGTTACAGTGCCAACAACATTATATAGTATCCCCTCCTCATGGTTACAGACCCAACAACATTATACATTATCCCCTCCTCATGGTTACAGACCCAACAACATTATATAGTATCCCTTCCTCATGGTTACAGACCCAACAACATTATATAGTATCCCCTCCTCATGGTTACAGACCCAACAACATTATATAGTATCCCCTCCTGATGGTTACAGACCCAACAACATTATATAGTATCCCCTCCTCATGGTTACAGACCCAACAACATTATATAGTATCCCCTCCTGATGGTTACAGACCCAACAACATTATATAGTATCCCCTCCTGATGGTTACAGACCCAACAACATTATATAGTATCCCCTCCTGATGGTTACAGACCCAACAACATTATATAGTATCCCCTCCTCATGGTTACAGACCCAACAACATTATACATTATCCCCTCATGGTTACAGACCCAACAACATTATATAGTATCCCTTCCTCATGTTTACAGACCCAACAACATTATATAGTATCCCCTCCTCATGGTTACAGACCCAACAACATTATATAGTATCCCCTCATCATGGTTACAGACCCAACAACATTATATAGTATCCTCCTCATGGTTCCAGACCCAACAACATTATACATTATCCCCTCATGGTTACAGACCCAACAACATTATATAGTATCCCCTCCTCATGGTTACAGACCCAACAACATTATACATTATCCCCTCCTCATGGTTACAGACCCAACAACATTATACATTATCCCCTCCTCATGGTTACAGACCCAACAACATTATATAGTATCCCTTCCTCATGGTTACAGACCCAACAACATTATATAGTATCCCCTCCTCATGGTTACAGACCCAACAACATTATATAGTATCCCCTCCTGATGGTTACAGACCCAACAACATTATATAGTATCCCCTCCTCATGGTTACAGACCCAACAACATTATACATTATCCCCTCCTCATGGTTACAGACCCAACAACATTATATAGTATCCCCTCATGGTTCCAGACCTGACAACATTATACATTATCCCCTCATGGTTACAGTGCCAACAACATTATATAGTATCCCCTCCTCATGGTTACAGACCCAACAACATTATACATTATCCCCTCCTCATGGTTACAGACCCAACAACATTATATAGTATCCCTTCCTCATGGTTACAGACCCAACAACATTATATAGTATCCCCTCCTCATGGTTACAGACCCAACAACATTATATAGTATCCCCTCCTGATGGTTACAGACCCAACAACATTATATAGTATCCCCTCCTCATGGTTACAGACCCAACAACATTATATAGTATCCCCTCCTGATGGTTACAGACCCAACAACATTATATAGTATCCCCTCCTCATGGTTACAGACCCAACAACATTATACATTATCCCCTCATGGTTACAGACCCAACAACATTATATAGTATCCCTTCCTCATGGTTACAGACCCAACAACATTATATAGTATCCCCTCCTCATGGTTACAGACCCAACAACATTATACATTATCCCCTCCTCATGGTTACAGACCCAACAACATTATATAGTATCCCTTCCTCATGGTTACAGACCCAACAACATTATATAGTATCCCCTCCTCATGGTTACAGACCCAACAACATTATATAGTATCCCCTCCTGATGTTTACAGACCCAACAACATTATATAGTATCCCCTCCTCATGGTTACAGACCCAACAACATTATATAGTATCCCCTCCTCATGGTTACAGACCCAACAACATTATATAGTATCCCCCCTCATGGTTCCAGACCCAACAACATTATACATTATCCCCCCTCATGGTTACAGTGCCAACAACATTATATAGTATCCCCTCCTCATGGTTACAGACCCAACAACATTATACATTATCCCCTCCTCATGGTTACAGACCCAACAACATTATATAGTATCCCTTCCTCATGGTTACAGACCCAACAACATTATATAGTATCCCCTCCTCATGGTTACAGACCCAACAACATTATATAGTATCCCCTCCTGATGTTTACAGACCCAACAACATTATATAGTATCCCCTCCTCATGGTTACAGACCCAACAACATTATATAGTATCCCCTCCTCATGGTTACAGACCCAACAACATTATATAGTATCCCCTTCCTCATGGTTCCAGACCCAACAACATTATACATTATCCCCTCATGGTTACAGTGCCAACAACATTATATAGTATCCCCTCCTCATGGTTACAGACCCAACAACATTATACATTATCCCCTCCTCATGGTTACAGACCCAACAACATTATATAGTATCCCCTCCTCATGGTTACAGACCCAACAACATTATATAGTATCCCCTCCTGATGGTTACAGACCCAACAACATTATATAGTATCCCCTCCTGATGGTTACAGACCCAACAACATTATACATTATCCCCTCCTCATGGTTACAGACCCAACAACATTATATAGTATCCCTTCCTCATGGTTACAGACCCAACAACATTATATAGTATCCCCTCCTCATGGTTACAGACCCAACAACATTATACATTATCCCCTCCTCATGGTTACAGACCCAACATTATTATATAGTATCCCTTCCTCATGGTTACAGACCCAACAACATTATATAGTATCCCCTCCTCATGGTTACAGACCCAACAACATTATATAGTATCCCCTCCTCATGGTTACAGACCCAACAACATTATATAGTATCCCCTCCTCATGGTTACAGACCCAACAACATTATATAGTATCCCCTCCTCATGGTTACAGACCCAACAACATTATATAGTATCCCCTCCTCATGGTTACAGACCCAACAACATTATACATTATCCCCTCATGGTTACAGACCCAACAACATTATATAGTATCCCTTCCTCATGTTTACAGACCCAACAACATTATATAGTATCCCCTCCTCATGGTTACAGACCCAACAACATTATATAGTATCCCCTCCTCATGGTTACAGACCCAACAACATTATACATTATCCCCTCCTCATGGTTACAGACCCAACAACATTATATAGTATCCCCTCATGGTTCCAGACCTGACAACATTATACATTATCCCCTCATGGTTACAGACCCAACAACATTTATATAGTATCCCCTCCTCATGGTTACAGATCCAACAACATTATACATTATCCCCTCCTCATGGTTACAGACCCAACAACATTATATAGTATCCCTTCCTCATGGTTACAGACCCAACAACATTATATAGTATCCTCCTCATGGTTACAGACCCAACAACATTATATAGTATCCCCTCCTCATGGTTACAGACCCAACAACATTATATAGTATCCCCTCCTCATGGTTACAGACCCAACAACATTATACATTATCCCCTCCTCATGGTTACAGACCCAACAACATTATATAGTATCCCCTCATGGTTCCAGACCTGACAACATTATACATTATCCCCTCATGGTTACAGTGCCAACAACATTATATAGTATCCCCTCCTCATGGTTACAGACCCAACAACATTATACATTATCCCAATATCATGGTTACAGACCCAAAAACATTATATAGTATCCCACCTCATGGTTACAGACCCAACAACATTATATAGTATCCCCTCCTCATGGTTACAGACCCAACAACATTATATAGTATCCCCTCCTCATGGTTACAGACCCAACAACATATATATAGTATCCCCTCCTGATGGTTACAGACCCAACAACATTATACATTATCCCCTCCTCATGGTTACAGACCCAACAACATTTATAGTATCCCTTCCTCATGGTTACAGACCCAACAACATTATATAGTATCCCCTCCTCATGGTTACAGACCCAACAACATTATACATTATCCCCTCCTCATGGTTACAGACCCAACAACATTATATAGTATCATCTTCCTCATGGTTACAGACCCAAAATTCAATTATTGTATCCCTTCCTCTGGTTACAGACCCAACAACATTATATAGGCCCTCCAGTTGATGGTTACAGACCCAACAACATTATATAGTATCCCCTCCTCATGGTTACAGACCCAACAACATTATATAGTATCCCGACCTGGGTTAAGTGACCCAAAAATTATATAGTATCCCATTGATGGTTCAGACCCAAGAAACAGTTATATCATTCTTAAATGGAAGAAGTTTTGGAACCACCAAGACTCTTCCTAGAGCTGGCCAAACTGAGCAAACTGGGGAGAAGGGTCTTAGTCAGGGAGGTGGCCAAGAACTTGACAGAGCTCCAGAGTTCCTCTATGGAGATGGGAGGACAACCCCCTCTGCAGCTCACCACCAATCATGCCTTTATGGTAGAGTGGCCAGACGGAAGCCACCCCTCAGTAAAAGGCACATGACAGCCCGTTTGCAGTTTGCCAAAAGGCACCTAAAGACTCTCAGACCATGAGAAACAAGATTCTCTGGTCTGATGAAACCAAGATTGAACTCTTTGGCCTGAATGCCAAGTGTCACGTCTGGAGGAAACCTGGCACCATCCCTATGGTGAAGTCTGGTGGTAAATCCTGTGGGGATGTTTTTCAGCGGGAGGGACTACAGTAGGAGACTAGTCAGGATCGAGGCAAAGATAAACAGAGCATAGTACAGAGACATCCTTGATGAAAACCTGCTCCAGAGCGTTCAGGACCTCAAACTGGAGCAAAGGTTCACCTTCCAACAGGACAACGACCCTAAACACACAGCCAAGACAACCCAGCTAGAGCTCGGATTTAAACCCGATCTAACATCTCTGGAGAGACCTGAAAAGCTGTGCAGCAATGCTTCCCATCCAACCTGACAGAGCTTGAGAGGATCTGCAGAGAAGAATGGGAGAAACTCCCCAAATACAGGTGTGCCAAGCTTGTAGCATCATACCCAAGAAGACTCGATGCAGTAATCGCTGCAAAAGGTGCTTCAACAAAGTACTGAGTAAAGGGTCTGAATACTTATGTAAATGTAATATTTCAGTTTTTTTTTTTTTGTATAAATTTGCTAAAATGTATAACTTTTTTTGCTTTGTCATTATGGGGTATTGTGTGTAAATTGAGGTAGCACACGTGTTCTGCAGTCGGAAAGGAATGTACATACTGGGGGGAAAATTGCTGTCTACCAACTTTGACGCAATTAAGTGGTCTCTTTCCGAAACCTTTCTTGCACATGAGCAGCGGTTTATGTCGCATGCCTCCATCACGTGTGCAGTGTTAAGGTTTTTCTGCCTTGGTTCAGTGGCATCAACATGTCCTGTGGACAGTGCATCAGTTTGCTCGCAAACTGTGCCAATCCCCGCACAACCAGAGAAGGTGAACCGTGCCTACACGCTGTGTTTTCCCTGGCTGCCCCTCTACCACAGAAAGCACTGAGCTAGGCTTGTATGCTTCTTTATTAATAACTCAAGGACATTTTGACATTTGACCATTTTTTTTACATTGTTTGCTAAACTGATATGTGACACGAATTAATGCCAGAATGACTTGCAAAACAGGCTTTTTAAAAAATGTATTATTATTATTGTATAATTTGTTTTAAACAGGTGAGGCTCAAAGCATGTGGGGCTCAAAACCTGAATGACGGCTCGTCACTGCATCAATCACATGAAATGATTTTCACAAAAATACAATGTCACTGATCATACACTGTAGTAATGTTGGACATGTTGCTTGCTGTGTTCTAATACAAATCATTAAGCTGTTTCTCTTTGATGACCTTTGGGCTGACCCCTGACCTGTGTGTGTCCACAGAGCAAGGAACACAGAGCCTGTGTGCATCAACCTGCAGTCCCAGATCCTCAACTGCTACAAGGAGAACCGGGAGCAGACATTGCAATGCTCAGACCTGGCCAAAACGTACATGCAGTGCATTGACGCAGCCAAGAAGGTCAGTGTTCACTATAGGCTTTCATTCAGTAGATGCCTGGAGGTTTTCATGACCTCTTTCTACACAAATAGCTAAATATATTTTATAGTCAATTCACCGGTTCATCTTTTTTACCCAACCACATCCAGTATATATAAAACTGTATTTTTGTCCCTGCTTCAAATAACCAGAGCTGTTTCCCAAATGCATCTTAAGGCTAATTTCATCATTAGAACCTTCGTCTGAGCATCGTTAAATCTCAGAGCTGTTTCCCAAAAGCATCTTAAGGCTAATTTCATCATTAGAACCTTCGCCTGAGCATCGTTAAATCTCAGAGCTGTTTCCCAAAAGCATCTTAAGGCAAAGTTCATCATTAGAACCTTCGTCTGAGCATCGTTAAATCTCAGAGCTGTTTCCCAAAAGCATCTTAAGGCTAATTTCATCATTAGAACCTTCGTCTGAGCATCGTTAAATCTCAGAGCTGTTTCCCAAAAGCAACTTAAGGCAAAGTTCATCATTATAACCTTTGTCTGAGCATCGTTAAATCTCAGAGCTGTTTCCCAAAAGCAACTTAAGGCAAAGTTCATCATTAGAACCTTCGTCTGAGCATCGGTAAATCTCAGAGCTGTTTCCCAAAAGCCATCATTACTAAAGTCGCACTTGAAAGCGCTTGTTATTCACCGACTACCTCAGACCACTCGTAGAACAGCTAAGTGCGTTGTTAGATGCTTATCTGCATCACTTTATACTGTTCACAGAAGATATCTGCTAATCACAGAATCAAGTTTATCGGTCTCGCTGTGACTGACGATATCGTCAGAGCGAAATCGACTACAAATACAAAGTTACCAATTGCAATTTTTACAATCCTAGGATAAAAAGAGGCTTCAAATGAAAACCGAGATGACTGCAAAGATCAATACAGTATAGGCTACATATTTCTATCATATTGAAATGAATTTCAGCGTTCTCTCTATGTGGTGTTTTGGGAACCGCATGTTACATCTTCGGTCGTTGTAGGAACGATGCATCATTAAAACACCCGTAAGCTTAAGTTCCATCGCTATGGGGATGCTGGAACTTGTCTACAGGAGTGTATGCAGTAGTCAAAGTAAAGAGGTTTCTAGCCCCCAAGTCAAATCTGGCTCCCTTACAGTTTTATAGCCTCCTCTTCACAAGAGTGCTACCCCTAGATATAGAGATAGTTCCTTGAAGTTTGTGTACTAGCAGCATGATATTCTACTGTAAGAGTTGAAAGTGCACTTGATAATATATACATGCCACGTACTGCACTGTTCTGGTCTGCTCTGGCTCTACACCGAGGAAAGCTCCAGGGCGTTCCAGCTCCTTGCATTGCAAGTACTCATAAAGCATGTGCTAATCAGCTCTGTGAACCTCCTCTCCTCCAGCCCTGTGCATGTGCGTGCCATTCCATCGCACCAATCTGAGCCAACAAGGAACTTTCTCTCTACATTAGCCCAACTAGATAGAGGTTTGAAGTCGGGGATACCTTTTGAAGAGACTGTGTGAATCCCAAACCAGCCCCTCGTCCTTACCAACTCGCTTGGAGGGCCCTCCGTTGTCACGTGTTGCTGACAAAACTCAGAGGGGGAATTCAAGAGCGACGAGGAGATCAAATTAACCTTTCAACTTCGGGACACACGCGTGACTTTATTGAATTCAGTTCATATTCCGCATTTAAGTAATAAAACAAGCATGAAATTCTAATGGAAAAATATCCCCTATCGTTTTACAAGATATATAAACCTCTATCATCAATCAATCAATCAAATGTATTTATGAAGCCCTTTTTACATCAGCAGATGTCACAAAGTGCTTATACAGAAAACCAGCCTAAAACCCCAACCAGCAAGCAATGTAGATGTGACTTAGCACGATGGCTAGGAAAAACTCCCTAGAAAGACAGGAACCTAGAGAAGAACCAGTAACAGTTTAACATTTATTTTGGGAGGTATTTCATATATGCCAAGCCTTGAAATCAGACACAAGCAAATACAGGTGGCTTATAATTAGGCATGCCTCTCCATTATTTTGTGTGAAATTCCGCATCTAAAAAAATAAGGTGGTTATGGGATACCACTGTGAAGCCGGCGGAGTAGCTGGCTCGGTCCAAGTGGCAATCGGAGGGTCTAATAAGCCCCTAAACCTTCCATCATTTTCACTCCCTCAGCTTTGGGGCACTTGTGCATATGGCGGAGGCGCTCGCAAATGGAGGGGCGAGGGGAAGGGGTGATTTGGGATTCAGCCTCTTTTATCTAAAAGATTTGGTTTTAGTCATTTTAAAGTATATTGAATTTGCAGAGCAGTGAACATCATCATCTTGGAGTGTTTTCTATCCATGTCTGAGGCCAGTTTGATGTAAACATGGTGTGGAACCAGAAGACTTTCCTATGAAATGCTGGTATCCCTTTCATACACACACCAAAATCCGTCTAATTTACCATGCCTGCATTTTTATACCAGCTTCTCTGTCCGTCTGAAAGGTGTAGGGGGAATATAAAACCCACCTGAAGATCTAGTCATGATTCCTGAATTTTTACAGAGCCTGTAACCAAAATATAGCTATCGTTTCTGTGGGACTGGTTCTCTGATTTTTTTGCAAGTAAATTAATAAACACTTCCCGAAATAGAAATACAAACAGCCCCCATGGTTTAACAACACCCCCCCCCCCCCCCCTCCCAATTTGCCAGTTACCCACTGATCTGTATAAACTGGGTATACCTGCAAATAAGTGGTCAATAAGGGTTTGTTTGAAAGGGGGTCATGTAAACATATTGTTTGCAGGTCTGAAATGGGTGTAGTCTAGTTACTGTATGATTTCATTGAAGTTAGTGTAGGAGGAGGCTGACCGTCCAGACCCACTGCAGACCTCACACACTGCCGTATTAATGCTCAGCAAGAAAAGGCATCTTCAGGTGTGTGTGTCTGTTGTGTATCTCCCCCTCTGTTTGGTGAAGATGGGCTTGGGTTAAGGTGATGGTTAGAGGGGAGGAACAGAGGCAGGCCTTATTCGAGAGGGGATGTCTGAGGCCAGAGCGGAGGCGTCTGGGGAGGGGAGCGCGTGAGGCTAGGAGGTGCCCACCATTGTCCCTGTCTCGGATAATGAGTTGAGATTGCCTGATCCGTCTCCACGCTCCGCTGGATTCTCAAGTAATTTAGAGAGAGAGAGAGAGAGAGAGGCCCTGACTTTGATGGTGATAGATGTTTTGAGCTTTCCTGCATTTAGCACAAAAGAAAAAGGTTGGAGGGAGAAAGAGAGAGAGAAAGAGACAGGGAGCGATGAGAATGCGCTGGTTAGGGTAGCGTGTCTGATGCCGGATTGATGTTGCAGTACGACCAGGGTCGGTTTTAGACCTCAGAAACTTTTAATGCTGTTTTCTCGCTGTGCGCTCCCTTCTCTGTAGCCCAGACTTGGCATAGACCTCCAATGGAGGCTTTTGTGTTAAAGTCTGGGCATTATTCCCAAAGCCCCACTGACAGCCTTGGGAAGGAAGGAGTGAACCTTCAACCCTCCCTCTGGCCTCCACCTGTCCTGCAGCAGTTTACACCTCCAGCCTGTGTTGAATGTGTTGGACTGCTTTATGCAGACTTTCCCTTTAGAGTAAATGCTCCAGTGTCTATTGCCCACCCCAAATGTATTAGGTACAGCTGAAGTCGGAAGTTTACATACACCTTAGCCAAATACATTTAAACTCTGTTTTTCACAATTCCCAACATTTAATCCTAGTAAAAATTCACTGTCTTAGGTCAGTTAGGATCACCACTTTATTTTAAGAATGTGACATGTCAGAATAAGTAGAGTGATTTATTTCAGTGTTTATTTCTTTCATCACATTCCCAGTGGGTCAGAAGTTTACATACACTCAATTAGTATTTGGTAGCATTGCCTTTTGAATTATTTAACTTGGGTCAAATGTTTCGGGTAGCCTTCTGCAAGCTTCCACAATAAGTTGGGTGAATGTTGGCCCATTCCTCCTGACAGAGCTGGTGTAACTGAGTCAGGTCTGTAGGCCTCCTTGCTTGCACACGCTTTTTCACTTCTGCCCACAAATGTTCTATGGGATTGAGGTCAGGGCTTTGCGATGGCCACTCCAATACCTTGACTTTGTTGTCCTTAAGCCATTTTGCCACAACTTTGGAAGTATGCTTGGGCTCATTGTCCATTTGGAAGACCCATTTGTGACCAAGCTTTAACTTCCTGACTGATGTCCTGAGATGTTGCTTCAATATATCCATATAATTGTCCATCCTCATGATTCCATCTATTTGTGAAGTGCACCATGCCCTCCTGCAGCAAAGCAGGTGGTGTTCTTCGCTTGCAAGCCTCCCCCTTTTTCCTCCAAACATAACGATGGTCATTATGGCCAAACAGTTCAAGTACAATCTTTGTCCCCATGTGCAGCTGCAAACCGTAGTCTGGCTTTTTTATGGTGGTTTTGGAGCAGTGGCTTCTTCCTTGCTGAGCGGCCTTTCAGGTTATGTCGATATAGGACTCGTTTTACTGTGGATATAGATACTTTTGTACCTGTTTCCTCCAGCATCTTCACAAGGTCCTCTGCTGGGGCCTCCCGGGTGGCGCAGTGGTTAAGGGCGCTGTACTGCAGCGCCAGCTGTGCCATCAGAGTCCCTGGGTTCGCGCCCAGGCTCTGTCGTAACCGGCCGCGACCGGGAGGTCCGTGGGGCGACGCACAATTGGCCTAGCGTCGTCCGGGTTAGGGATGGCTTGGTCGGTAGGGATGTCCTTGTCTCATCGCGCACCAGCGACTCCTGTGGCGGGCCGGGCGCAGTGAGCGCTAACCAAGGTTGCCAGGTGCACGGTGTACCCTCCGACACATTGGTCCGGGTTGGATGCGCGCTGTGTTAAGACGCAGTACGGCTGGTTGGGTTGTGTATCGGAGGACGCATGACTTTCAACCTTCGTCTCTCCCGAGCCCGTACGGGAGTTGTAGCGATGAGACAAGATAGTAGCTACTACAACAATTGGATATCACGAAAATTGGGGAGAAAAAGGGGTAAAATTCAACAACACAAAAAAGGTCCTCTGCTGTTGTTCTGGGATCGATTTGCACTTCCTGAGCGGTATGACTCCTGCGTGGTCCCATGGTGTTTATACTTGCATGCTATTGTTTGTACAGATGAACGTGGTACCTTCAGGCATTTGGAAATTGCTCCCAAGGATGAACCAGACTTGTGGAGGTCTACAATTATTTTTCTGAGGTCTTGGCTGATTTCTTTTGATTTTCCCATGATGTCAAGCAAAGAGGCACTGATTTTGAAGGTAGGCCTTGAAATACATCCACGGGTACACCTCCAATTGACTCAAATGATGTCAATTAGCCAATCAGAAGCTTCTAAAGCCATGACAATTTTCCGGAATTTTCCAAGCTGTTTAAAGGCATAGTCAACTTAGTATATGTAAACTTTTGACCCACTGGAATTGTGAGACAGTGAATTATAAGTAAAATAATTTGTCTGTAAACAATTGTTGGAAAAATGACTTGTCATGCACAAAGTAGATGTTCTAATCGACTTACCAAAACTATAGTTTGTTAACAAGAAATTTGTGGAGTGGTTGAAAAACGAGTTTTAATGACTCCAACCTAAGTGTATGTAAACTTCTGACTTCAGCTGTATATTTGTCTTTTTCCAGAAGCTAATGTACCCACATGGAGTGATATTCACCACCTTTTATGTTTTATACAACTGCAGTTATTTTGTTTACAGTGTGTCTCAAACTGGGTCGCTGGATGTAATTTAGTAATTTCATTATTATACATTACATTTCTTAAAATCGGTCACAGGAAAATCTATCAGTTAAATGTTTTCAATCAGAAGTTTTTATAAATCAATTCTTTATTTATTATTTTGGTTTGGGTATGTTTTCATTGGTGGTTCACGAAGTAAAATGTTTGGGAACCCCTGGCCTATAGGACAGTCTGTATTTGTTGCTGAGATTCTGTCTGCCTTTTTCTAACGGTGTGCTGCTCAGTTCTGACCTGTCCCTGTGCTGTACGGAAGCTGCCACCTCATGTCTTAACCTACCTGAGCTCCTGATGTTGACAATTATGCAGCCTCAGCTCTCTGATTGGCTGCCCTGCGCTGTTGTCGATGCGGCAAGTTTATTTTCATTTCAGACCCTGGGGTCACCGTCTTCGCCCCTGCCTGTCATAGGTCTCTGAGACACACAAGCTCCTCTGCCAGACCTACTCTAATCCTGTCAGCCTCACAAACACACTTTCTCTCTCTCCAGTGCGCACACGCACGCATCCAAACCTGCTCCTCGCCATCAGCCGTCAGCTCCACTGTCCATCAGGACACACTTTGTAGATTTACTGAGTGCGTTATGTTCGATCCGTTAGCAAGGGCAGAATATCCCCAGCAGCTTGGTTAACTAGCCAAGCTGTTGGACCCTTCCTGGTCTATGAAAGTTGAGAGGCCACAACAGCAGGCCGGCAGGTCAACCACAACAGCAGGCCGGCAGGTCAACCACAACAGCAGGCCGGCAGGTCAACCACAACAGCAGGCCGGCAGGTCAACCTATCTGCTTTGTAGCCTTGGGCGGGCCCCAGTGATCGAGGGCTGTTATTAACATGATTAATGGGAGTGTATGCTGTGTCTGAGGCTTTAATGATGTGTGAACAGATCAAATCAAGGCAAATGAACTCCGTATTTCCTCAGGATGACGTAAGTATGGTTCTACAGTAGATCTGAGGGAGCTGATGTTTTTAAGTTCAAGTGAGAAAAACCTATTGATCTGTGTTTTAGATTGAACTTATGCTGCAGGGCAGATATTACACTGTTAACACCCTGTCAACCGAGAGATGAGAAGAAATATAGGAACAAAAACAACAGATAAGAAATAAAGGTGAGCGGTAAGAAACAGAGCGGGAAAGAGAATAAGTACATGGACTAGGTCTCTTAAAGCAGGAGATGGGAGTGAGAGAGAGAGAGAGGGGTGCTATTTAAGGAGGTGAAGAGAGATGGACAGCAGAGGGACACGGAGAGGGATGCCAGTCCAGGTCCCTCATCACTCAGTCTTAATGAAGAGCAATGTGTTCCTGGCTGCACAGGGCCTATACAGACCGCAGGCTTCTGTCCAACCAGACTGTCACACTGCAGTAATCACTGCTCCACACACAGCTGAATATGGACCAGACCAGTAGCTACACTTCTATAGCTGATTCCAGATAAGTAACTACAATTCTACAGCCAAAGCCTTCCATACTCTTCACATACATCTGCAACTTATAACATACTGTATGTCTAAATTCACACCAGTTAAACTTTTTGCCAGATGCAAAACTTCAAGAGCATAAGTAGGACAACAGTAAGACAAGTTGTACAACAAAGTTTCCCTGTCTAGTGGCACTTTACTTTCTTCACTTAGTTTTATTTCAGTCTTCTTTGGCAATTACATAGGTTAGTGTACCATCCATGTGTAGGGTGAAGAGGCTGTCACAGCTCTATGACCTCTTGTGATTCAGTCAGTGTCCAGTGAAGAGGGTGACAGTGGTGACAGCCAGACCATCGTCCTGTGAGAGAGAGCCAGTCCAGTGTGTTAGACTGAAGAGCCCCCTCTCTGCTCTCTGTGGCCCTCAGCAGAGCCTCATTAAAGCGGCAGGAGCCAGGCTGTGGAGGGACTGGCCCTAATCACTAGTTATCTATCTGACTGCAGCCCAGAACACACAGCAACACACACAGTAGAGGCATAGTCAACCAGGCCTGCAGTGGAGAATCATTCCAATTATTTCAATGTGAAACCCCAGCGCGGCGAGCACACTGGTGTGTGAAGTCAAACACGGCAGTCGGAGGTTGGAAACTTTGGCCTCTGTCTCTCTCTCTCTGTCTCTCTCTCTCTCTCTCTCTCTCTCTCTCTGTCTCTCTGTCTCTCTGTCTCTGTCTCTCTCTCTCTCTGTCTGTCTCTCTCTCTCTCTCTCTCTCTCTCTCTCTCTCTCTCTAGAGTCATCAGAATCTGAGAGAGACAGAGAGACAGACAGAGAGAGAGAGATGTTGTAGTAGTAGTAGTAGTATAAGGGGCAGGAGCTGTAATTGTGTTTTTCTGTTTGTGTTTGACCTCCCGGTATATCTCTCTTTTATGTTTCTTCCTCGTTCTTTCTTTCACAGTGGATTCACTGGTTTAATGTTCTTATTGTCTGAGGCGTCGTCATAAAAAGCCTTTCCCTCCTTTCAGACATGAATTGATCCAGTCTCGGAGAAGCAGCCAATCAGATCCAAGACCATTATCTCTCTGGCGTCACCTTGCTATTCTGCACATTGTTTTCAGACAACACAACATGCAATAACGGCACACTTGACTAGTGAATAGCACAGCGCATCGGGGGAAATTTGTTTCCAATTTAGTCCAACAATTGCAAAGGTTTATGTAATGTGTGTTTTTTAATGGTAGTTTGGTTTCAGGGCCTAAGTATTGTTCAAGGAAAGGGTATACTGGAACATTTCTGTTATAATGGTATTCTAGAGCAAGTCACAATCATGTTTTTCTTCCACAGACGAAAACAGAGAGGTAAATGTACAAGTGGATCGATTTGTTTTCTCCATCACAATACAAGACGTTGTGCGCATCTCTGCCTGTTTGGAGTAAAAAAGTCACTAAGGTCTTCCAACGTAAAACCCGGCCTCTTCATTTGGTTCATAACCTGTGTCTTTGGCATCATTAAAAGTGAAGACTGTTATTTTATCAAATCAATTCTCTGTAATTATTATTACGTGATTAAACTAATCATGTAAATGTAATTAACTAGGAAGTCGGGGCACCACGGAAAATCTTCAGATTACAAAGTTATAATTTTCCGAATATAACTCTTCAGATATTTTAATATCTGATCAATTAGTCATCTAATGAATGAATTATTCTTTACCTCACGTTAGTCTCATTCCAAACATCGTAAATGGTTGGTTATCTGCACGAACCCAGCCTAAACTATGAATCATCCATACACCAATTGGCTTAATCATGTATTTACTAACTAACTAAATAATCACAGAAATGCATGAACAAGCAAACAGTAGATATTGGTTACTAACAATGATAGGGAATATCCCCTTGTGGGCTAAACCGATATGACGGCTTGGTGGACAAAGGGAATGGGGTGTGAACTGAGAGAGCGGGAAAGACAAAATGGATCACTACACACTGGATAATTATATTAATTGAAATGCTAATCCTTTGCACATGAAGGCTCGCTCATTCGGGAATAATTGCAATCAATATATTTACGCCATTATGTAGTTGTCTTCTCTGTTGGAATCGTCAGTCAGTTCATCAGAGAGTCTCTGGCTACTCATGGTGGCGGCTCCTGATACTGTCTGTTGTATGGATAAGTCAGGCGTCCATGGTTCTTAGAGTAGATGTTTCGGCGGTCGTCGGTATTCACATCCCAGGTTTACATAGTTTCTAGCTGCAGACTAGTAATTAGTATCTAAGTTTTGCTCTTATTCTGTAGGGATCGATAGTCTCAGCATTTAACCGTTTCCAGCCATGTAGCCAATGCTCCACGTAGTATAGTTTTCTAGTTTTGGTACTCAAACCTGTACCACCTCAGCTTACACTGAGGTATGGGTGGTCTGAGAGGTTCATCTCACTCTGGAGATTCGTCCACGTCGGTCAGTGTTCTCATACTAGATTTGCTACCTTTCCAGCTTCAGTCTGTTAGGCTGTAATCTAGGACTCACTTCTTCTTGGGTGATCAATAGTTCAGAGGTCATACTATTTCACGTGTAGTGCAAGCTGTCATGTTTCCTGGCCTGTATGGTTGAAATTAGAATTAGCCCTTTTTAAATGTGAGGACAAGTCCTCCCATATTTGGAATTTAGGTGACATTGGGTCATGGGGGCTTTTATAGAAATTTAGAAAAGGGGTTGGTTCATAATTTACAACCAATGCCTATTCACTTGGGGCTTGGCTCCTGACAGTTAAACTTAACAATGAAGGCAAATTCTCTCATTTTAAAAGGTTAACATCACATTACATCATTTCACAAGTAGTTTCATCTTTACTCATTCATATTATACAATAATTAGATGCAAGCCTCCTAAATGAGGAACCTGTATAAACAGAGTTAGGGTAGTGTGGCTGTATTGTCTTTCATGAGGTTACAAACATGAAACAAAATGGACCGGGTCGTAGCTGGCTTCTCCACCGAACCGTTTACAGATTCTCCAAAATATGGATATTGTTCAATTCTCAAATTCTGGAATGTAGTAGAATTTGGCAGGAGTTCCTTTGTTCTACTGTGAAACACTCTCTCTCCATACTGCATGGCCAGGGAGAGTCTCTTTACGGAATTTATGATTTGGGGGTTAAGTTATAAAACTGCCCCCCCCCCTCCCCCCTAACAGGAGAGGGGGGTTGTTCACATCTCTGCTAGCCAACTCACTGAAAGGGCTAGCATCATGACACCTGCCTCATCACAATCACAATGTTAACCTCTTCACCCAGCCACTGATGTAAAGTGTCTCCCCTGCCGTTCATGAAAGAGTCTGGCTTTTGTTTTTCTGTACTGTAATTTGCTGTGCTGTGCACTACAGTATCACTGCTATAATGGGAATTATAAGCACTCATTTTTGCACTCTGTTTTTTTGTGTTGGTTCTCTGTTTCTTTAACTCCCTCTCTTCTTTCAGTCTCTGTCTTTCTCATTTCTCACTCTGTTTCTTTATCTCCCTCTCTTCTTTCAGTCTCTGTCTTTCTCATTTCTCACTCTGTTTCTTTATCTCCCTCTCTTCTTTCAGTCTCTGTCTTTCTCATTTCTCACTCTGTTTCTTTATCTCCCTCTCTTCTTTCAGTCTGTCTTTCTCATTTCTCACTCTGTTTCTTTATCTCCCTCTCTTCTTTCAGTCTGTCTTTCTCATTTCTCACTCTGTTTCTTTATCTCCCTCTCTTCTTTCAGTCTCTGTCTTTCTCATTTCTCACTCTGTTTCTTTATCTCCCTCTCTTCTTTCAGTCTCTGTCTTTCTCATTTCTCACTCTGTTTCTTTATCTCCCTCTCTTCTTTCAGTCTCTGTCTTTCTCATTTCTCACTCTGTTTCTTTATCTCCTTCTCTCTTCTTTCATTTCTCTCTTTATCTCTCTTCTTTCTCTTCTCATTTCTCACTCTGTTTCTTTATCTCTTTCCTCTGTCTTTCTCATTTCTCACTCTGTTTCTTTATCTTTCAGTCTCTGTCTTTCTCATTTCTCACTCTGTTTCTTTATCTCCCTCTCTTCTTTCAGTCTCTGTCTTTCTCATTTCTCAGTCTCTGTTTCTTTATCTCCCTCTCTTCTTTCAGTCTCTGTCTTTCTCATTTCTCACTCTGTTTCTTTATCTCACTCTGTTTCTTTATCTCTCTTCTTTCAGTCTCTGTCTTTCTCATTTCTCACTCTGTTTCTTTATCTCCCTCTCTTCTTTCAGTCTCTGTCTTTCTCATTTCTCACTCTGTTTCTTTATCTCCCTCTCTTCTTTCAGTCTTTGTCTTTCTCATTTCTCACTCTTGTTTCTTTCGCTTTCTCAGCCCACATTAATTTATTCAGCTTCACCTCACCTGCCCCTTGTTAGGACCAGAGAAAGCCCCCCATCTCACATACTGTATGGTCTTCCCAACCTCTAGTACTGTCAAGCTGGCACACACAGTGCATTTGGAAAGTATTCAGACCCCTTCCCTTTTTCCATATTTTGTTACTTTACAGACTTGTTCTAAAATGGATTAAATACATTTTTTTCCTCTTCAATCTTTATTTTATTTAACCTTTATTTAACTAGGCAAGTCAGTTAAGAACAAATTCTTATTTACAATGACGGCCTATCGGGGAACAGTGGGTTAAAGCCTTGTTCAGGGGTTAGAACGACAGATTTTTACCTTGTCAGCTCGGAGATTCGATCCAGCAACTTTTCGGTTACTGGCCCAACGCTCTAACCACTACCCCATAATGGCAAAGTGAAAACAAGTTTTTATGAATATTTGCAAATGTATTAAAAATAAAAGATGGAAATACCTTATTTACATAAGTATTCAGACCCTTTGCTATGAGATTCGAAATTGAGCGCAGGTGCATCCTGTTTGCATTGATCATCTTTGAGATGTTTCTACAACTTGATTGGAGTCCACCTGTGGTAAATTCAATTGATTGGACATGATTTGGCAAGGCAAACACCTGTCTATATAAGGTCCCACAGTTAACAATGCATGTCAGAGCAAAAACCAAGCCATGACGTTGAAGGAATTATCCGTTGAGCTCCAAGACAGGATTGTGTCAAAACACAGATCTGGGGAGGGGTACCTAAAATGTCTGCAGCATTGAAGGTCCCCAGGAACACAGCCTCCATCATTCTTAAATGGAAGAAGTTTGGAACCACCAAGACTCTTCCTGAAGCTGGCCGCCCGGCCAAACTAAGCAATCAGGGGAGAAGGTCCTTGGTCATGGAGGTGACAAGAACCTTATGGTCACTCTGACAGAAGGACAACCATCTCTGCAGCATTTGCCAAAAGGCACCTAAAGGACTGTCAGACCATGAGAAACAAGATTCTCTGGTCTGATGAAACCAAGATTGAAATCTTTGGCCTGAATGCCAAGTGTCACGTCTGGAGGAAACCTGGCACCATCGCTACGGTGAAGCATTGTTGTGGCAGCATCATGCTATGGGGATGTTTTTCAGCGGCACGGACTGGGAGACTAGTCAGGATCAAGGGAAAGATTAACAGAGCAAAGTATAGCGAGATCTTTGATGAAATTCTGCTCCAGAGTGCTCAGAACCTCAGACTGGGGTGAAGCTTCACCTTCCAACAGGACAACGACCCTAAACACACAGCCAAGACGACGCAGGTGGCTTCGGGACAAGTCTCTGAATGTCCTTGAGTGGCCCAGCCAGAGCCCAGATTTAAACCGGATCGAACATCTCTGGAGAGACCTGAAAATAGTTGTGCCGCGACAATCCCCATCCAACCTGACAGCGCCTAAGAGGTTCTGCAGAGAAGAATGGGAGAAATTCCCCCAAAACAGGTGTGCCAAGCTTGTAGCGTCATACCCAAGAAGACTCAAGGCTGTAATCGCTGCCAAAGGTGCTTCAACAAACTATTTTGACTTTATTTATTTTTAACCTTTATTTAACTAGGCAAGTCAGTTAAGAACAAATTCGTATTTACAATGACAGCCTTCCGGGGAACAGTGGGTTAACTGCCTTGTTCAGGGGCAGTACAAAAAATGTTTTGCTTTGTTATTGTGTGTAGATTAATGTGGAACAAAAACAATTTAATCCATTTTTGAATAAGGCTGTAACGTAACAAAATATGTAAAATGTCAAGGTTCTGAATACTTTCCGAATGCCTTCCAGGATACATTGACGATTGATAAAGCTATATCTCACCTCTGGAGTAGTTTCTACCACGGCAAAGTGGTCTAGCATTAACAGTGATGCGTTAAACATAGTATTTCTCTACCCCTTCCCCTCTCTCTCTACCCCTTCCCCTCTCTCTCTACCCCTTCCCCTCTCTCTCTACCCCTTCCCCTCTCTCTACCCCTTCCCCTCTCTCTCTACCCCTTCCCCTCTCTCTACCCCTTCCCCTCTCTCTACCCCTTCCCCTCTCTCTCTACCCCTTCCCCTCTCTCTCTACCCCTTCCCCTCTCTCTCTACCCCTTCCCCTCTCTCTCTACCCCTTCCCCTCTCTCTACCCCTTCCCCTCTCTCTGCCCCTTCCCCTCTCTCTACCCCTTCCCCTCTCTCTCTCCCTTTCCCTCTCTCTACCCCTTCCCCTCTCTCTACCCCTTCCCCTCTCTCTCTCTCTTTCCCCTCTCTCTACCCCTTTCCCTCTCTCTCTCCCTTTCCCTTTTCTCTCCTACATCTCTTTTGTTGTTTCACTGAGTGCTATCGAACAGCACATCAAGATGAATCCAAAGCTACCATTTTGGGCTTTCATTAGCGCTGTGGCCCAGGCGGCACCGTCAACACAAAGCTTTCAAACGTCCATCAGTGAAGGGATGGACACAATGGGCTCCAGGGGTTGCTGGCTGACCTTTCCACAGAGCCTCTCCTCTTGTGGCACCAGCCTCTCTCTTTCTCTGTTTCTCTCTCTCTCTGTCTCTCTGTGTGATAGATCAGATCATAACACAGGTCCAGGGGCCACGTATTGTGGAGTTGAAAGCCACCTCAAACGCTGAACAATCGGCACACTTTGGCTTTTCTGTAGCGCATTTCACAGAATGCCTGTGCCTGGGGTTGGACCCTGCTTTATCCCCGTGGGTGAAAGGCTGTGTAAGGCCCCCAGCTGAGATAAATGTCCAGCCTGCCTGGCCGTCTGGGGCCACTAAAATGTTTTAGTAAAATAAACGTGTTGGTTGTTTTTTGTGGCATCCTGACTTCCCCACCCAAGGCTGTGTTGATGTGCTCACTTTCATGTGCAACTTCAAAGCAATTGATCCCTCTCCTCGTCAATACAATCATCAGTAATAATACATCAGTAATAATACATAAAATAGTCAATAATACATCAGGGGCTATGAGCAGCTATCTCTCCACACAGGAAAGCTCTTAGTGGAAAAACAGGCACTTGCATCACATCTCTGGGAAAAAAATTCCTTGCCTGCCTGTCTCTGTGGCGGAGTGGAGGTTATCGCTCAGGAATTCCAATTGCCTGCCAGTCATCAGATAAGATGAATTTCCAATTGAGCTAAGCCTTTGCCATGGAGAAAGGACGAGTGCTCGGTTCCTTTCCTTTATGCCCCAAAACTATCTGAGCAGAAAATAAATGCCATTGCCCCTGCCATGGAGGAATCAGGCTAGTATAACTTTCCTCTCAGATGGAATGTTGTCACCAGATGGTTGAGATATATTCCTGGCTGTAAAAATGGACTACTTTCTAAACTGACTGTGGATCGGTGACATACAGCATAAATTCACTTTCCATCAATTCTGGAAGTTACAAAATAATTATTTATTTTTAATTGATAAAGATGAAAGAAAAGAAGAGTCTAATCATCAATAATGTACAGACACTCCTTTTCACTCTCTACCTTCAGCTGGTTAGATGTCTCTGTCTGGACACGCAGGTTAGCCTTTTGGCATGAATCGTGTTCTGGAGTGGTCACTTGTTGGCACAGCCACAAAGTCATACAATCTGATTTTAAACCTAACTTTAACCCTAACCTTAACCACACTGCTAACCTTAATGCCTAACCCTAACCATAAATTAAGTTTGTTTTCATAAACTTTCGCAATATAGACAATTTAGACTTTGCAGCTGGCCTATCCAAGGGGAAATCGCTCGGTTCTGACTCAGACACAGAACAGCATCACACCGATTTAACATCAGTCCCAGACACAGTCACAGAGGTCATAGTTTGCATGTACAGTGGCAAGAAAAAGTATGTGAACCCTTTGGAATGACCTGGATTCCTGCATAAATTGGTAATCAAATTTGATCCAAGTCACAACAATAGACAAACATAGTGTGCTTAAGAAAGTTCAGCGCTGTTGCTACTCTCCCTAGGAGTGGCCGTCCTGCGAAGATGACTGCAAGAGCACAGCGCAGTATGCTCAATGAGGTTAAGACGAATCCTAGAGTGACAACTAAAGACTTACAGAAATCTCTGGAACATGCTAACATCTCTGTTGATGAGTCTACGATACATAAAACACTAAACGAGAATGGTGTTCATAGGACACCATGGAAGAAGCCACTGCAGTCCCCAAAAAAAACATTGCTGCACGTCTGAAGTTTGCAAAAGTGCACCTGGATGTTCCACAGCGCTACTGGCAAAATATTATGTGAACAGATGAAACTACAGTAGAGTTGTTTTGAAGGAACACAACACTATGTGTGGAGGAAAAGAAGGCACAGCACACCAACATAAAAACATCATCCTAACTGTAAATTATGGTGGAGGGAGCATCATGGTTTTGGGCTGCTTTGCTGCCTCAAGGCCTGGACAGTTTGCTATCATCGAGAGAAAAATGAATTCCCAAGTTTATCAGGACATTTTGCAGGAGAATGTTAGGCTATCTGTCCGCCAATTGAAGCTCAACAACACAAAGGCCTCAACAGAAGAAAATATGCCTTCTGGAGTGGTCCAGTCAGAGTCCTGACCTCAACCCGATTGAGATGCTGTAGCATGACCACAAGAGAGCCATTCACACCAGACATCCCAAGAATATTGCTGAACTGAAACAGTTTTGTGAAGAGGAATGGTCCAAAATTAGTTCTGACCGTTGTGCAGGTCTGATCCGCAACTACAGAAAACGTTTGGTTGAGTTTATTGCTGCAAAAGGAGGGTCAACCAGTTATTAAATCCAAGGGTTCACATACTTTTTCCACCCTACACTGTGAATGTTTACACGGTGTGTTCAATAAAGACATGAAAACGTATAATTGTTTGTGTTATTAGTTTAAGCAGACTGTTTGTCTCTTGTTGTGACCTAGATGAAGATCAGATAACATTTTATGACCAATTTATGCAGAAATCCAGGAATCTCCAAAGGGTTCACATACTTTTTCTTGCCACTGTGTGTTCTCTTCTGGGCTGACCTCTCATCACTGTGGTGATTATTTAGAGGTCAGCGGTCAACATGCTGCTGTCTGACCCCAGTGGTCAGAGCTTCCTGCTGAGGAAAACCTCTTAGCTAATCAAGACTGACCCTACAACAGCTCAAACACTACTATAGCCCCCACGAGGGCTATAGGGGAACCTATTACATTTTTAAAGGTGTGTGTCTGTTTGTCTGTAAGTGTGTTTAACGGTATTGTGTTGACTCTGACTGGGGTTTGAGTTAGTCAATAGATATCCCCCCCAGATAAAGTGAAACAAGTGCGCACTTGCAGAGCATGTATTCACACTGTGGGAACTAAATTAGCAAGCTCTGCAAGTCTCTCCCTGACACACACACACACACACATACTTTCCCTGCAGGTGGAGGCGTTGGTTTGTGGCGAGCAGCCACGTCCCTCACACTGTGCTCTGATGGGATGTGTTGTGGTCTTGGTCATGACGTAAGGCGTATTGATTCTGCTGCTCTCTGATTGGCTGTGGGTCTCGGCAGGCTTCTCAGTGTGTCCTAACCTCACGCTGCAGGTCAATATCCCATTCTGCCTCCTGCCTAGTTCCTGCCTGGTTCCTGCCTGGCCTGCCAAGGTTCCGAGCGTTGTTCCAGATGAACCTCTGTAACATGCCGTTATTCCTGCCCCCTCTGCAGCAGCACTTTGCTCTTCATGCTTGGCCCTGTCGGTCTGTTGAGTGTCTGGATACTTTCAGAGCTCTGGCCAAATGAATACATGAGGACGCAGGAAGTGCTCTATGAATCACCTGGAACCAATTTCTGCACCAAATCTAGTTATGATGCTGTCAGAGTCTACAGTAACCACTGGGCACAGACTTCTGTTCAGCGTTTAGTTTTGATTTACATTTGGTTGAGGTGTCAACTAATGTGAATTCAATGTGAAATCAACCAAAATGTCAACATGTCATTGGATTCACATAGATTTATATTTTAAATGGTTTTGAAACAACATTGATTTCATTTAACCCGTTTTTGCCCAGTGGGTACATTCTAGAAACGTTTTTAAAGACTAAGGCCATCACTGGCATGCTAATGATTTTTTTCCAATTTCTTTCCATCTTTGCTTCTTTCTCTGAATGAATGGACAAACTGTGGCTGTACAGTATGCTTCTTTGTTGTTGTCAGAGATGGAGAGGTCTTCTCCAACAGTAATTTATGAGTACTCTCTATGAAAGTGCCAGTGGTTCCGCCCCACCGAGAGAATCACTACAATTACCTGACCTGACCATAGACATCATTCGGGCTGACTTTTGGTGGGTGCTGATTTAGAAGAGAGACTCCTCCCCCTAGTCACACATACTATTCACACCCCTGACCTTAGCGTCACAGCACTAAGGTCAGGGGGCGGGGCAGACGTTATTATCTAATGGACAGGTTTGACAGAGGAGCGGAAATCATGGTGCTCGCCTTACAAGACAGAAGGAGGTCAGGGGCTGGGTAGACATTTTGTTAACAATTGAGCTGAAGTGAGTTTGAAAACGTGTGTGTTAGGCTGTGTATTGATCTGAAGTATTGGTGATTTGACATTGTCCTCTCCTTGTTTTCAGAACCTGCTGGTAAACCATGGATGAAGAGCAGTGGAAAGGCTGAATGAAACTCATGTCCATGAACAGTTTTACTGCAGCACAAGACTGGCATTTCCAAATGTCTCGCTGATTCATATTTATGGGCAAAGAGCTGCTTTGGTGTTAGCATAATGCCTTTTATACATTGTTTTAATCATTTTATCTTAATTTTTAAGTTGCACTACATAGATGCTACTGTACATTTTACAGGGTAAAATAGATATTTGAAAGAGGACTGACTGGTTTTAAGTTGTATTTTGTTTTGTATTTTTTAACAGTATACTCAGGACTTCCTGACCATTTATCAGGTTTCTATCATATCCATTCCATTATTTCATCAATTAAAGCATATCCCTATGCTGATGTCTGTCTGGTTCTTGGTTTGGCTATAGCTGTGCCTGTATAGTACTTGTAAGTGGCTATATTGAACCACTTTCTTCTGTTTCTTTGTAAAACTCAGAACGCACGTAGAAAGCAACACATTTCTTCTTGGTCACTCATTCTCTTTTCTCTTGACATTTATTCTCGTTCTGTTTCTTGACGTTTATTCTCGTTCTCTTGGCATTTATTCTTGTTCTCTTTCTTAATATTTATTCTTGTTCTGTTTCTTAATATTTATTCTTGTTCTGTTTCTTGACATTTATTCTTATTCCGTTTCTTGACGTTTTATTCATAGAGAAAATATGTCATCCTGTGATAGATGTGTTTCTGGGGTTGCCATGGCAACAGGAGAGTGAGGGTGGGTAGTAGATGATAACCCTGGTGTCTGTTGGAAAGACCAGCTCATACAGGTGTTTGAGCTGCCTGAGAGCATGTTATCCAGCCCACCAGAGACTCTCTCCTCTCTATTCAAAGGGAAAAACATCAAGGCAGTTTAATTTTGGTATGACAGAGATGAGACGTGGTCAAGAAGAAGCGGTGTTACACCTCACCAGTGGTTTAAACAACTGGGAAGTGCCTCAACCACAGAAGCACCCATCCCCATTTGGCTGTCATCACAAAGATCAAGTGGTGTTTCCTATTGGTCCAATTCATTAAAGCACTGCTAAAAGTCCTACTTCTGAGGGGAATACTGTCTGTACTCCTAGGAGAGGAGGCTGTGATTGATCTCCAAGCAGGGGGGTTTTCACGTCAAGCCGTGGTGACAGAATTTGTAGCCTGACATGAAGGGGTGGATGGGTGTATAACAGACGCAGAACAGGACGACGGAGCCTCAATCTTTCTGCCATGCGTCTCTTATGAGGAGCGCTGCCTTTCATAAGGTTCTCAATCAGAGTGCTGTGAGGAGGGACAGGGTAAAGCAGACTCACAGGCCACCATAATAACCTTGTGACAACAGTAGTACTATTGTCTTGGACACCCCCACATGTGCCTGACATTTTGAGGATGATAACCCTTTGGGCAAACAATGTGGGAGGTGGTGGGCTGCTCCGGGCTGTGTTATTAGAGGAGCACTGCCTTACCCAGTCATATCACTGGGGCTGCCGGGAGGAGGAGTCCACAAAGGCACACCCAGCTGACATTTATCCTCAAATACCAGCCCCCCCCAGTTCACTTATTAGCTCTTCTGCCTGCTCTGTGTGTAAAGAGGAGAATAATTACAGCAGTGTGTAGGTTCGGACGGTCAGATATCTGCTTTATTGCTTTTTTCAATCTGCAGGAGTCATCGCATGGCAAGTGGTGTAAGTAAGGAACACCATCCTTCATTTTTTAAAATGTATTTATTCCACCTTTATTTAACCAGATAGGCTAGTTGAGAACACCTTTATTTAACCAGGTAGGCTAGTTGAGAACACCTTTATTTAACCAGGTAGGCTAGTTGAGAACACCTTTATTTAACCAGGTAGGCTAGTTGAGAACACCTTTATTTAACCAGGTAGGCTAGTTGAGAACACCTTTATTTAACCAGGTAGGCTAGTTGAGAACACCTTTATTTAACCAGGTAGGCTTGTTGAGAACAAGTTCTCATATACAACTGCGACCTGGCCAAGATAAAGCAAAGCAGTGCGACACAAACAACACAGAGTTACACATGGAGTAAACAAACATACCGTCAATAATACAACAGAGAAAATCTATATACAGCATGTGCAAATGAGGTAGGATAAGGGGGGGGCATTAAATTGGCCAAAGTGGCGAAATGATTACAGTCTGGCAAATGAAACACTGGGGTGATAGATGTGCAGAAGATGAGTGTGCAAGTAGCGGTACTGGGGTGCAAAGGAGAAAAATAAATATGGTGATGAGGTAGTTGGATGGGCTATTTACAGATTGGCTATGTACAGGTACAGTGATCTGTGAGCTGCTCTGACAGCTGGTGGAGATATGAGTCTCCAGCTTCAGTGATTTTTGCAGTTTGTTCCTGTCATTGGCAGCAGAGAACTGGAAGGAAAGGCGGCTGAAGGAGGAATTGATTTTGGGGGTGACCAGTGAAATATACCTGCTGGAGCGCATGCTGGGGTGGGTGCTGCTATGGTGACCACTGAGCTGAGATAAGGGGGGGCATTACCTAGCAACGATATGAAGCGAGTGTAGCCGATGTGAAATTGCTAGCTAGTTAGCGGTGGTGCGCGCTAGTGGCATTTCAATCGGTGACGTCACTTGCTCTGAGACCTTGAAGTAGTGGTTCCCCTTGCTCTGCAAGGGCCGCGGCTTTTGTGGAGCGATGGGTAATGATGCTTCGAGGGTGACTGTTGATGCGTGCAGAGCGTCCCTGGTTCGCGCCCAGGTCAGGGCGAGGGGACGGACGTAAAGTCTATACTGTTACACGAGGGCCAGCCAACAAGAGCATACAAGTCGCAGTGGTGGGTAGTTTGTGGGGCTTTGGTGACAAAACGGATGGCACTGTGATAGACTGCATCCAATTTGCTGAGTAGAGTGTTGGAGGCTATTTTGTAAATGACATCGCCGAAGTCAAGGATCGGTAGGATAGTCAGTTTTACAAGGGTATGTTTAGCAGCATGAGTGAATGATGCTTTGATGAAATTTAATTCTGGATTGGAGATGCTTAATGTGAGTCTGGAAGGAGAGTTTACAGTCTAACCAGACACCTAGTTATTTGTAGTTGTCCACATATTCTAAGTCAGAACCGTCCAGAGTAGTGATGCTGGACGGGTGGGTAGGTGTGGGCAGCAATCGGTTGAAGAGCATGCATTTCGTTTTGCTTGTATTTAAGAGCAGTTGGAGGCCATGGAAGGAGAGTTGTATGGCATTGAAGCTCATCTGGAGGTTAGTGAACACAGTGTCCAAAGAAGGGCTACAGAATGGTGTCGTATGCGTAGAGGTGGATCAGAGAATCACCAGCAGCAAGAGCGACATCATTGATGTATACAAAGAAAAGAGTCGATCCGAGGATTGAACCCTGTGGCACCCCCATAGAGACTGCCAGAGGTCCAAACAGGCCCTCCCGATTTGACACACTGTCAGAGAAGTAGTTGGTGAACCAGGCGAGGCAGTCATTTGAGAAACCAAGGCTGTTGAGTCTGCCGAAAAGAATGTGGTGAATGACAGAGTCGAAAGCCTTGGACAGGTCGATGAATACAGCTGCACAGTATTGTCTCTTATTGATGGCAGTTATGATGTCGTTTAGGACCTTGAGCGTGGCTGAGGTGCACCCATGACCAGCTCGGAAACCAGATTGCTTCGCGGAGAAGGTATGGTGGGATTCGAAATGGTCGGTGATCTGTTCGTTAACTTGGATTTCGAAGACCTTAGAAAGGCAGGGTAGGATAGATATTGGTCTGTAGCAGTTTGGGTCTAGAGTGTCTACCCCTTTGAAGAGGGGGATGACCGCGGCAGCTTTCCAATCTTTGGGGATCTCAGACGATAGGAAAGAGAGGTTGAACAAGCTAGTCATAGGGGTTGCAACAATTTCATGACCCCCCATGAGCATGGAAACACAGCTCACACAAGCGCACACACCCTCTCAATCAACAAAGACAGGAAGGACAGCTGCTGCATACTATATGATGTTGTATCATTTGAACTCCCTCTACTGTTCAATCTCAGCTGATCATGCAAAGAATGTTCAGGTGACACATTCTGACTTTGAACGCTGCTTTGGAACTATTTTCCTGAAAAAAACTTGAAGGAATTCTAAGAGTAGTGTTTTTTAGCTAGAGAGTAATGCCAAAAAAGCAGCTTTACAGTACTGAGAGACCACCTAATTGGTCTCAACACATAGAAATGTAGCATTATAGGAAGCTGCTGGCGGGCAATCTAAATAAAAGATGACGTGATGCGGTCACGTAGAAGTTGCCACGGTAACCGCTGCCTGAATGCCTTGAGAGATGAGTTTTAAGGCACCAGGTTAGAAAATGACATCCTCTGCATTCAAATGCGTCTTCTGTTGATCCCATGTCTCAACCAATTACCACAGGAGCTATCGCTGCAGATGTGTTCCATTCAGCCTGCTGAAAGCCTCCTTTTAAATGTGAACACGTACGCTTAACACCCACGGATGCATCTCAGGAAGCACAGTACGACACTGTGAAGCACGTTATTTTCATTTCCATTCATATTCATTTCATATCCATTCCATTTAATGTCCGTGAATAGTCTCTTGCTGTTGCACTTGGGACTAACAGAGTGTGACTTTTGTAAACAGGCTTGTTCATAACTAAGAACTTCTTCGGGATCAGTGTCCCGTCCACGGGATGGTTGAGCTAACGTAGGCTAATGCAATTAGCCTGAGGTTGTAAGTAACAAGAACATTTCCCAGGACATAGACATATCTGATATGGGAAGAAAGCTTAAATTATTGTCAATCTAACTGCAATGTCCAATTTACAGTAGCTATTACAGTGAAATAATACCATGCTATTGTTTGAGGAGAGTGCACAATTTTGAACATGATAAGTTATTAATAAACAAATTAGGCACATTTGAGCAGTCCTGATACCACATTTTGAACAGAAATCCTATGGTTCATTGGATCAGTCTAAACCTTTGCACGTACACTGCTGCCATCTAGCGGCCAAAATTGCAGCTGGGCTGGAATAATACATTAATGGCCTTTCTCTTGCATTTGAAAGATAATGGTACAAAAAAAATACGAAAGAACGGTTGTTTTTTTCTTTGTATGATCTTTTACCAGATCTATTGTGTTATATTCTCCTACATTCGTTTCACATTTCCACAAACATCAAAGTGTTTTATTTCAAATGGTACCAAGAATATGCATATCCTTGCTTCAGGGCCTGAGCTACAGGCAGTTAGATTTGGGTATGTCATATTAGCCGAAAATTGAAAAAAGGGGGCGGATCCTTATTATATACTGAGTGTACAAAACATTAGGAATACCTGCTGATCCCTTAATGATGTCACTTGTTAAATTCACTTGAATCTGTGTAGACAAAGGGGAGGAGATAGGTTAAAGAATGACTTTTTAGCCTTGAGACAATTGAAACATGGATTGTGTGAATTGTGCGAAGATTTAAAGATTTAAGTGCCTTTGAACGGGGTATGGCAGTAGGTGCCAGGTGCACCGATTTGAGTGTGTCAAGGATTGCAACACTGCTGGGTTTTTCACGCTCAATAGTTTCCCGTTTGTATCAAGAATGGTCCACCACCCAAAGGACATCCACCCAACTTGATATAACTGTGGGAAGCATCGGAGGTCAAAATATGCCAGCATCACTGTGGAATGCCTCCGACACCTTCTAGAATGCCTCCGACACCTTCTAGAATGCCTCCGACACCTTCTAGAGTCCATGCTTCCAACAAGGGGTGGCAACTCAATATTAGGAAGGTGTTCCTAATGTTTTATACACAGTGTATAAACATTATTCCAGGGATAAACACATTATAGTGATATGGAAATTGTCCTGAAAGCATTTCATTGAATTCCCTTGCATGCCAACGTGTCAGTGTGAGGGAATGGTGTTAGCTGGGGATGGGATTTCCTGCAGTCTCTGCTTGTCTTCACAGGTCTACTGTACAATGTATTATTCTTCATACGCCGCTGGCTTGACCTCCTCTCTACCTACATTTAAAACCCATTTAGCATCTGCAGCAGAGGTCCTCGCACCTGAAGAGAAGAGGGGGAAATAATGGCACATGAAGATATGGTATGTAAGGCTCAAAGTACAGGACAATTACTTTACACATGCCTGGTAAATGTTATGGACTGAACATGGACCACCAACTGTTTCTACCACCAAACCACTCTCCCCTCCCATGCTGCAGTGTAGACTAACATCTCTCTCAGTAGTCTCCAAACAGTGGTTCTCCCTCCTCCCAGGCTCCTACATAAGCCAGCTCACGAAGAGAGCAGTACTCTGACAATGGTTCTTAATTAGAGCGTGCCTCTGTCTGACAGCCTCTATTCTGCTCCAGCATGTCCTGCTCTACATAACAGCTCCACACAATCCCTGCTACCAGCTTCACAGCCGCTTCACGTCTAATTCCATCCACTCCCATCTTAGCCCCAGTGGTTAATGCAGAGCGGAACCAGTCCTTTTCTAATTGAATAAGACCTGGTTAGTCCGCCTCTTCTCGCCCAGCCTGGATCAGGGATTGCTAAGGAAGAAATTCAGTGTTTGGGGAGAATGCTGATACACTGGTTGGAATTGGCCGTTTCTCATCACCAAGGCTAGAGTGACACAAAACTATTTGAGTGACACAAAAATTACAACAATATCAATGGGCTACATAAAGAAACGTTAGCTGACATGGGCTGGCTGATCTGTTATAAATATCTCTCTAAGGTATGTAATGACCGACATGATAAGAGGAACTGATGATGCACTACCCAACTTCAAAGTGGCACCTTGTGCATCCTACTATTACAACTTTCAAGAGTACGTTTAAAGCCGGACTGAGTTCCTTTAAATCACCTACTCATTCAAGGGTTTTTCTTTATTTTACTATTTTCTACACTGTAGAATAATAGTGAAGATATCAAAATTATGAAATAACACACATGGAATCGTAGTAACCAAAAAAGTGTTAAACAAATCAAAATATATTTTATATTTGTGATTCTTCAAAGTAGTCATCCTTTGCCTTGATGACAGCTTTGCACACTCTTGGCATTCTCTCAACCAGCTTCATGAGGTAGTCACCTGGAATGTGGTATTTCTTTCCTTCTTAATGCATTTGAGCCAATCAGTTGTGTTGTGACAAGTCCGGCTTTAAACGTACTCTTGAAAGTTGTAATAGTAGAATCACAAGTTGCTATTTCTAAATTGGGTCATGCATCTTCAGTTCCTCTAGTCATGTTAGTCATTACATACCTTAGAGAGATAGTTATAACTTGTTATAAATGTCCAGATCAACTAGCCCATGTCAGCTAATGTTTTTTTCTGTAGCCCATAGACCCCTGCACCACCTCCTGCAGACACCTCGCTACAGTTTGGTTACCACTGCTGTAGAGGAGTGTGACAATAAAAACTCATCATTGATTTGTCACTATGCTACGCAGTGAACTTTCCTTATTATTTTTTACTTTACTTTCAGTTCTTCCCACTCCAACACACCCTCCCCTCTATCTCTCCTCGTGGTGGGTGGTTGCCTTGCCTCCCCTGACTGCCCTTTGGCATTACAGCACACACAGCAGGCCTTGGCACTGTGGCACAGCACACACTCATTAAAATCACACTCAGTGGCTCTGCTTCTCTCTCACACACACCAGCTCTCTCATACACACCCAGCACTTCTTTGGGAGGACAACAGGAGGCACCTCTCTCTGAAACCTTAGTTTAGCTGTAAACTCATCTCCCCATATTAACCTGGGCACTCAACAACTTTTAGTGTACACGTTTTGAATTAGTGGTGACTCGAGGAACCCTGGAGATCTTCAAAGAACCGTTGCTAGTCAATAGTTCATATTTGCACCTTCGGTTAGTATGAGGGGTTCTTGGAGAAACCTTTAATGGTTCAATGTAGCAACAGGTTCCTTGAAGAACCCTTGAGTGGAGGCATTTCTTTAGTAGCTTTAAGATATATATTTTTTGGGGCCAGTAATTGTCATTTCTGTTCATCTGTTCTGTTGTATTGTCGTTACATGTTAAGGTTGAACAGTGACAGATTTGTAGCTTCACTGAGGCTGAGAAAAAATAAGGTACCTGCATACTGCTCTTGATAGTATCACTGCTCTTTAATAAGCTTTATGTATCAGACGCAAGGCCTTCGTCAGAGCTTTTCTGAGTTTTTTTCATTAGCACCCTTATGTAGATTAAGCCCCACCCACATCCGTTCCACGGATTGAATGGGGTTGGAGTCGAGAGAAAACAAATAAGTGCTACCAAATATAACAATGTGCATTTCATAAATATTCAAATGAAGTGTTTATAAAACGTATGAATTAAACAAGTCTGTAAAACCACAATGAGGACATCGACCTACCGAGCAAGTTTTCATAGATCATTGGGTACAGTGCAAGAAAAAGCTTCACTGAGGCTAACAGAGGTGTTGGAAGAGTTACCACTTTATTACTATATGTAATTAGCAATGTTAATGTTATATTAGAATATACAATATGCATAAATATTCAAGGTAAATTACATTTGCAGTGTACGAACTTAACATGATGAACAGGACTGCATGCTAATGGAAGGCCAAAAACAACTCTCTGAAAGCAACGCCACCAATCTGATATGCTGCCACCTCTACAATATTATTATTAAAAAGGTTCAAAATTGAACCCTTTCCCTCACGAAAAGTTTCCGGTTTGAACCTTCAGACAGGGGTTGCTGGAATACCATTTTCAGGGGGTTTCCTTGTGGAACCATTTACATCTGGAAAGTGTATAGTATGTGATGACTAATCAGACCCACATAAGCTGTTGCCCTTATAGTATTGCCATTATTGTGATTATCAACCCACTTTTGTCGTGGTTATTAATATCCACCTCCGCTGTATCATATTGACTGCCTGTGTGCCTGGTCTGATGGTCTGTGTCTGCATACGCCTGCGAGTCCAGTCGTCCCCAGGGGAAATCAGCTCAGAGCATAGAGCGTTTTTATCACCTCCTCCATCTGATTAGACAGAAGAATGGCCTGGTCCCTGACAAGCCTATATACAGCTAAAGACTTCTCCCTTATGACATTACACCTCCGCATAAAGGAGTTCCACATCTCTGTAATGCCATTAGACCGGAGAGGAGAGGAGGGGAGAGGTTGGCCTGCTTAACCCTATCGTTTGAGGACTACATCAATTGAAGAGCGAGCACACAATTGAATCCTCCTTTAGGAATTAGGATTACACCACCTTCTTCCTTTTATCGCTCATCTTTTTACTCCGGCGCATTTCCTTTTTCCTCGCTTTCTTTTCCCCATAATGGTCCCTGCGAAGTGGCTTAGTGCTTCATTATTGTGGATTTCTTCCTCTATGGTGAGAGTTCCTGTTCCAGCAGCGGGAGCCCATATTCAGTTTTCTACCAAAGAGTCTCGCTCTGGCAGACAGCACTTCCTTCCTGCTCGTCTGGGCATGTGGCTAAGATGAAAATGATCACTGTCGATAGAAGTCATATTTGTTGTTGTTCATTATTCATCATGGACTTGTGATGCTCTTTAGTAACAAGCATCTGACACAATAGACCATGTATTATTCCAGGATAATCCAGTTGTCCATCAACGTTCATTCTGCTGCATATTTACCTTGAAAACATGTGGTTGTTCGAAATCATCAGTGTTGGAGAGGAATGTGTGTCGACATCCTGTCAAATCAAACTAGATAATGACATGGAGTTCTGCCAAGAAACGGCATTGATGATGTCTTGATTGGTAGCCCACCACCTTGTTCAGCTCTCCTAGTGACCAAGCATACTGTGAAACCCACTGTATTCTATAAATCCAACTGCTCGTTATGTGCCCCTGGTCTATGTATACTCTTTAGTAAGCCCTGTTATCTGCTTCCTTCAGTGGTTTATCATCCTGACAGCTTATTATACTGTACATATACATGTAGGTAGCTGTTGATGGTTTGGTGGTGCTGGACACACTTTTCCCATACTGCTAACAGGTGGTTGCTATGGTACCATGTTTAACACAGTATTCTCCTCAGTGGGTGGTAAGAAAACAATTGGAGAGAAGAAAACGTTCTAAGCTAACAGTAAGTTATTTCTCAACATGTATACAGCAGGTTGAACTGCTCATTACTGCAGAACCTTAAGTATAGGACCCACACACTCTTACTAACATTCACGGAATAGAATATGCTGTATCTGTTCCTCAGTAACACATTTACTACACTTGTACAGTAAAACCTGTATTGATTTATCTTGTACAAGTACCTGTGTTTTTGCCGTGAAGGGCTTTGAGGTACCCTCTGACAACGATAGATGGCAGTCTTGTACTCGGAGTGTGCTGATAATACCAATGGAGCCAAGCCACTCTTTGACTTTATATTTTTAGGTTTTTTTCAGGAAGGCCACGGTCTTGCCTCAGATCAAAAATGCACAACACAATACTTTTAAGTACTGTGGGATGTATCAAGGGATGCTATGAATTATTACGCGCTGTGAGGTGTGTATGTACACAGAAACATCCATACACCTCCGCATTCTCAATATTTGCTGACGATACTGATGTTCACAGTGATGCATCCTCTGCCAATTACGGTCTAGTATTAGAACTAGCTGTTAGAAAAAGCACAATCGGGAAAAAAAGACTTGACAGGGTGCACAGTCAGGAAAAATGCCACTACACATCAATACAAGCTTAGTACATACCAATAACCCCTCTGGATTGTAGCAATTCAACCCCTACCCAGTGGGTACCCCTGGCATAGAAACTCTCTAGTTGTGCAACCATGTGTGCCATGTTGACTGCCTTGCCTGGCCCCTCCCACCTGTTACTCTCTTTAGTACACCAGCCAGCGCAGCCTCCATAAATGTGTGTCTGTCATGCTCCGCATATGAAACAGAAGTGATGACCACTGTGATTTAGTGGTGCTGGCGCAGGTTCTGGCTGTCTGTTTGAGTACAGCACAGGGCTCCTCTTTTTACAACAGATCCACAGTGACATGATTCATGGTGTCCTGCCTCAGAAGGGGGCAATGCGCCCCAGCCGTGCTCACACCATGCAGGGCTGGCCCAGCCATTAGATCATAGGCCTGATGCACTGACACACAGGAGATTTGTCAGTATGATGCACTCTTATACACACACATACGGTACAGACACAAATGAGCAAATCAGATCATCAAAATTCTCATCATATACTAATGTAACTGTATATTCTCAGGTTGTGTAGCCCTAGTGCAAAATACACACACAGTCTGAGAAGAAGAGGAGAGACTGTAGCAAATTGGTCCTCACCTGCATAATTCAGGTGGACCTGCTACTCCTAAGTGGGAAATGGTGTCATTGTTCGGTCCTGTGTTTGTTCCACAGACAGTGACATAGAGGGCTGGTCACTCTGAGAGAACGCGTTGGCATTCCAGATTACAGTGAATTTATATCACCTCAGGTGCACTGTTCACACAATGGTGAGCTTCATTATATGGAGAACATTTATAAAAGCTTCACCTGTCGATCATGTCACCCTGGCGGGTGGGGTGGGGTGGAGGGGAGTGTTGTGGTCCTGCAGGTGGTCTGAAGTCAGCTCCACTGTCCCTGTCCGTCTCTCCTGGCTTGGCTGTGCCTGCTGGCGCTAGAGATAGCATAGCTATACTCCCAGGTTCCCCAGCTGTGCTATGGTAGGATGGGGCTGTACGCAGAGCAGAACAGAACAGAGCAGAACAGAACAGAACAGAGCAGAACAGAGCAGAACAGAGCAGAGCAGAACAGAACAGAGCAGAACAGAGCAGAGCAGAACAGAACAGAGCAGAACAGAGCAGAACAGAACAGAACAGAGCAGAACAGAGCAGAACAGAGCAGAACAGAACAGAACAGAGCAGAACAGAACAGAACAGAACAGAACAGAACAGAACAGAGCAGAACAGAGCAGAACAGAACAGAGCAGAACAGAGCAGAACAGAACAGAGCAGAACAGAACAGAGCATAACAGAGCAGAGCAGAACAGAACAGAACAGAGCAGAACAGAACAGAGCAGAACACACCGGTGGAGGGGAGTAAGAAGAAATCACCCAACAGTGCACCTCCTCCGCTGTAGCAGAACCAGGCTATAGATTTCTGTCTGTCTCTGAGGGACTGGTTCTGTATCATTACTAGAGAGGTGGTTGGTGGTTTGTGGGAGATGGGAAAGAAGCAGGGGTAACACTTCATACGGTTGCTCTATACAACTGTAATGACTCTAGTTACAACATTGTATCAACATGCTCTTATTTAAACACATGCAGAAACACACACAGCCTTTCCAATATCCAGTATGGTCTGGGTGTTGTGACTTGCTCCTCAACATTCTCCAGAGGTAGGCTGCGTGTATGTGGCATCAAGGCATGGGGGGGGTGGTATTCTGCCACAGCTGACATTCCCCCTGCACATCTGTATGACCCACAGCCTGCTAATGTTTCTGTGATTGACAGGAAGAGACACACGGACCGTTCCTGAGTCACTCCCCATTTCCATCAGGAACTGCGGCGCGGCAAGAGACCAGCATGGAAAGGAGAACACTGTATTATTAATATTACCCCAGATGGTTTTAGGGCCACAGCAGGTACATCCTAGTCCGTATACTGAATGTGTTTGTTGTGTTTGTTCATTAACTGGCAGTCCGGACTATACCAACATTTCATCAGAATACATTAAATTCATGTAGCTAGCGAAAGCAGACAGACTCTATCTCCCAGAGGTGCTGTAAGCTTAGTAGAGCAACCCAAATATGAAGCTCAGAATAGAGACTTCAGTGCTTTCTTGCTGTATTTCAATAATGCTATTTGGGACTGACCCAGAAACCTGATTATCACTGTTGATATATTACAGCTATCAGTCCAGTTCTGTAAGGGGAGGTGGAGTTAACATGTGGAAGATCACAACTTGATCGGGCTGAATAGTTTTGGGGATTTCTGTCTCACTAAGCAAAACAATTGTGCCCATGCTCCCAGTGCTCCCAGCAGTCCACTGGTGCGAGTGCTTCTCATTTTGAAGAGTCTAATAATGTGAGAGCTTGTTTTGGCGACGCAGCTGGTATGTTTGACTAGGCAGTCTTGCATGTGGACAGCCGCGCAGTCCAATTGGTACACAGTTGATGTGGTGCTGGGGTCGGAGAAAGGTCAGCCCTCACTTTGAGTTCAGCATCTGCAACTTTCTTACAGGCAGATACAGACAGGAGAGGGGGGGGGGGGGGGGCGTTTGCCAAAGACCCTCAGGATCAATAAACAAAGTAAGATATGAGTCTCATATCGTAAGATTCACAAATCATTTATTTTTCTCACAAACATGTAACTGCCAAAATAAAAGTAACACCAACATAAAGTGTCTTAATAGGGTGTTGGGCCTCCACAAGCTGCCAGCTTCAATGTGCCGTGGCATAGATTCTACAAGTGTCTGGTAGTCTATTGGAGGGATGTGACACCATTCTTCTGCAAGAAATTTCCTTAAATGAACTGTAACTCAGTCAAATCTTAGAAATTGTTGAATTGTGCGTTTATATTTTTGTTCAGTGTACTTTGGAGCCCTCATTTACTCACGTGTTTCCTTTGGCAGTTACTGTTACAGTTTATTCCTCTCTTACACAACGCATGCTGGCCTTTCCCATGTTGAGAAAGCATCTAGTGTAAATGAGAGCATTGTTCCCCAGTGCTGCTGTGCTGCCTGTCTGAAGGGATTATGATTGTGATCACTCCTACTGTAGCCTATGAATTGGTCAGAGTCTAACATGCTGCGCCTGTAAGCCTATTAGGAAAGGGAATTCACTGAGTCCTTTCTTAGGATAAGCCAACTGTAAACGCTACGTACATGAGCGGCGAGAAGCCTGGACTAAACGGCCTGGAAGAAAAGAGGAAACAATACATTGGGGAAAAACCACTGCATCTGCAGAAACGTCTGCAGACAAATCCCTTAATGGTGAAAAAGATGCTGGGATTTACATTTTGCTGTTTCCCCCTCAGTGACTATAGTTTGAGAAATATGAAGAGGCTCAGCTCAATCTGCCAGAGAAGACTTGGCGGACATGGCACTTTCACTGGGTTATATGGAGCACAAGCTAGGAAATCATAGGAAGTGGAGTACAGCAGGGAATACGCTGGATAGGAATCTTTCCTGTCTATATATCTGTGTGGTTAAACCATTGTTCACTTCATGCTTATTTAAGTTTAAATTGATACTTAAACCAATAAAATATTTAAGCTCATTCCATGGAGTGTCTCCTGGTTTAGTTTTTTCCTTTCAATTAAGCCCAAGACAACCAGGTGAGAGGAGTTCCTTGATAATTAGTGACCTTAATTCATCAATCAAGTACAAGGGAGGAGCGAAAACCACTCGGTCCTCCGTGAAATGAGTTTGACACGTGCATTAAACCAAATAAAAATTAGAATATTATTTGAGAAAGAAAGGAAGAAGCTTTTTATGTCCAGTGATGCTGGTATTTTCATAGAAGAGGACACTACATCACTCTTCCTCTGTCAGCATACTGAGGGCGGTGGGTGTTCAGGTGCGTTGACACAGAGCATCACAGTCACTCAGTCTGAAAAGACATTCTGGCACTTTCCTAGTGTCTGAGGAGACCAGTGCACTCTCGCTTGAAGGCCGAGGCACAATTCACTCTCTGTTAGCCCTTGGTTGGCATGTGGGTTTAACAGCAACATAGAGGTCGAAGCAGTGGGAATGAAATGATTCACCTCTGTGCACAGGACTGGTTATGCAATACACACACATATATGAGCACACACATGTCAAAGGTATTCACAAAGGTGCAAGGTTTAAACTCAATACTGCTCTTCAGGGCGTACTGCACCATAAATACAACCACACCATTGCAATACCACATAACAAATTGCTTCCTTCCCCATCACACTCTTGACTCTTCCATCCAAGCTTGAGACCTCCCTATAACCAGCAGAGAGGGAGTACATCTCTGAGCTCTGAGCTGTGATTCAGTCTAATGCCTGGGTGGTGAGGGGTGAGCCTCTGGCAAGGGCTGGATGTGTGATGTCAGCCATCATGGTGGGCCCATCAGCCTGCCAAGGTTCCAGGGCTTACCTTCATCCACTCTCCTCACTGGTTTTCCTCAGGCTGGAGGCTGGAGTCTGTTACTGGGGCTGAAGCATGCAGGCTAGTGGCTGTACACTGGTTTACCATAGGCTGGATTACACAACACCACACAGCAGCAGCTGACTTTACCCCACAGAGGACAGCAGACCTTACCATTGAGACACTATAGGGCTTTCTCCGAATAGGGTGCCATTTCAGACACAGGCTGTTTTACCATGTGTTTCCTATTATTTGTCAACATAAACAAGGCCTCGTCTAATCTTTGTTTTCCACATGCAGAGTGCCTGTTCTCTGGGACCCTCTGCTCATATAAACTCTCCCAGTTGTGACAGACAGTGATGCCATGGGTGGCTTATAGAACCCATCACTACCACCAGATGGATCTGCTCATTTCAGGCAGAGCTGGGATCTCTCCACACAACTCCTAATGCTCAACTCTCCTAGGAGCCAGTGTTGACAAGGTCTGCCTAATTGTAAATTGTAAAACACGTCTCCTTGGTCAGTGAATAGGCAAGCAACAGGTAATTATTGCTTTGATAGACAGTATGTGAAATAGGTGGGGGAACATTCCTGAGACATAAAGCATTAGTTTAATCCATTCATCACATATACTGTACATAACTCCGTCTGAAAAGGTATCATTTTATGCCTATAGAGCCCATTAGTTACTTGCCATTCATGCACAACAGAATAAGTCTATGGCACAGTCAGAGGATAATGCCGATACAAGTGGCCCTTTCTTAACACGCCCACATAACAAGCAATTGTCTGTGCCTCGCATACTCCTTTTAAAGCAACTCGGTGTCAGAGCATTTCGTATTATACTTGATTTAAATCCGAGACACTCCATTTAGTATCATTTGTTACGTTTCGTATGGTATGTATTCATTTGTGGATGCCCATCATCCATTTCGTATGATATGTTATGAATTACAATTTGTATGATATGTTACGTATTTTCCAAACGTACAAAATGTTACGAATTTGCAAAACGTACAATTTGTTATTGCTAATGTTAGCTAGGCTATGGGTAAGGGTTAGGTTTAAGGTTAGGGTTAAGGTTAGTGTCACGCCCTGACCTTAGAGATCCTTTTTATGTCTCTATTTTGGTTTGGTCAGGGCGTGAGTTGGGGTGGGCATTCTATGTTTTGTGTTCTATGTTTTCTATTTCTGTGTGTTTGGCCGGGTGTGGTTCTCAATCAGAGGCAGCTGTCTATCGTTGTCTCTGATTGGGAACCATACTTAGGTAGCCTTTTCCCACCTGTGTTTTGTGGGTAGTTGTTTTCTGTTTTTGTGTCTGCACCTGACAGAACTGTTTCAGTTTTTGTTTGTTCTCTTTTTTGTTATTCAGTGTTCAGTTCTATTAATTCAGTGTTCAGTTCTATTAAACAATCATGAACACTTACCATGCTGCACCTTGGTCCTCTTCTTCAAACAGCCGTTACAGAACTACCCACCACCAAAGGACCAAGCAGCGTGGCAGAGAGGACTGGAGATGGGAGGACATTCTGGACGGCAAGGGATCCTACACATGGGAGGAGATCCTGGCTGGAAGGGATCGCCTCCCATGGGAACAGGTGGAGGCAGCCAGGAGAGCGGAGGCAGCAGGAGAAGGGAACCAGCGGTATGAGGGAACACAGCTGGCAAGGAAGCCTGAGGGCGAGCATATGACTGGTCAGGCCCCGTGCTATGGGGTGACGCGCACTGTGTCTCGGCTGAGCATTCACAGGCCGGTGTGCTCGGTGCCAGCGTCCCTCATTTGCCGGGTGGGCCAGCTCTGCCTCCATGGCCCAGTGTGTCCGGTGCCTCGGCCAAGGAGGAGGCCGCCTGTACGTCTCCCCAGTCTGGTGAGTCCGGCGCTGCCAGATTCGCCCTCCTGTCCGGTGCTGCCAGAGTCGCCCTCCTGTCCGGCGCTGCCAGAGTCGCCCTCCTGTCCGGGACCCCGCTCCAGAGGCGCCACCTAAGTGGGCCAAGCCTAAGGTGGAGCGGTGATGGGTGCGGGACGTGGACCCCGCTCCACCTTAGGCTTGGCCCACACCAGAGGCATCATCACCGCGGATAGATGCCCACCCAGACCCTCCCGTTTAGGTTTTCCGGCTTTGGGGGTACTGTCACGCCCTGACCTTAGAGATCCTATTTATGTCTCTATTTTGGTTTGGTCAGTGCGTGAGTTGGGGTGAGCATTGTATGTTTTGTGTTCTATGTTTTCTATTTCTGTGTGTTTGGCCGGGTGTGGTTCTCAATCAGAGGCAGCTGTCTATTGTTGTCTCTGAGAACCATACGTTGTTTTTGTTATTGAGTGTTCAGTTTTATTAAACAATCATGAACACTTACCACGCTGCGCTTTGGTCCACTTCTTCAAACAGCCTTTACAGTTAGGAGTTAGGTTAAAGCAGGGGTGTCAAACTCATTCCACGGAGGGCCTAGTGTCTGCTGGTTTTACCTTTCAATTAAGACCTAGACAACCTCTTGAGATGCCGTAGCAACAACAGTCAGTATATACTTCCTCAAAATAGTCTGAATTATACTGAGAAATCAAGATATCTGTCATTCATTTTTGCAGAGGTCTTAGTCGTATAATTTTACATCTAACTAAGATGTTTGGTGCTGTTTCTCATGTGAATGTTTTTGCATGAAAACTAGTCATCTCTTGTTGAATGACAGCAAACACTTAATTGAAGAATCCCCTTAGTTCCCACTCCTATTTAATTTGAACCTTTTTATTTGACTAGGCAAATCAGTTAAGAACAAATTCTTATTTACAATGATGGCCAAACCCGGACTACACTGGGTCAATTGTGCGCTGCCCCACGTGATGCAGCCTGTTACTAAGAGTAGTACTGTTGACCAATCACCGACGAAGGGGTGCAGACTTCCGCTACCAAACGTCGACTTGCCTCAAGAACAAAATGTGTTTGCTTGAACCGCTGAAAAAAGCCCTGCCGAACACAAATTAAAAAACCACCATATCATACTATATGCAGGACCGGTTTTGACTGGAAGCATGCGACAGGCTTTAGCAAAACTGATTTCTCCGGGAGGTGTCCTCTATATGTCATTTAGCAGACGCTTTTAGCCAAAGCAATTTATAGTAATGTATTTTACGTATTGGTGACCCCGGGAATGTAACAAACAGCTCTAGCAGAGCAAGCACCATGCTCGACCAACTGAGCCAAATAGGACCCCTCTCCATCTTCCTCTACTCATTGAGGTCTGAGATAGATAATGACATTCTCAAGGAGGGGAGTGAGGGCCTGGATTAATCCCACCCCTCTGACTCAGAGAGGCCCAGGTTCCAGGAGAGGAGTGCTCCCCCCCCCCAGTTTCCTCCCTGTAGCCCCTTCCTTGGGCTGCGTTAATCAGACTCTTTGAGGCCACGTGGTGTTTAAAACGCCACTGGGGAAATCTCCCTCGCTACTCCTCACTTCATCTGGAATTAATCCAGGCCGTCTGAAAGAGGAGATGATTTTGAGGAGGCAGGGTGGGAGAATTAAGGCATGGCATGAACTGGGCTCCGCTCTGTAGCCAGGTACCCTGGACGTGATCTTCACCCTTAGTGCTGAAAAAGGTTTAGTCTGAGACCTTTGAACAGAAAAGCAGAGAGGACTCAGATGGAGCTGTTCAGGGATAGTAAGAGATAACAGCAGAGCAGAGAGGACTCAGATGGAGCTGTTCAGGGATGGTAAGAGATGACAGCAGAGCAGAGAGGACTCAGATGGAGCTGTTCAGGGATGGTAAGAGATGACAGCAGAGCAGAGAGGACTCAGATGGAGCTGTTCAGGGATGGTAAGAGATGACAGCAGAGCAGAGAGGACTCAGATGGAGCTGTTCAGGGATGGTAAGAGATATCAGCAGAGCAGAGAGGACTCAGATGGACAGGGATGAACAAGAGATGACAACAGAGCAGGCTCAGATGGAACTGTTCAGGGATGAACAAGAGATGACAGCAGAGCAGAGAGGACTCAGATGGAGCTGTTCAGGGATGGTAAGAGATGACAGCAGAGCAGAGAGGACTCAGATGGAGCTGTTCAGACTCTGTTCAGGGATGGTAAGAGATGACAGCAGAGCAGAGAGGACTCAGATGGAGCTGTTCAGGGATGAACAAGAGATGACAGCAGAGCAGAGACGACTCAGATGGAGCTGTTCAGGGATGAACAAGAGATGACAGCAGAGCAGAGAGGACTCAGATGGAGCTGTTCAGGGATGAACAAGAGATGACAACAGAGCAGAGAGGACTCAGATGGAGCTGTTCAGGGATGGTAAGAGATGACAGCAGAGCAGAGAGGACTCAGATGGAGCTGTTCAGGGATGAACAAGAGATGACAGCAGAGCAGAGAGGACTCAGATGGAGCTGTTCAGGGATGGTAAGAGATGACAGCAGAGCAGAGAGGACTCAGATGGAACTGTTCAGGGATGGTAAGAGATGACAGCAGAGCAGAGAGGACTCAGATGGAGCTGTTCAGGGATGAACAAGAGATGACAGCAGAGCAGAGAGGACTCAGATGGAGCTGTTCAGGGATGAAGCAGAGAGATGGAGCTGTTCAGGGATGACAGCAGCTGCAGAGCAGAGAGGACTCAGATGGAGCTGTTCAGGGATGAACAAGAGATGACAGCAGAGCAGAGACGACTCAGATGGAGCTGTTCAGGGATGAACAAGAGATGACAGCAGAGCAGAGAGGACTCAGATGGAGCTGTTCAGGGATGAACAAGAGATGACAGCAGAGCAGAGAGGACTCAGATGGAGCTGTTCAGGGATGGTAAGAGATAACAGCAGAGCAGAGAGGACTCAGATGGAGCTGTTCAGGGATGGTAAGAGATAACAGCAGAGCAGAGAGGACTCAGATGGAGCTGTTCAGGGATGAACAAGAGATGACAGCAGAGCAGAGAGGACTCAGATGGAGCTGTTCAGGGATGAACAAGAGATGACAGCAGAGCAGAGAGGAATCAGATGGAGCTGTTCAGGGATGGTAAGAGATGACAGCAGAGCAGAGATGAATCAGATGGAGCTGTTCAGGGATGGTAAGAGATAACAGCAGAGCAGAGAGGACTCAGATGGAGCTGTTCAGGGATGGTAAGAGATAACAGCAGAGCAGAGAGGACTCAGATGGAGCTGTTCAGGGATGGTAAGAGATGACAGCAGAGCAGAGAGGACTCAGATGGAGCTGTTCAGGGATGGTAAGAGATGACAGCAGAGCAGAGAGGACTCAGATGGAGCTGTTCAGGGATGAACAAGAGATGACAGCAGAGCAGAGAGGACTCAGATGGAGCTGTTCAGGGATGAACAAGAGATGACAGCAGAGCAGAGAGGACTCAGATGGAGCTGTTCAGGGATGATAAGAGATGACAGCAGAGCAGAGAGGACTCAGATGGAGCTGTTCAGGGATGAACAAGAGATGACAGCAGAGCAGAGACGACTCAGATGGAGCTGTTCAGGGATGAACAAGAGATGACAGCAGAGCAGAGAGGACTCAGATGGAGCTGTTCAGGGATGAACAAGAAATGACAACAGAGCAGAGAGGACTCAGATGGAGCTGTTCAGGGATGAACAAGAAATGACAACAGAGCAGAGAGGACTCAGATGGAGCTGTTCAGGGATGGTAAGAGATGACAGCAGAGCAGAGAGGACTCAGATGGAGCTGTTCAGGGATGAACAAGAGATGACAGCAGAGCAGAGAGGACTCAGATGGAGCTGTTCAGGGATGGTAAGAGATAACAGCAGAGCAGAGAGGACTCCGATGGAGCTGTTCAGGGATGGTAAGAGATAACAGCAGAGCAGAGAGGACTCAGATGGAGCTGTTCAGGGATGGTAAGAGATGACAGCAGAGCAGAGATGAATCAGATGGAGCTGTTCAGGGATGGTAAGAGATGACAGCAGAGCAGAGAGGACTCAGATGGAGCTGTTCAGGGATGGTAAGAGATGACAGCAGATTTCTAGGTTTCATTGGGGGAACAGTGTCATATGTCATTTCATTTCCCTGTACCTACTATAACCTGTAACCCTTGACAGTTATAGCTGAGCATATGAGGAGCAGTCAAATGACAGAGCTTTCTTAGCAGCACAAAATCACTTGGTGGCAACAGTTTTTTACAATGACCTCTACTGTACATATAGATCGGCACGTGAACATAAATGCATATTATCATTTAATGTATTCACATCTCTTTGTAATTTCTTTATTTGTCATACGGACAGCTACCGTACTTGTGTACTATTTTTATTACTGCCAACTGTTGGCCTCTGATTGCCAAAATGCCTCTTGTCTGAGTAATGCTGTCACAAGAGATAAGGTTAACCTGCTTTTGCTGGGTCAGAGTTCTTATGAAAGAAATGTTCACATCTCTGACATTTACCGTCACTGTTAACCACCAGGATCGACAGGGTCATAGTCAAGAGGATTATTATTGCAACTTATTAAGGAAATAAAATATACTTGTCTCCACCTTTGTCAACATATTTCTACTGCAATTTCAATGTCAATGGTCTTTCCTTTCACTGAGTTTCCATTGAATCTGTGATTCCATATCAGCAGAATTCAGAAGACAGTTGATGCATTCTGAGTAATAGAGATCCTATTAAATGACTAGTATTCGTATTTCACTGAGTACCAACTCATAACAGACAGACATAGACAGGAGTCTGCAATGCAGGTGGTTGGTTTGTCCCACTTAGGCCACCCTCCCTGCCTTCCCTCTCCAGACTCTCAGCCTGCCTGTGGGAGAGACACTGCAGTAGCCGTGCCTGTAACAGTAGCAGTGCTGCCTGCCAGTCTGAAGCTGACGAGCTCTGGCCTTGACCCACCCACATCAGCAGATCCAGAAAATGAATAATAAATACACCAGCGAGTCTTTTCCACGTTCCTGTCATCACTTGTTTGGTGTGTCCTCCCATGACCCTCTCCCCATGTGCAGAAAGGGCACAGTTGTCAGAAGAGTCTAAGCTGTTTCTTTTCTGTATACAGGCACAGACAGGGTCACTTAACATGAGCAGTACATACTGTTGGGAGTATACTATTCATGGCTCCAAATGTGGAAGTTGTGTTTCTCACAGTTTAAATCTCTGATGTGAAACATGAACACTTAAAAATGTGCCATCAGAATAACCCTTTACAGGGTGTCTTCCACTGGGGTAATGATCAAACCAATATGCAATGTCCTGGACAACCGTGCATTTTCGTTGGTTTTACTTTGCTTTGCTTAACAAAATATCCTACAAACTAGAGTATCATAATTGTATGGCCACTGTGCAATTGACATCCTACTGGTCTATGTAGAGGCACTAACCCAACACAACTCAACCAAGTCCATACTAAATTGCATAAGATTCTGAGTAACCTTTTGGGTGTTTTAAGCCTCTGCGGCCTCGCTCATGCCTGTCCAATTCCCCCTCAGGCCCCATCCGCCCTGCACCCCATCCAACACTGTGTACCGTACAGCTGAGCAAGCCTGGCCTGCTTTGTGTGATAGCACAGATTTAATAATAACACCGTTTTGGGATGAGAATTGAATTTCATACTTGGACGCCCTGACACTACATGTGTTTCTTTTTAATAAAGAGCAGAGCCACTCGGCCTAAAGGAGATAGCTTTTCTCTTCTCGCCTCTGTAAGCATAAACTCAACTGTGCTGGTTGCTCCACCGTGCACCTTCGCGTTGGATTGAACATCTGCTGGGTTGAGCACTGCAATTTCTAAAACTGCTCTTCTCTCTCTCCTTGCTCCTTTCACATGCAATCTCCTCTCAGCCTTCTACTGCCAAGTCCATCAGCAGTACAGGTTGCCTTCTCTGAACTGGAGAGAGCTGGCCAGCACTCTGACTTATCATGTTTAAAACCAAACAGATATTAAAAGGAGTCTTGGTGGGGTGAGAAGATAACAGTGCCCTCTGTCATTTTTGGGTCAGTGAAGTATTCTTTCTTCTTTTGGCTCTTTTCCAAGCTTAAAAGGATAAACATTCACTCGCAACACCATGGGCCAGAAAAGGTTGAATACATTGGCCATGCTGTCAATCCAGCATGACTTCTACCATGTTCAAAACAACTGGAAACTCAGAACTGGGAAATCTCAGATTTCAGTGAGTTCAAGACAACTGGGGAAAAAACTAGCTCCATTTTGAAAGTGCTGAACGAATCGGCCTACCTCGTCGCAGCTTGTTTGCTTGCGCTTGCTTATACTTAGAGCTAAGTGTTAATGATACAAGAACAAACAGTATGGACCTCCTGAGTGGCGCAGTGGTCTAAGGCACTAATACAGACCCGGGTTCATTCCTGGGCTATGGCCATGAGTCCCATAGGACGGCTGTCACATTGGTATAATGGAATCTGGAGACTGGCGCAGGAATGCGTAATAGGGATTTTTATTTACCCAAATTACAGAGCGCCATGTAAAGGTACAGGGACGAAGACCAAACAAACACATACAAAACACAGAGTTGAAACCCAAACAAAAGACCGAGGAGTACCTTGAATAAATACACCGGGGCGAGACCCGTAATCATCCAAAACAACACAGCACAGGTACTCACACGACCAACGGACATTGGAACAATAATCGACCGCCCAATGGTGAACCAAAGGGCACACATATACGGGGCGGCAGCGTAGCCTAGTGGTTAGAGCGTTGGACTAGTAACCGGAAGGTTGCGAGTTCAAACCCCCGAGCTGACAAGGTACAAATCTGTCGTTCTGCCCCTGAACAGGCAGTTAACCCACTGTTCCTAGGCCGTCATTGAAAATAAGAATTTGTTCTTAACTGACTTGCCTGGTTAAATAAAGGTAAAATTTAAAAAAAATTAAATACAATTACTAATCATTGAGGAAATGGGACCAGGTGTGTGTAATGACACAGTTCCAGAGGGATCCGTGACAACGGCGCACAATTGGCCCAGCATCGTCCAGGTTGGCTGGGGGGGGCTTTACTTGGCTCATCGTGCCCGAGCGACTCCTTGTGGCGGGCCGGGTGCCTGCAGGCTGACCCCGGTAGCCAGTTGAACAGTGTTTCTTCTGACACATTGTTGCGGCTGGCTTCCGGCTTAAGCAGGCGGGTGTTAAGGAGCACGGTTAGTCGGGTCATGTTTCGGAGCATGCAGGACTCCACCTTTGCGTCCTGAACGATGAGACATGATCGTAATTGGGGCAACAAAAAAAAGAACAAACATGAATTTACTGAACATAAATGTAATAATATTAGTATATGGTTCAGAAGTCCGAACTCATATTGGAGTTGGTTATTATTGAAGGACAATGAGGTTCTTATCGACTAGAAACCACATTTGTTGCTTAAGCAAGTCAGCCATATCAGCTATGGCTTTAAAGAGTCAGTAAATGAGGCTGAATGAACTGTTTTACTGCCAGACGAGGCCCCGCTGATAACCAGGTGTAGCGATGTTAAGGATTCACTCCATGGTGCTGAAAGGAAAGCTCTGCTGCCGGGACAGCCATAACAGTATGTGGGCATGGTTTGTCACTGTTATGGTGCTATTCATGTATTGTTTAGTGTTGTGTTGTGGCTGGTGGCATGCATAATGGTGTTTGCCCCACCAAGATTTACATACTAAAATTGCCACTGTAACTAAGAATACAATATGTTTCTAAACACTTCTACATAAATGTGGATGCTGCCATGATTACACATCATCCTGAATGAATTGTGAATAATGATGAGTGAGAAAGTTACAAATATCAAAATCAAATCAAATCAAATGTATTTATATAGCCCTTCGTACATCAGCTGATATCTCAAAGTGCTGTACAGAAACCCAGCCTAAAACCCCAAACAGCAAGCAATGCAGGTGTAGAAATACCATACTCCCCCGCTCTCCCCCCCAAATGCTAACCTCCCCTGTTATTGTAATGGTGAGGGGGTATGACATTTGTAACTTTCTCACTCATCATTATTCACAATTCATTCAGGATGATCTGTAATCATGGCAGCATCTACATTCACGTAGAAATGTTTAGTAACATTATCTTCTTATTTACAGTAAAGTGACTCCAAAATGACACAATACAGTATTTACTAATAATTTATATTAGGAACAAAATCATCTGAAACACAACCAAAACAAACAGCAAAGTCATAAGGTTAAAGTAGTCATTGCATGCTATGAATATTTAAAAAATACTTAACCTTTTACTACTTAGATACAAATATACTGTAAGTGAATTTGTCGCAATACTTTTGCAAAAAGTGCTGTAATGTTTAAACGGTTCACCTGATATGGATGAAAATCCTCAACACTTTAACCTCATGATCATTGTTTGATTTCAAATTCAAACTTTTGAAGTATAGAGGCAAAAGAAGAATTATTGTCCAAATAATTACGGCGGACACTGTGATACAGCAGTGAGAGAAGAGGGCAAGAAATGAAGAACTGCCTTCTTTTTGATAAACAAAACGGCCCTTTATGTTCCTGTTGTAATCTATTAAAAAACAAACACAATTTTACAACTTGTGTTTGAAGATGACCATATCAAATCATTGATAGAATTTGAGATGAATGCCAACATTGAATAGCATATGGCAGGAGTGCTGTTAAACCCAATTTAGGGATCAAACCAAGTTAGGAGACTGCAGGGAGAATGATAGTATTTGTTTAAAGTGTTTTCTCAAACTTCTCCTGGGACCCAATTTCAAGTAGAGCAACCACAGCATATTTACTCAAATCATCAGCAGCAAAATGATTGACAACAAAACAAACAAAATGATTTCTGCAAGCTCTATTCAGAGACTTTGTATTATGCCCTCCACACTTGCCCTCCACACCACCAGGGTATGGGCTAGTAGTCATGACCTGCAGGAGGGCCCCTGACCTGGGAGACAGGCCGTCCACACCACCAGCGTATGGGCTAGTAGTCATGACATGCAGGAGGGCCCCTGACCTGGGAGACAGGCCGTCCACACCACCTGGGTATGGGCTAGTAGTCATGACCTGCAGGAGGGCCCCTGACCTGGGAGACAGGCCGTCCACACCACCAGCGTATGGGCTAGTAGTCATGACCTGCAGGAGGGCCCCTGACCTGGGGAGGGCCCACCACCCTATGGGGGAGATGCAGGAGGCCGACCTGGGAGACAGGCCGTCCACACCACCAGGGTATGGGCTAGTAGTCATGACCTGCAGGAGGGCCCCTGACCTGGGAGACAGGCCGTCCACACCACCAGGGTATGGGCTAGTAGTCATGACCTGCAGGAGGGCCCCTGTCCTGGGAGACAGGCCGTCCACACCACCAGGGTATGGGCTAGTAGTCATGACCTGCAGGAGGGCCCCTGACCTGGGGGACAGGCCGTCCACACCAGACCTCCCAGTTGGGACCACTGGTTAAAGAGGTTTAATTAACTCACATCTCATTGTTTCACAACCATCTTATTTCTGGGGGTCTGAGTTAAAGAATCTAGCCAACGACGTGGGCCGCCAGTTATTATAACTCACTGACTCATAAAGAAACACTTTTACATACAAACCAAAGACTTCCACAACCTCCCAGGCTGAATAATGGGCGCAAATTAATCTCAATGCAGTTTTTTTTCTTCAAAATAGCACTTTCAATTTCTCTTTTTTAATTCATGGTTGCCATTGGATGTATCAATTGTGCGGGGAGGAGAGGAGAGGGACGTTTTTTATTAATTGGTTTGATATGGATTAGATATGAGAGCTGTTCCCACACTCCCCTGCAATCGCATTTCAATTAATAACACCCACTGAGGCGTTGCCTGCAGATGTGGAATAAAGATGGCCTGTCACTCACACTGCGAGGAAGCATTTGCAATTTGTCACTGGCTTCCTCCTCTCTCTCTCTCCCTAACCCTCAATATTTTTCTGCTGAAATCACGCCACATTTTATTCATTTATTTATTCTCCCTGGGATTGGTTGGGTCAGAGCGGGGAGAGAAAAGCACAGAGCTGTTAAGAGGTTTCTCTTTACGGAGATGGCATGCAACTTTAAAACCTGTCCTAGTGCGCCACATTTCAAATGAGATGGGAGACAACACAGCCATTTCCTATTAGGTTGAGCCTCTCTCCTTTCTCGGCTGAATGGTAACCTGCAGAACCAACCCCCTCCCTCTTCCCTTTCTCTCGCCTCTTCTGGACTCTCTTTCTCCATAGTTATTCTCAATTGACAACGGCTATTTATTTCAGAAAACTAAATAGGAAATCTCAGAGGATCAATTGTTCTCTCTACGAGGAGCTTACTTTTCACATATTTTTTTCTCCTTCTCCTCATCTGTTCACTCTGGCAAGGTTGGCTGGATGCAACAAGCAACTAGCATCCAGATTGGTCAGGCTCTAATGGACCTGAGATAAGGAATGCAGACAAGGTCTTCCAGGGCCCATCTCAAGGTTTTAGTTCAACAGGAAATGGACGGTACCATTTGCTCTAGAGTATACCCTACCAAACCGAGAGCTTGGGACTACAAGGTTCTATCTGCAATAAAAGTTCCGAAACCTCATTGGTTTGAATGGGTTCAGCAATTTCTATATTGTATTCGTGAATTGGGGTATTTAGAGTACTATATAGGTAGAGAACACTGAACAGGACAAATATGCAATAGAACCGTATAGTCCCAAGCTCTCAAACCACAAACATTGTCAGGTCCGAAAAGGACGGTTGCTATGAAGAGAACTCCTGACTTACTGACATACACTGGGGGAATGGTTTTGTCTTCCACAGCAGCTTTCCTCCGAAGGTCCCCACTTAACCGTCTCTGACTGTCAATGTGAAGTGAACATAATGTGAGTATATGGAGCAGAGTCTTTGTTACTGTAACGTTGGACTGTGTGTTGCTGTACACAACAAGTGGGAGGGAGATCAAATGAAATAGAATGGGGAAAAGCAAGCAGAGAACAGAACTATGAAAATAGAAGCAAGGGGGAACAAATGAATGAATGGCAGATGAAATGACACATGTCAGAGTGGTGCAGGGACGGATGGTGCGGGAGAGGAGCGGGAGAAGAGTGGAGTTTGCTGCTGAATGGCGGAAGATGAATCACAGGCAGAGCAGAGCAGAGCGGTGATGTGCCGGCTCATTTGGGATCTGATGTGTCGGGAGCGGCGGATGGGTGTTAATGAGGAGACTACGTGACTCTCTAAAAAGCCTGATGCATCCCAGAGCGGCCCGGGGGGAACAGAGAGGGGGAACAGCGCTGGGGGATGAGGAGAGGGGAGAGGGGGCCAAACTCTAAAACCTGGAGGCTCCCCACTACACTGCTTCACCATGTAGCCTGGGACAGGGCTTCTCTTGTCATTAGCAGAGACAGGTGTATTTTTCTAGCAATGTATGTATGACAAGAAGTCAATGTGGCAGCTGTCTGACTAGGATTCTCTTGCAATAGCTGTCCTAATGATAATGAAAACATGTCATGTTTACATGTAACTGGAGAGGTGTTTTAGACATGTAGGCATAATAACCCCAGGGTTTCCAAAAAGAGTAGTGAAATACAGGCCATCTGTGAACACATCTGGCCTGTTTGTTATCACTGATTGCTACCACCCAACATTTTGATTGGAATATAACTGAACTCACATTGTTCCTTAATCCAGCTCTCTAGGAGGAATATACGGTTTACAATTACTGTTATATAAGTCGAAATGCTGATTGCTCATACCTGTAATTGCCTGCAGCGCTGATAACAGTTGTACCGTTCGTTAAATTGGAAGCAACACAGTGTAGAATAGTGTCGACAGGAGAAAGATAGGGAATAGCTCCATACTTGGCCTAAAATAAATAATGTGCCATCTCCCACTACAGACAGCTCACCTGTATATGCAGAACACACTAATGACTTGTAGCTGATTGAACTTTTGTTTGTTTGTGTCCTCATCGGTCTGGAAAACACTGTCTGGATGAGAATTGAAAAAAGACTGCCTTATAAAACCAAAACCAGGCCGTCTAACAAATTCTCAGAAAGGACCCCTAAAATATTTGTGGCTAGTTCAATCAAATGAAACAATGTAGCATTGTTCAGGAGGCTGGGTGCTCCTCTTGCGGCACCAGTCATTGTTCAGGAGGCTGGGTGCTCCTCTTGCGGCACCAGTCATTGTCCAGGAGGCTGGGTGCTCCTCTTGCGGCACCAGTCATTGTTCCGGAGGCTGGGTGCTCCTCTTGCAGCACCAGTCATTTTCCAGGAGGCTGGGTACTCCTCTTGCAGCACCAGTCATTGTCCAGGAGGCTGGGTGCTCCTCTTGCAGCACCAGTCATTGTCCAGGAGGCTGGGTGCTCCTCTTGCAGCACCAGTCATTGTCCAGGAGGCTGGGTGCTCCTCTTGCAGCACCAGTCATTGTCCAGGAGGCTGGGTGCTCCTCTTGCAGCACCAGTCATTGTTCAGGAGGCTGGGTGCTCCTCTTGCAGCACCAGTCATTGTCCAGGAGGCTGGGTGCTCCTCTTGCAGCACCAGTCATTGTCCAGGAGGCTGGGTGTCCAGGAGCACCAGTCATTGTCCAGGAGGCTGGGTGCTCCTCTTGCAGCACCAGTCATTGTCCAGGAGGCTGGGTGCTCCTCTTGCAGCACCAGTCATTGTTCAGGAGGGAGCACCAGTCTGGGTGCTCCTCTTCCAGTCATTGTCCAGGAGGCTTGCTCCTCTTGCAGCACCAGTCATTGTTCAGGAGGCTGGGTGCTCCTCTTGCAGCACCAGTCATTGTCCAGGAGGCTGGGTGCTCCTCTTGCAGCACCAGTCATTGTCCAGGAGGCTGGATGCTCCACTTGCGGCACCAGTCATTTTTCAGGAGGCTGGACGCTCCTCTTCCTGCTGTTTCTAAGCATAAACGACCGCTAGGGGGCACCAACGTTTTCCATAATCAGTTTTCCTCTTGTTTGCACTCGCTGACAGTCACTCAGTTAGCCCATGTCAGCTAACATTTGAAAGATTGTTAGGTAAATTAGTCTAGCCAGCTATCTAAACCTTGTAGTAATCATGGTCAAATATAAAGATCCAGTTCCTGCCTCAACAGCAGTCCCAATACCTTACCACTGCTACAACTGGCTAACAGCAGAGCCTTGTCTGGCAAAGAATCAGTTCAGTCAGCCTAATTTACTGCCATTATAAAACCATAACTGATATGGCTGATTTGCTTAAACAAATGTGGTTTCTACTGACAATTGAGATGTACAAACTATGGCATAAGGGGACAACGAGACGATAAGATGCGATCCGTAATTTCGATTAAGATATTAATGAGTGAGCTAGGACGACGTAGTCAATATAACTATTTGTTTGCACTTTTGAAATGTACAGTGACAGAATTCAGAACATGGGCCGTTCTTACAGCACCGGGAGGTCCGTGGGACGACGCACAATTGGCCTAGCATCGTCCGGGTTAGGGTAGGCTTGGCCGGTAGGGATATCCTTGTGTCATCGCGCACCAGCGACTCCTGTGGCGGGCCGGGAGCAGTGCACGTGAACCAAGGTTGCCAGGTGCACAGTGTTTCCTCTGACACATTGGTGCGGCTGGCTTCCGGGTTGGATGCGCGCTGTGTTAAGAAGCAGTGCGGCTTGGTTGGGTTGTGTATCGGAGGACGCATGACTTTCAACCTTCGTCAAAGCCCGTACGGGAGTTGTAGCGATGAGACAAGATAGTAGCTACTAAAACAATTGGATACCACGAAATTGGGGAGAAAAAGGGGTAAATAAAAAAAATAAAAAAATAAAAATGTTAGCTATTAAAATCAGATCCAACATTAATATCAAGGGGATAGAAATCCAGGGTTTAAAATCCACAATTTGGATACCTCTACAGCCTCATAGAGGATCTAGATACTTTTCCTAACCTGTCTGGATTACAATTAAATTATGATATACTATGATATAATTAAGTACACCATATTACGTATTGGGTCACAAAAAAAATACACATTTTACATTACTGTGTAGTTGTCCAATAAAACAGTTTGATAGTGATGTGGACATACATGGTATTCATATCCCGAAAGAAAGAAATGATCTCACAACAATACATTTTTATGGAAAGTTAGCAAAAATAGATAAGATCTTGCTTCCATGGAAAGGAAAATACCTGTCTATATGTGGAAAAATCACCCTGATTAACTCTTAGGTCATATCCCTGTTTACCTATTTACTTTTGGTTTTGCCTACACCTAGCAACCTGTTTTTAAAATTATGTAAGCAAACAATATTCCATTGTATTTTAAACGGCAAGCCAGACAAAATTAAACGAGCCTGTTTAAATAATGAATATAAATTCAGGGGGGCAGAAATGATTAAATATGAAATCATTAGACCTCTCACTAAAGGCTTCAGTCATACAAAAGTTGTTCTTAAATTGAAACTGGTTTTCTAACAGATTAGTAAGGATGTCTCACCCTATGTTCAAGAGTTCCTCTGCCCAGTGTCTGTGTTCTTTGGCCCATCTTAATCTTTTCTTTTTATTGGCCAGTCTGAGATATGGCTTTTTCTTTGCAACTCTGCCTAGAAGACCAGCATCCCGGAGTCGCCTCTTCACAATTGACATTGAGACTGGCGTTTTGCGGGTACTGTTTAATGAAGCTGCCAGTTGAGGACTTGTGAGGCGACTGTTTCTCAAACTAGACACTCTAATGTACTTGTCCTCTTGCTCAGTTGTGCACCAGGGCCTTTCACTCCTCTTTCTATTCTGGTTAGTACGAATTTGCACTGTTCTGTGAAGGGAGTAGTACACAGCGTTGTCATTTACATTATTAACAATGTCTACACTGTATTTCTGATCAATTTGATGTCATTTTAAAGGACAAAAATATGCTTTTCTTTCAAAAACAAGTGACCCCAAACTTTTGAATGGAGGTGTATATATGGGGGATACAACCAAACCAGCTCTGCAGATTTTGCTGCAAAGATTATTAGATCATTTGTTTTGGTACTGTCCATATGTAGCTTGTTTTTGGTCGCAGGTCCAGGAATGGCTGAAGAATTGCAACATTTACATGGAGCTAACTCTGCAAATAGTACTGGGTGATTTGAAAAGTCATAGTCAACCGATCAATAAAAAAATCATACTTTTAACAAACATTTTCATCTTTAATATACAATCTGTAGAAACTATGAGAATAGACAGGTTCAGAACTTTTTTGAAACACCACAACGCAGTTGAAAAATATATGGGTAAATAGAAACTGGATGATGTTCAGAGATAGATGGGAGGGGTTGAGTGGAGCTGAAGGGTGGGACTTAAAACAACAAGATAACTCATGTAAAATATACTGTGTCCGTCAAATGTACAGTTGAAGTCTAAAGTTTACATACACTTAGGTTTGAGTCATTAAAACTCATTTTTCCACCACTCCACAAATGTATTGATAACAAACTATAGTTTTGGCAAGTTGGGCAGGACATCTACTTTGTGCATGACACAGACAATTTTTCTAACAACTGTTTACAGACAGATTATTTAACTTATAATTCACTGTATCACAATTCCAGTGGGTCAGAAGTTTACATACACTAAGTTGACTGCGCCTTTAAACGGCTTGGAAAATTACAGAAAATTATGTAATGGCTTTAGAAGCTTCTGATTGGCATAATTTGAGTCAATTGGAGGTGTACATATGGAGGTATTTCAAGGCCTACCTTCAAACTCAGTGGCTCTTTGCTTGACATCACGGGAAAATCAAAAGAAATCAGCCAAGACTTCAGAAAATAATTGTAGCCTTCCACAAGTCTGGTTCATCCTTGGGAACAATTTCCAAACGCCCGAAGGTACCATGTTCATCTGTACAAACAATAGTACGCAAGTATAAACACCAAGAAAGAAGCCACTGCTCTAAAACCGCCATAGAAAAAGCCAGACTACAGTTTGCAACTGCACATGGGGACAAAGATCGTACTTTTTGGAGAAATGTCCTATGGTCTGATGAAAGAAAAATAGAACTGTTTGTCTATAATGACCATCGTTATGTTTGGAGGAAAAAGGGGGAGGCTTGCAAGCCAAAGAACACCATCCCAACCGTGAAGCACGGGGGTGGCAGCATCTTGTTGTGGGGGTGCTTTGCTGCAGGAGGGACTGGTGCACTTCACAAGCTAGATGGCATCATGAGGGGGGGAAATTCTGTGGATATATTGAAGCAACATCTCAAGACATCAGTCAGGAAGTTAAAGCTTGGTCGCAAATGGGATTTCCAAATGGACAATGACCCCAAGCATACTTCCAAAGTTGTGGTAAAATGGCTTAAGGACAATAAAGTCAAGGTATTAGAGTGACCATCACAAAGCCCTGACCTCAATCCCATAGAAAATTTGTGGGCAACACTGAAAAGCGTGTGTGAGCAAGGAGGCCTACAAACCTGACTCAGTTACACCAGCTCTGTCAGGAGGAATGGGCCAAAATTCAGCCAACGTATTGTGGGAAGCTTGTGGAAGGCTACCCAAATGTTTGACCCAAGTTAAACAATTTAAAGGCAATGCTACCAAATACTAATTGAGTGTATGTAGACTTCTGACCCACTGGGAATGTGATGAAAGAAATAAAAGCTGAAATAAATCCTTCTCTCTACTATTATTCTGACATTTCACATTCTTAAAATGAAGTGGTGATCCTAACTGACGTAAGACAGGGCATTTTTATTCTTATTAAATGTCAGGAATTGTGAAAAACTGAGTTTAAATGTACTTGGCTAAGGTGTATGTAAACGTCCCACTTCAACTCCACATAGGTTCAGACTTTTTGTGAAACAGCACAGTTAAAAATACATGGAAAATAGAATCTGGATGGTCTTCAGAGATAGATGGGAGGTGAAGGGTAGGTGAAGGATGGGATTAAAAACAAACAAAAGATAACTTGTAAAATACATTGTGTCAGTAAAATGTATATAGTATGTACTGTATAATCTGGACGTAGAAGCTTAAGTGTCGTTGTCCATTAGTTTACTTCAATTAGCGGTAGGGTTATGGGAAAAGGAACATATATTTTCAAATAAAAATTACATATATAATAAGAGTCAAAAGTTTAGACACACGTCATTCCAGGGTTTTTCTTTATTTTGACTATTTTCTACATCGTAAAATAAAAGTGAAGACATCAAAACTATGAAATAACACATATGGAATCATGTAGTAACCAAAAAAGTGTGAAACAATCAAATGTTTCTCTCCACCAACAACAGGGGGGCCAGAGCTAGAAACGGCCCTGGCCTGCTAATTGACGTTTTAAGTTATGCTCTTCTCCCCAAGCAACACTATTGAGGATGCAGAGCGGCACCTTGCCTTGAATTAAACAATGTGACTTCATACCGGAAGAAATCAATGTGCTTAATGCAATTTCTTTGGCTGAAACATGGTGAGACATGGAGGCCCATTAGGGATGCCAAAAGGTGACATTCTCATTCAATGTGGAGAGCTTAGAGACTGTGAACTAACAACAGGCCTGATCCACTGCAATATCCTTGTCACCACCGCTTTAGCTAGATAATACACTGCCAAAATGTTAATTCTTCTCAAACAGAATGCATTATAAGACTTTATTAAAAACATTCCTACTCCAAGGGTTTTGTAAAAATGTCCCCCATGAATAATTTATACCACTTTTATAATTGAACCTATCCCTAAGGGGTATAAAGGCTTTGCTTTAAGAATAGAAAGGTTCCTGCTGTTTGCGATGTCGATTGTAAAGCCATGAGAAGTTTAATTAGAACTGATTTATACAGATTTTGATCAATGATGTTTAATCAACCCTCAGGTTACTAGGATTACACCAGATTAGATTACACTGGCACTGTTTATACAGTACATTCTTCATTCACCTCTGTCATAGACATTGTGTAAGGTAAGATGACGTCTGTCTCCACCCCCTTTCCTTTCCCTGTCCTCTGCTCGTCACACGTTGATGATGGCTCCCTGATATGGAAGGTGTTTTTCTCCCCTCCTTCCTCAGCCCTGACAGGCTCTAATCCACATATTTTGTCTCCCTGCATCATTCCAGCTTGATTTCACACAAGTAATTCCCCCTGCGCCGCATCCGTCTCTACCTTTCTTACAGGCGGTGCTCTCCACTGGCGATTCGGCGCATCCCGAGTGCTATTACAGCATCACTTTGCATTTAGATAACCGCCGCCTCTCCCAACAAATTGGCCCGCCACAGCAAATGTCTGAGCTTGTGGTGAGGGGGATGAACAGTTTTGGATTGAGCACACCTGGCTGGCTCTTCTTCCCTGGTCTTAGCAGTCATATCTAACCACAACACACTCACACACTGAGCAGTACAACAGCTGACAGTGTTTAACACGGCTAGCCTATCATTGAAGAAGAATAGAGTCATCAGAATCTGGGAGAGAGAGGGGGGAGAAATAAAGATAGTTAGGATAGAGAGAGTAGGAGCTATGAAGAAACACAATCAGTATGTCTTGGTTGACTCCGTCATATCCTCACCTGGTCTGTCCTATCATTGCTATGCGGATTGGCCTTCCTTAATGAATCAACATTGAGCTCAACTGAGTTCAACTGTGGGTTGTCCTGGCGCAGCAAACGCCCCCAAGGGAGGCCAGTTTGGATTTGGCTTCACACAAATCAAATCACATCCTGAGCAAAACGTCATCATTGTCAGGTCTGCTTGGTCTCTCCAGTTTTGTGATGAAACAAACGTATGTGTTGTTGAATTTCCTCCCCCACTGTGTGACTGTTGTCCTTTTGTTGTCAGAGCCGTATTGTATATCATGGTGGCTTATGAACTAATGGGCTGTCGAGCAAGCAACACAATTATCACCCCTCGCACCCCCTTCTCACCTTGGGGAAACCAAAAAACTTACCTACTGTCATTCAGTAGTAGGAAGACCAACACATTACTAGAAGATTCAAAAACGTTTTCTGTTTTACATTTTCATTTTTACCAGAACAGGAAAGAACTAGATCAGGTCAAGTGTAGCACTGAGTGCTGAGTGTCACAACATGCCAGCTTTATGTGGCATCACTCATCCCTTCCCCTATCACTGAGTGCTGAGTGTCACAACATGCCAGCTTTATGTGGCATCACTCATCCCTTCCTCTATCACTGAGTGCTGAGTGTCACAACATGCCAGCTTTATGTGGCATCACTCATCCCTTCCCCTATCACTGAGTGCTGAGTGTCACAACATGCCAGCTTTATGTGGCATATCTCATCCCTTCCCCTACCACTGAGTGCTGAGTGTCACAACATGCCAGCTTTACGTGGCATCACTCATCCCTTCCCCTATCACTGAGTGCTGAGTGTCACAACATGCCAGCTTTATGTGGCATCACTCATCCCTTCCCCTATCACTGAGTGCTGAGTGTCACAACATGCCAGCTTTATGTGGCATCTCTCATCCCTTCCCCTATCACTGAGTGCTGAGTGTCACAACATGCCAGCTTTATGTGGCATATCTCATCCCTTCCCCTACCACTGAGTGCTGAGTGTCACAACATGCCAGCTTTATGTGGCATCACTCATCCCTTCCCCTATCACTGAGTGCTGAGTGTCACAACATGCCAGCTTTATGTGGCATCACTCATCCCTTCCTCTATCACTGAGTGCTGAGTGTCACAACATGCCAGCTTTATGTGGCATCACTCATCCCTTCCCCTACCACTGAGTGCTGAGTGTCACAACATGCCAGCTTTATGTGGCATCACTCATCCCTTCCCCTACCACTGAGTGCTGAGTGTCACAACATGCCAGCTTTATGTGGCATATCTCATCCCTCCCCCTACCACTGAGTGCTGAGTGTCACAACATGCCAGCTTTACGTGGCATCACTCATCCCTTCCCCTATCACTGAGTGCTGAGTGTCACAACATGCCAGCTTTATGTGGCATCACTCATCCCTTCCTCTAACACTGAGTGCTGAGTGTCACAACATGCCAGCTTTATGTGGCATCACTCATCCCTTCCCCTACCACTGAGTGCTGAGTGTCACAACATGCCAGCTTTATGTGGCATCACTCATCCCTTCCTCTATCACTGAGTGCTGAGTGTCACAACATGCCAGCTTTACGTGGCATCACTCATCCCTTCCCCTATCACTGAGTGCTGAGTGTCACAACATGCCAGCTTTATGTGGCATCACTCATCCCTTCCCCTACACACACTATACAGTAACTCTCACTAAATATGAAGCCAATGACAAGACACTACTGAAGGGAAAGGAAAAACAAACCATCCGTCTCACACCTTTGTCAGTGTTATTCAATAGAGAGAGGTTTGGCACTACTGTCTCTGCATTTTCCATACAAAATAAAGCCATGCTGTTTGATCACTGTAAAACTGTACATTTAGAATAATATTAAAAGTCTTATACTACATTCAGTGTACATAGTACTCTAGGAAGTGGTACATATACATAGGCCCCCCTCTCTCTCTAATAAGATTGTGCGTGATAACTGCTGCTGTCAGAATTGCATAATTCATCTCAGTTGAGTGGAGCTTGGATTGCCGATAGGGGGTGAATGTTAGTAAGTGCTGCCATGTCTTTGGGAGAGGGCGATGCATTACAATCACTTAGGGATGCAGAGAGAGGCAGCGTGTGGTTTGGAGATGGCCGCTGGTGCTTACTCATTGCGACCTACACCAGTGCTATGCTCCCTGTAGCCACCATAATCAGGTCATGCTTTGCTGATGAATTGCAAATGGTGGTTGTGGAGCTGGAGATTAAGGGATAGTTCTGACTCTGGGCCCTGGGTAGCTGCTCATTTATAGTACTGACTCTGGGCCCTAGGTGGCTGCTCATTTATAGTACTGACTCTGGGCCCTAGGTGGCTGCTCATTTACAGTACTGACTCTGGGCCCTGAGTGGCTGCTCATTTATAGTACTGATTCTGGGCCCTGGGTGGCTGCTTCTAGTGATTCAGCACAACCAGTCACCTTACATATTTGGATGGAAACAGTGGTGACAGAGAAAAGTTTACACAAAACTGGATTTGACCATAAACTGATGGGATTAATGGTAACAATTTATAGCCATATATTTGGGATATGGCCTACATTTCAATATAACTAGTTGACATGACACTGATAGAAGAAGTCATATGCGTTAGCTGAAGCAGACTCGTTTGCTCTCTAACTCTAATCTAACTCCAGCCAGTGTTCTAGTGACACATGCTAGGCCAGTGGGTGACAGCCCAGCCATACCAATAAACACACACCCTGACACCAAGGCCAAGCCATAATTACCCAGCCAAGGGAAACAAAAAAGACTCACTTTAAAGGAGTCTGCCCTTTGAGCAGGCAAACTGCCTCTCCCACCCACCCACCCACCCACGCTCGCCTTGCTCCCACACTTCTTAGGGGAGTTAATTTGCCCACTGAGTGGTGTCTCAGGCGGTAAAGAATACTGTGATCTTCATGATCAAAAACAGGCTACAAAATGTAATAAACACCTCCCATATCTCTCTCTTCACTGTATGTACGCCCCCGTAGCCTGACACATCACAGGCAGTTGAGGAATGAAGCCTGAGCTTTTTGGATTTGTTTCGAAGAGAAAATAATGTTGGTCTCTAATTACTTTCCTCCAAGCTTGCTCTTTCTGAAGAGATTGTAATTATGATTGGGTGTTGGAAGATGTGGATGAAATGGATGGCATGGTTTAAGGCGATGCCAGCCGGATGGGGAGAGATAGGCTACGAGCAGAGTTGTTAAAACATTAAAACACACTCTGGATCCATGTCATCCTCACCCGGGGTGCCAACGCAACAGGGCACAGCCCGTCAGAGTACAGAACCGTCAGAGCTTCAGGACTCAGCATCGCCACTAGAGGTCTGAGAGCTGTTCACAGCGTGAGGCTCTGTGTGAAGAACAAGGTGTTGCAGCAGCGTATGAGTTAGTTATAAATGTGTTGAGAGGGTTATCTACATAAATCACCTGTTGCATAGAAGTTGCCAGGAAATGAAATTTCACAGATATATTATGCAAATACAGATGGAGGGAGCATGGAGTCATGGAGAGGACAGGAGGGGATATGAGAGGAGTGAGGAGAGCAGAGAAGAGGAGTCAGAGGAGAGGAGACATGGCAGGAGTGGGCTCCAAGACCCAAGGCAGCCTTCATCTCCCCCTCATCTCACAGGGCTCACCTTGCCTTACGACAGGCTTTGATCTGGATTAAACCCCCCATGTCCCTGTAGAATGACTAATACACACAAACACACCTCTCGGTTCAAACACCTCTCCTGTGTTTTGCTGAGCACATTTCCTATATGGCTGACTCATTAAAACGACATTATGGTATATGAGGAACAACAGCCAGGGTCATACAACGTAAAGCCTAACCCTAAACTCTCTAGAGTCTACATTAATGACGAGGTTGTGATTTTCCACCCAATCTAAGGACTTTTTCCATAATGCTTGTCAAGCTATGTGAGACATGGATGAATACACACAACAATCAACATAAATGATGAAAGTGGTTTCCATAGTGGATCATTATTAAGCCTCTGATTCTAAATTGATTCTAAGTTAAATTGTATGATGTGGAAGGACTGAAGATGCAAATTACTTTGTAGATTGAAAACAATTGTGTGAATTAACAACCTGCCTAAATGACTAAACACACACACGCACAAGCACGGACACACACTCTACAGTACAAAAGCAGCGGCACATCAACGAGATGACCACATCCCGTCCTACACCCCAACGGCCTACATGAAAACGCACTTCCGCCCCGTCATCACTAATGTGGTAACCTACAGTATTATCCAATATTCACAGGGGAAAATAAAGATAATTTCAGGGGCTCAGCTCCGCTATCAAGCCAGCCACACTTGGGTTTATGTACCATGCAGAACTGAGCTGCCAGCCAGCCTGCCACACAATATGTGATACTACACTGAAGCTCTATCAAATAGATTATGTCAAACGATTAATCTCTTTATAGAGAGAAATAAAACCAGATCAAAAATGGATTTGGATTATTCTGAGTGTAAGTCTGTGGATGTCTGTGCCAGCATGTGTGAGAGGCTCTGTGTAACCATGACGTGTATACCGGTATGTGTAAAAATGAATGATAATCTGCAACTGGAGGAGTGCAAGAAAACCTTGGCAGTGAGTCTGTGGGTCATCTGTGAGTTGGATGTTTTTTGAATTGTGTATGGCTCAGAAAGAGTGACCTTTTTCAAATTTGAGGAAATATAATTGTTAACAGACATGTTAGTCACCAGCAGATCGGACCTCCTCCATCCTCATCATCTGGTCACTTTTGATGTTCTTTGTGAAGAACCTGAACAGGAGAGGGACACTCCTGGTCAAGAGTCAGGCCCATCAGTTGCTGGATTTGTGAGAACATTTGCCAAATAGCATAGGTATTGCATATTGTTCCATAGTTAACCTACCTAGCTGTGATGATGACCCAGAGACGACAATCATTACGCACATTTTTGCTACTAACTATTTCACTCTTTTGAGGCTCGTATATATTTGCTGAGTGTTTTGCAGCATTTGTTTGCCTCTATTTCCTTTTGAGAAGTGTTTCTAATTTTCATAATAGTGTTTATTGTCATTTTTCCCCCTTTCCTGAAACTTGCCTGTTGTAATTTGTCAGGCAAACATTCATGTATTGAGTCGTTTTGTGCCAAAATGGTATTATAGGCTCTGAGAATTGTGGGGATAACTTGTGGGGATACTTAATTTTTATTTATTTTTAAGGGTTTCAAAATGGTTCATAGGTTGTCCCCATAAGACAGAGGTAAGCAACCCTGGTCCTGGAGTGCCACAGGCACTTCATGTTTTCATGTTTAAACGGCCTGGAGGACCACGGCCCAGATTCACAAAACCTTCTTAATTAAGAGGACATTTCTTCTTAACTGCCATTTTAGAAGAAATTTAAGCAAATTTGATATTACTCAAAACATTTATTGGAAATGTTCTTACGCTATTTTTTACGTTTCTCCTTAAGAATAAACTAGAATCTTGAAAATAAAGTTATTGGTAATGTTGTTAATTCCAAGATAGCTAAACCCTTGTCTTAAACTCAGGGCAGTGAGAGAAGAAGCTCATGAAAGCAAATGAACATGTTTAATAAGCTTCATCTGAAAGTTTCAGTATTCATTATATTAAACCCAAGAACATGTTTTAGAGCAGTAATCTCAGTATGAAATATGCTAACATGATTGCCATTGCTAGCTAGATAGCTAGGTAAATCGGTTGCCTAGCAACAATCATCTTAAGAAGATTCATAAGAAAATCATTAAATCTTAAGATATTGTTGGGGAATTGGACTTACGAACTATCTTATGAACTTCTTGTTTTTTTCTTAATTAATAAGCTTCTTAAGTTTTTGCATAAGAAGTGTTTTGTGAATCTGGGCCCAGGTGTGTTTAATTTAGGCAATCACCGAAATGATGCCTAGATGGTGTGGTGCCTAGTTGGAACAATATCCTGCAGTATCTACAGCACTCTAGGAACAGGGTTGTCTACCCTTGCCATAGGAGAACCCTTTTTGGTTCCAGGTAGAACCATTTTTGGTTCCATGCGGAACCCTCTGTGAAAAGGGTTCTACATGGAACCATTGTTCCCTCTAAGCTGCGTGCGGGCGCACAGCTCCCCCAGGACTGCCATGCAGAAGAAATATCAGCCCCCGTGGGGAAAGAACGAAATTGAACTTCACTCTACTTTCTAGAGTTTTCCCCGTTAGTTAACACTATCAATGTTTCCATTTAGTGTGTGAATTGAGATTGAATCAACGCAATATTAGCCACTTCAATGCAACATACCGAAACAAAACAAACTACACGAGACTTAGTATCCAAAACTAAATTTGAGTAGGATTGGAGTAGGATTCTACACAGACCAAGTGACATAACCAATCAGGTGCTCCAGTAGGCCTATATGCAAATAAACCGTTGCCATATATGGATCCATGCCATTCACTTTAAACTGGACTGTGTTTACACCATAAGAGTTTGTAAGTAGATGTGCTTGTTTTGAGATCAAAGCGAGAGCTGCATGTAGCCATGTGTGCACATTATTAGCCCAGTTATAGATCATTTGTAGTCAGCAATGGGGGAGTATTTGCTTCCTACAAGAGCACAAATCCTGTACATTTCTATAAATCTTTGAAAAGCAAGTCAGTCAGGCAGAGGGTAGCATAATTCATCTGATTCTCTGTAATAATGGTATGAGAATAATAATACATTTTATTTTGTAAAGTGGTTTCTTGATCAAACAACACACCAATATTTTCAGTCACCTCCTTGTCTGAAAGACAAGTGGATAAACAGTTTAATTTCAAGCCTTGCATGTTTTCTTTTAAGTCTCATGGAATGCAGGCCTACAATGAACACCACAAATTGGCTGCTACTGTAGCCTGAATAATAGAATAGCTATTTCCATGTTCAAATGTTATGGGATGCATTTTCTCCATTGTTTTTGATGGTAGTCCCTATGTTAGGACTACATGATGATCAAATAGCCACAGTAGCCTACTTGGCCACTGTTAAAACTATAACTTAAAGAGGGTACAGCCTTAGTGTTCACAGTAAACGTGCTTTCAGAGAGCTGACATTTGCTCTGTGACGAAAAAAATGGAGGGAACATTGCATGGAACACAAAACAGTTCTTCCTGGAACCAAAAATGGTTCTTCAAAGGGTTATCCTATGAGGATAGCCGAAGAACCCGTTTTGGTTCTCGAAGGCACTTTTTCCCCAAAGAGAATACATTCCACTAAAGCTGTTTCCTAACACAGAAGGCATTTAAATCAGTTTCAGCTCTTCGGGTGAAGAGGGGAACAGGCTAGCCATATATTGAACGCAATCCTCAATGATAACTCTCTGCTCCTTTATTCAATAAAAAATCCTGCATTTTATGGAAATGATCGTTCCTCTTGTGCCTACCTTTACCTCCCGTGGCCGTGAGACAACGTATGGCGACCATTAGACACTAATAGGCTACATTATAATAGACTATTATGTTGGAATGGTTTTAACATCATGAAAAATGATATTCAATCAATCAGTGTTTGTAAAGAATTCTGACAGACGACGTTGCCCTATAACAGAGCTTTCGAATCCAGTGGTCACTACCGTGCCTAACGCTGCCACCTACATGCGGTAGGCGGCGACGCGACCAAGCAGACAGCGGCCGCGCGCATTCCTGCGGCTCAGAACGAGGCTGACTTTCTATCCGGAGCTCACCGCATACCGCTCCATTCATGCTGTGAGAAGCTCAAGACTCGGAACTCGGAGCTTTGGATGAGTATCGTGACAGCCGTGGAAATGTCTGCAAGTTTAAGATTTTAATCATGCTGAGGAAAACAAACCCCAAGATCACAATTATCCGTAAGTAGAGCAAAACTTTTCTGCAACAACTTGATTTACATTGCGGTTATTACAGTGTAATTTGTAGCGTAGTTTGTGGCTCCATTGAGTGACATTCCTTCTCTCTCCCCCAATGCTTTCCCCCGATGTTTCTATTCGTCGTGTCGTCGTATCAGTATAATTCGGATAGGCAAACGAGGACTCAATGAATGCGGATCTGGGGGATCGTTTTAGTTCAAGTATCTGCGATCTCTCAGTTTATTCAGGTTTGGGCACACCGCATTCTTTGCCCAAATCATTTAACGACATATTTGATATCATTGGCAAGTTGGTGAAGTCGACCAGTTACATTGTACTTGCCGAATGCATACAAGTAGCCTATCAAGCAGCCGTGTGTAGGCTTCATAGCTGGGGCGTTATCTCACATGCTTAATGCATGCAGGTTAATAAAATAGGAGCTCAACGAAATTAATTTTCAACTCCATAACTTGCACAGATGGAGCTTGAGGTTTGCCACCGTATCATTGCCTGGAGAAAAATGAAAAATAAAATGGCAATTTATTGAAGTCATTTTCAAAGCTTTGACATGTCTTGGTGCGGGTGTATCCCATCTCATCAACATGCGCTGACACTTTAATGTCATCTTATGAAGTTTTGACACTGAATTCGTAGGTGACGGCTGGTTGGGCGATGTTGGATGTAGGTTAGCCTGTGCAATTCATGTAGATGCCGAAACAAATGGATACAAGTGGTGGCCTATGACTATGCTGGAACGTGTTGATAAGAGGCTCGAAAATAACATCCACTTTAGACTCTCCGTCCAGGCTAATGCTTGATGAGAATGTCATTGGATGTTATTGCTGAACGCATATTAGTGTTCAGACATCAGCGTGCCTATGAGATTCTTGTTGAAATGTGAGTCCTTGTATTTCCTCATTTATTTGGGGGGATTAACCATGGTGTTAGCGTTCCGTTTTTAGCTGTTATCAGTGGGCTATGTAGGAGGCTATGTAGCCTCTACTGGCTCTCATTCATTATTTTGAACCTTATTCCAAGTAGATAGAATAGTCTATTGATATGTTGTCGCATTTTTAGGATTCCCTATCACAGTGTGTTTAGGTTTGTAGCCTACATGCATGCGGTGCTGGCCGTGGGTGTGCACCCAGAATCTCTATTGATCTCTCCCACTCCCACAGCATATGCACCATTGGTAGGTTTATATCGCCTAATGTGTAAATAAATAGGCTACTATATGTAATTAAATTTTTATTAGGATTGTATGCCTACTGGTAGGTTATGTGATAAAGGGGATGCAAATGTGTTTTTAGGCTACGCATAACCAAACAGTCACTCTTCTTATTATGGGAGCCTTATTGGAGTACTCCATACACTACCGCCCAAGTTTTGGTTAGCCTGCACTGGATTAGATAGCCTGTTTATTGGTAGGCCTTACTCATAAATAGCACAATGTGGATGCCAGGCTATAATAAGCAATCACTGGATGTAACAACCTTTATAGGCTATTCCTCCTCAATTTTCAATATTTACAATAATTTTGATTTAATTAGTACAGACATCTGTTAGATGTCAGCGCATTCATCTTGCTGAAAAAGTGAGCGATATGGGGGGGGTGCAGTTTTATAGATACAGTGCATTCGGAAAGATTTCAGACCTCTTGACTTTTTCCATATTTTGTTACGTTACAACCTTCTTCTAAAATCGTTTCTTTTTTTATTCCTCACACAATACCCCATTTTTAAAATTTATTTTATTTTATATAATTGTATTATTTGTATAAACAAATATTTGAACCTTTATTTAACTAGGCAAGTCAGTTTTAAGAACAAATTGAATAATGAGTGAAAACAGTTTTTAATTTTAATTAATTTTTTTACAAATTTATTAAAAATAAAAAGCAGAAATACATTTTTTACATAAGTATTCAGACCCTTTGCTATGAGACTCATCCTTGAGATGTTTCTACAACTTGGTTGGAGTCCACCTGTGGTAAATTCAATTGATTGGACATGATTTGGAAAGGCAGTGCATGTCAGAGCAAAAACCAAGCAATGAGGTAGAAGGAATTGTCCATAGAGCTCCGAGACAGGATTGTGTCGAGGCACAGATCTGGGGAAGGGTACCAAAACATTTCTGCAGGATTGAAGGTCCCCAAGAATACAGTAGCCTCCATCATTCTTAAATGGAAGAAGTTTGGAACCACCAAGACTCTTCCTGGAGCTGAATGTAATACATAGGCTACAGTAGCCTACAATCTGCACATTTTTACAGTTGAAGTCGGAAGTTTACATACACTTAGGTTGGAGTCATTAAAACTTGTTTTTCAACCATTCTACAAATTTCTTGTTAACAGACTATAGTTTTGGCAAGTCGGTTAGGGCATCTACTTTGTGCATGACACAAGTCATTTTTCCAATAATTGTTTACAGCCAGATTTTTTCACTTATAATTCCCTATATCACAATTCCAGTGGGTCAGAAGTTTACATACACTAAGTTCACTGTGCCTTTAAACAGCTTGGACAATTCCAGAAAATGATGTCATTGCTTTAGAAGCTTCTGATAGGCTAATTGACATCATTTGAGTCAATTGGAGGTGTACATGTGGATGTATTTCAAGGCCTACCTTCAAACTCAGTGCCCCTTTGCTTGACAACATGGGAAAATCAAAAGAAATCAGCCAAGACCTCAGAAAATAAATTGTAGACATCCACAAGTCTGGTTCATCCTTGGGAGCAATTTCCAAACGCCTGAAGGTACCACGTTCATCTGTACAAACAATAGTACGTAAGTATAAACACCGTGGGACCACGCAGCCGTCATACCGCTCAGAAAGGAGACACGTTCTGTCTCTTAGAGATGAACATACTTTAGTGTGAAAAGTGCAAATCAATCCCAGAACAACAGCAAAGGATCTTGTGAAGATGCTGGAGGAAACAGGTACAAAAGTATCTATATCCACAGTAAAACGAGTCCTATATCGACATAACCTGAAAGGCCGCTAAGGAAGGAAGAAGCCACTGCTCCAAAACCGCCATAAAAAAAGCCAGACTACGGTTTGCAACTGCACATGGGGACAAAGATCGTACTTTTGGTCTGATGAAACAAAAATAGAACTGTTTGGCCATAATGACCATCGTTATGTTTGGAGGAAAAAGAGGGGGCTTACAAGCCGAGAACACCATCCCAACCATAAAGCACGGGGGTGGCAGCATCATATTGTGGAGGTGCTTTGCTGCAGGAAGGACTGGTGCACTTCACAAAATCCGATGATATCATGAGGAGGGAAAATTCTGTGGATATATTGAAGCAACATCTCACGACATCAGTCAGGAAGTTAAAGCTTGGTCGCAAATGGGTCTTCCAAATGGACAATGACCCCAAGCATACTTCCAAAGTTGTGGCAAAATGGCTTAAGGACAACATAGTCAAGGCATTGGAGTGGCCATCACAACACCCTGACCTCAATCCCATAGATCATTTGTGGGCTGAAGTGAAAAAGCGTGTGCGAGCAAACCTACAAACCTGACTCAGTTACACCAGCTCTGTCAGGAGGAATGGGCCAAAATTCAGCCAACTTATTGTGGGAAGCTTGTGGAAGGCTACCTGAAACGTTTGACCCAAGTTAAACAATTTAAAGGCAATACTACCAAATACTAATTGAGTGTATGTAAACTTCTCACCCACTGGGAATGTGATGAAAGAAATAAAAGCTGAAATAAATCCTTCTCTCTACTATTATTCTGACATTTCACATTCTTAAAATGAAGTGGTGAACCTAACTGACGTAAGACAGGGAATTTTTATTAGGATTAAATGTCAGGAATTGTGAAAAACAGAGTTTAAATGTATTTGATTAAGATGTATGTAAACTTCCGACTTCAACTGTATATATATGGCTTTATAATTCTTTTTTAGGAAAACTCCTAATGTGCTGCAATTTAAAAAATGTATCCACAGGGCAGAGAGAAAAGTGTGCAGTTTTATTGATACTGTGCATTCGGAAAGTATTCAGACCTCTTGACTTTTCCACATTTTGTTACGTTACAGCCTTGTTCTAAAATCAATCTGCACACAATTCCCCATAATGAAGCGAAAACAGTTTTCATTATTTTTTATTTTATTTTTTTACAATTTATTGTGAAAACCAAGCCATGAGGTCAAAGGAATTGTTCATAGAGCTCTGAGACAGGATTGTGTTGATGCACAGATCTGGGGAAGGGTACCAAAAATGTCTGCAGCATTGAAGGGCCGCAAAAACACAATGGCCTCCATCATTCTTAAATTGAAGAAGTTTGTAACTCCCAAGACTCTTCCTAGAGCTGGCCGCCCGGCCAAACTGAGCAATCGGGGGAGAAGGGCCTTGGTCAGGGAGGTGACCAAGAACCCGGTGGTCACTCTGACAGAGCTCCATAGTTCCTCTGTGGAGAGGGGAGAACCTTCCAGAAGGACAACCATCTCAACAGCACACCTCCAATCAGGTCTTTATGGTAGAGTGGCCAGACGGAAGCCACTCCTCAGAAAAAGGCATATGACAACCCATTTGGAGTTTGCCAAAAGGAACCTAAAGGACTCTCAGACCACGAGAAACAAGATTCTCTGGTCTGATGAAACCAAGATTGAACTATTTGGCCTGGATGCCAAGCGTCACGTCTAGAGGAAACCAGGCATCGCTCAACACCTGGCCAATACCATCCCTACGGTGAAGCATGATGGTGGCAGCATCATGCTATAGGGATTTTTCGCTACAAATACCTAGGTATCTGGTTAGACTGTAAACTCTCCTTCCAGACTCACATTAAGCATCTCCAATCCAAAATTAAATATACAATCGGCTTCCTATTTCACAACAAAGCATCCTTCACTCATCCTGCCAAACATACCCTGGTAAAACGGACTATCCTACCAATCCTTGACTTCGGCGACGTCATTTACAAAATAGCCTCCAGCACTCTACTCAGCAAATTGGATGCAGTCTATCACCATCCGTTTTGTCACCAAAGCCCCATATACGACCCACCACTGCGACCTGTATGCTCCCGTTTGCTGGCCCTCGCTTCATATCCATCGCCAAACCCACTGGCTCCAGGTCATCTACAAGTCGTTGCTAGGTAAAGCCCTGCCTTATCTCAGCTCACTGGTCACCTTAGCAGCATCCACCCGCAGCACGCTCTCCAGCAGGTATATTTCACTGGTCACCTCCAAAGCCAATTCCTCGTTTGGCCTCCTTTCCTTCTAGTTCTCTGCTGCCAATGACTGGAACGAACTGCAAAAATCACTGTAGCTAGAGACTCATATCAGCTCACAGATCACTGCACCTGTACATAGACAATCTGTAAATAGCCCATCCAACGACCTCATCACCATATTGTTATTTATTTGATTTATTTTTGTTCCTTTGCACCCCAGTACCGCTACTTGCACGCTCATGTTTATTCCATGTGTAACTCTGTGTTGTTGTTTGTTGTCGCACTGCTTTGCTTTATCTTGGCCAGGTCGCAGTTGTAAATGAGAACTTGTTCTCAACTAGCCTACCTGGTTAAATAAGGTGAAATAAAAAAACATTTAAAAAAATGTTTTTCAGTGGCATGGACTGGGAGACTAGTCAGCTTGAGATGATCTACAGTTTATTATTAAAACATTTTTTAAATCTGTTTTTGCTCTGTCATTATGGGTATTGTTTGTAAATTGATTGAAGGAAAAAAACAGTAAAGGGGTCTATATACTTTCCAAATGCACTGTAATTTCACACTATTCTTAATATTTTGTCATTAGGCTGTGAGAAAATGTTTCTGTTTTAAAGCAAATTTCCTGCAATTCTAAACAGTTTGCCATGGCCTGTGACACAACATGGACTCAGGGGTGGACGTAACATAGTAAACGTAAATCTGAGACTCTCTGACTCGTATGATACAGTATGTTATAAATTCCAAAATGTTAGCTAGATGGCCAATGCTAATGTTAGCTAGGTGGCTAACGTTATCTATGCTAGGGGTTAGGGGTTAAGATTAGGGTTAAGGTTAGAAATTAAGTTAGGGGAAGGGTTAGCTAACATGCTAACTATTCGTGAAATAGTTAAAAAGTAGTAAGTTGTCCGTGATGAGATTAAAAAATGCAACCATTGGTTTACTAGACGTTCACGTTACAGAAGTGTTCGTGCAAATTTATTTAACATAAAATACAGAAATATCTAATTTACTTAAGTATTCACACCCCTGAGTCAATCCATTTTAGAATCACCTTTGGCAGTCATAACATCTGTGATTCTTTCTAGGTAAGTCTCTAAGAGCTTTGGATTGTACAATATTTGCACATTATTCTTTACAAAATTATTCTAGCTCTGTTACATTGCTTGTTGATCATTGCTAGACAGCCATTTTCAAGTAGATTTACGTCAAAACTGTAACTATGCCCTTTCAGGTTATTGTCCTGCTGAAATGTGAATTTGTCTCCCAGTGTCTGTTGGAAGGCACACGGAATCAGGTTTTCCTCTAGGATTCTTCAGGTGCTTAGCTCTATTCCATTTCTTTTTATCCTAAAAAAACTCCCTAGTCCTTGCCGACAAGCACACCCATAACATGATGCAGCCACCACCATGCTTGAAAATATGAAGAGTGGTACTCAGTGATTTGTTGTGTTGGATTTGCCCCAAACATAATGCTTTGTATTCAGGACATAACGTTCATTGCTTTGCTAAATTTTTTGCAGTTTTACTTTAGTGCCTTATTGCAAACAGGATGCATATTTTGGAATATTTGTATTCTCTACAGGCTTCCTTCTTTTCACTCTGCCATTTAGGTTAGTACAGTGGTGTAACTACAATGTTGTTGATCCATCCTCAGTTTTCTCCTATCACAGCCATTAAACTCTGTAACTGTTTTAGTCACCATTGGCCTCTTGGTGAAATCCCTGAGTGGTTTCCTTCCTCTCCGGCAACTGAGTTAGGAAGGACCCCTGTATCTGTGTGTGACTGGGTGTATTGATACACCATCCAAAGTGTAATTAATAACTTCACCATGTTCAAACGGATATTCAATGTCTGCTTTTTTATTTTTTACCCTTCTACCAACAGGTACTCTCCTTTGTGTGGCTTTGAAAAACCTCCCTCGTCTTTGTGGTTGAATCTGTGTTTGAAATTCACTGCTCGACTGAGGGACCTTATAGATAATTGCATTTGTGGGGTACAGGGAGGAGGTAGTCATTCAAAAATCATGTTAAACACTATTATTGCACACAGAGTGAGTCCATGCAACTTTTTTTTGTCTTCGTTACGTGAGGAATCACTCAATGTCATTGTTAATCAATTACTGTTCATTCATTGAAATAGTTATTTTCACCTAGCCTGTTTGAAATGTTTTGTTAAGATATAGAATTCATCTCAATAGTAACAAACTATTCTTTGGTTATTTTTGTCCCCTTTTCTCACTATCCTCTCTTTCAAGGCTGGTCTGTCAGGGATAGTGGAGCTTTTAAGTCTGAAATGTTTTGAAGCTGGCTTTGCTGTAAAAGGGCACCTAAATCAAAGGGACAGAGATTGAAATAGGTTCTCTTTCAAAATGTTCAGGGGGAAAATGACAGGTGCAGAAAATGGAGGAGACCGAAGTGTCCAATGTGTTCTGATCAAACTCACAGTATTCTGTTTAGAAAACAGGCTCTAACTCAGTGATTAGTATTCCGTTTTATTTTTGCCACAGCAAGTATGCCGTTTGTTTTCTCAAGTTCAATTTGAATATTTAGTGGATGGCCTGCAAGGTTTTGTCAGGAATAAACACAATTTTATTAGCACTTATTCCTCAAAGCTCCTTTCTCTACAAAACATGTGTTTTGATTGTTGTCCATACAGTGCATGTGGCTCAAAGAGGACCGGTCCATTCCATGTTATTGGAGTAGTAAACCACTGTCAGTATCCCTGCAACAGCACCCTGGCAGATCGTCACCATTGTCCCTTGCCTGGCTACCCACCCACATCTCTCCGGCTAACTGACGTTTCTTTTCCACAAGTCTACATTTGCCTCCCTCCCCGACAATTTCTAGAACTCTAACACATTGTGACCCTTCTGATTGGTCCCAGAAACCGATGGGTTGGGCCTACATGTTGTCAACTTTGATACTCTGATTGGTTAGATTTGTTAGAGACCATCCAATCACTTATTCATTTGTTTTTGACAATGTCCCTCATTTTGATGTCACACAACCCACTGGGCACAGATGTCAATTCAACGTCTATTCCACATTGGTTGAATGTAATTTCACTGAAATGACGTGGAAACAACGGTGATTCAACCAGTGTGTGCCCAGTGGGAAATTCTTCAAGGATGGCAGTAGGTAGCTATCGATAGAGCAGCGGATGAGTCGTCAGGCAACATCTCCCATCATCCTTCACAATTCACATCATATTATAGCCCTGGGCCATGGCCAAATCCGTTTTTTTCCTCACATAGTTTTGAGACACATCTCCTATCCTGATCCGCTGTTTTCCTTGGCTAGCAGAAAAGAGGAGAGGTGAGGGGAGGGGAGGAGGGGAGGAGAGGAAGGGCTTTCCTGGGATGACGAGTCTGATGGTTACTACGACAGTGACAGTGTGGGCAGGAGCCTGGGAACATCTTAGTCAGCATGCATAACACTCCTCCTGATTAGGACACTGGCTTGCCCACCTCATTTTGTTGAGTGCTTAGTCAAAGGCAAAAGTGTCTGTGTGTGTGGTGCGTGTGTGCGTGTGTGCGTGTGTGTGTGTGTGTGTGTGTGTGTGTGTGTGTGTGTGTGTGTGTGTGTGTGTGTGTGTATGAGCACACATACCTCTAAGTGGAAGTTATTATTACACTACTCCAATAATAAAAAGGCTGTTCCAATGACCTTGGAGTGGTTTGATAACATAGTGCTAGCCTAGCCCTATCAGGACTCAGTGTTCTTATCTGGACTAGTAATCTAACGCACTCTGCTGTTGGCTCTGTATAGCAGCTCAGAGACGGGTCTGGACTGGGTACCGAGGCCTCAAGGCCAGTATGCCCCCCTGTCTAGCTCAGATGCTTCGAACCTCCTAGTGGGAGGGAGCTTTGCACCTGAAAAGACCCTCTTCTCCTACCCTCACCGCTGCTACTCCAGGCCCCTTCTCTGTTTCAATATCAGCCTTATCAGTCCGTAGATCCAGGCTAACACACACACACTACCATCTGCTGCCTGCTATCTCCTATCATTAGCTTTTGCTGTTGTAGCATTCTGTGAGAGGAGGCTGTAGAAATGCATGGAGATGAATTCACTCAACACATTTCCTGACTTATGCTGTTTTATCTTTCCAAATGTATTTTGAAGAGTGTTTGTTTAGTGATCTCAGCTGAGACTAGCGGAGGAAGCTCTGCTCCAGGCAGGTCGGGGTTCCTAATGAGAACACCGCCACACTAAGACACTTGCTGCTACATACTGTGTGTGTGTGTGTCTACATTATGTGAGTGTGTGTTTACACTGTGTGTGTCTACACTGTTAGTGTGTGTGTGTGTGTGTGTGTGTGTGTGTGTGTGTCTACACTGTGTGTACAGTGTGTGTGTACAGTGTGTGTGTGTGTACAGTGTGTGTGTACAGCCTTCTATGAATTATTCCCTGTTGAGAAACTAAAGTAAAGTCAGTAGTTTATTCTTTGAAAGAACTCAGCATTATTCGTATGTGTTGCTAATTTACTATTATTACTTCTAGATCTTTATTTTGTCATTTTCTCTCTCCTCTCCGATATACTGCATTAAGTCTATTACCAGGCTGCTGCTCTGTGTACAGAGGGCTGTGAATAATTCAGCAGGCCAGGTCAGGTCTGTAAGTAAGACTAATAGAGAGTGTGGCTCACAGGACGAGCCTGGCCCTGGGGAGGCCCGGTGGTAAGGACACCACCAGTCCAACAAATCATCTCTCTGTGGGGATAGGACAGGGAGGACAGACCTTGTTTCTGGAGGGAGGAGAGGGGAGTGTAGAGGGGGTGTTCCCCCAACACTAGCCTCCCTCAGCTGGGCTAAGAGTCCCTAGTTCACCCCCTGTCGGAGTACTGTGGCTGAAACGGCCTTGTGTTTATTTGTTTATCACCACAAGGATTCACACTTCCCCGCAGCAGCAGCAACCCCCTTACGTTCCCTTCCCCCTGTCTGTCTGTCTGTCTGTCTGTGGCTATTGTCCTTCCTTCCCTGTGGTGTTTGCCTCAGTGCTGAAGTGACTGACATCTGGTGTCATCACAACACTAGAAGTGTCGAGGGATGCTGTCTTCAGAAGGGGATATGGGCCTGGGAAACAGGGTGAGAGGTAGCTTGTTAACCACTCTCACAGCTCTGGGGCCTCTTTCTCTAGGTCTCTATCCTTCCCTGTCAGATACATTGTTTAGGCTCTAATGACATGGGACCAACTGTGTGTAAGGTGTGGTTGAGTTCTGGTCCATATGTGGTCATGTCCTCTGACAGCATTCTCCACTGTCTTTTGGACGAGCAGTGTGTGAGGTGAGCTGTGGTTGAGTTCTTGTCCAGATGTCATGTTTTCTGACCGAGGTCTATACTGACATTGGACCAGCAGTGTGTGTGAGGTGTGGTGGGGTTCTGGTCCAAATACGGTCCTGTCCTAAGACAGTGGTCTCCAATGATATCTGCAGTGCAGACCAAGGAGGGGTGAAGTGGTGAAGTGCAGACTGCTGTTCGTTCAGTAATCTCCTAATTAATACCCCATTAAAGGATTTGAATTAGCCTATTGATCTGTCTGGGAGGGATGGGTTATCCTGCAAACCGCAACATGCAGGAAAAGGATATTTCCCTTCTCCCTTTGTTTAACTCATGTATTTATTCATGGCTTTGTCCTGCTCCTCCTGATGTATCACGGTGCAGTCCAAAGCCCCCTGCTCGCTGCCGCCACAAGGCCTGAGACGGTCATAGGGTTTGCAATCCTTGCCTCCATGTCTGAGCAGAGGAGCTCCCAGTCCCATGCATCTGATGGACAGTTGGCCAGGCCAAGGCTATACTTTTCCAGATCTCTATGTGTGGGATTACTCTACACACACACACACACACACACACACACACACACACACACACACACACACACACACACACACACACACACACACACACACACACACAGCCAAATGGTACCACCATGCATCGCCGGAGGAATGTGTGAAAACGTGCACCCCTTCTGTGGGGATGTGAAAGAGTTAAATGAAAGGTCAGAATAAAGAGTGCCATTTTTCAATGTTACCATGCTGGGTGACCTATAATTTACCAGGCCTTCACGGATTGGGTCCTCAGATCCTCAAAAGATTCTACAGCTGCACCATCGAGAGCATGGTTGCATCACTGCCTGGTATGGCAACTGCTCGGCCTCCGACCGCAAGGCACTACAGAGGGTAGTGCGTACGGCCCAGTACATCACTGGGGCCAAGCTTCCTGCCATCCAGGACCTCTACACCAGGCGGTGTCAGACGAAGACCTTAAAAATTGTCAAAGACTCCAGCCACTCTAGTCATAGACTGTTTTCTCTGCTACAGCACGGCAAGCGGTACCGGAGCACCAAGTCAAGGTCCAAGAGGCTTCTTAACAGGTTCTACCCCCCAGCCATAAGACTCCTGAACAGCTAATCAAAGGGCTACCCAGACCACTCTTTTATGCTGCTGCTGCTCTCTGTTTATAATCTATGCATAGTCACTTTAACTCTACCTACATTTACATATTACCTCAATTACCTCAACTAACCGGTGCCCCCGCACATTGACTCTGTACCTGTATCCCCTGTATATAGCCTCGCATGCTATTTTAATGCTGCTCTTTAATTATTTGTTACTTTTGTTTTCAATTTTTTTACTTAATACTTATTTACATTTTTTTCTTAACTTCCTTAAAGCATTGTTGGTTAAGGGTTTGTAAGTAAGCTTTTCACTGTAAGGTCGTAAGCATTTCACTGTAAGGTCGTAAGCATTTCACTGTAAGGTCGTAAGCATTTCACTGTAAGATCGTAAGCATTTCACTGTAAGGTCGTAAGCATTTCACTGTAAGGTCGTAAGCATTTCACTGTAAGATCGTAAGCATTTCACTGTAAGGTGAAGGTGTTGTATTTGGCACATGTGACAAATAACATTTGATTTGATTTGATGAATACAGCTTCTTCAACACCACTGGCTGTTCTGTGTCGCTGAGCAACGCTCTGCTCTAGTTTAGTAGTTAACTGGTGTTGCTATGACATGCAGGGATGTAGCACCAGCCCAGGCAGTCTTCTGTGTTCCTGTAACGTGCTGGTTGGACATGGTGTGGAGAGAAGCCAGTCAGTGGTGGTGTGGAGGTGGAGGGAGAGGATGAGTGAGTCATGGGCTGAGAAACATGGCCTGTTCTAGGGAACATCGGCAGTGTGATTCCTTTAGCAGACCTGGTGTGTGCAGACGTTACCCAGCAGGCTTTGAAGCCCCCCCCCCTCTCCTTCCCCCTCTCTCTGCTTGTCCGAATGGCCTGCTCTGGAAATGATTATACTGGCAGCCCAATGAAGGCCCTGGCCTGCTGTGGGTCGCGGGCCGGGGTCAGGGTTCACATTCCTCCCTCCTGATGAGATTCTCTTCACATGTTTCCCTGCTGACCATCATAGTTCAGGGGAGAAGGAGAACAGACCAGCTGTGTGCCTCTGGCTGTCTCTGTATGGGAGGTGGTTTCAGGATGTGTGTTTGTTTACCTGCATTTCAGTTGGTCACCTACTGCCACATTAGACCTCAATCACATTACAGTGGAACTGTGCTGTCGATTGTCAGATGTTTTCCCCCTGGTAGCATTTTTTTTTTAAATCCACGATAGAAATAAATGAGTGAAAAGAGATCAATTCAGGGCTGCATGAAGCTTAATTGGCCCATCTCAGCATTTCAGACTATAGCTGGCATCGGCAAACTAAGAATTTTGACAATTACAGACAAGGTGCTATTTTGTTGTTGGACATACAAAAGCATGGGTGTTTGACTTACCCAGGCACTGCTGGCAGGCGTCCTCCTGTACTCTTAGCACATGTTTTCCACATTTCACAGCTTGGAAAGGAAAGAGAGAGACGCTAGCCAGCCTCAAACTGGGGCGGTCATGGTAGAATGATGTAGCTAGTTCTCATTGCCATCAGTCACTTGTTTATTTGTGAAAGAACTAACTGCAGTGTTTCTCCGATGTATCATTGGGGCGTGACAGCCATGCCATGGCAGCATGACGATGAGGAGAGGAGGAGAGGATGACTGTTAACCATTACTAACTAACCCCCTTCAGCATCAGCCCCCAGCCTCAGTCCCCAGCCTCAGCCTCAGCCCCCAGCCTCAGCCTCAGCCCCCAGCCTCAGTCCCCAGCCTCAGCCCCCAGCCTCAGCCCCCAGCCTCAGCCTCAGTCCCCAGCCTCAGCCTCAGCCCCCAGCCTCAGTCCCCAGCCTCAGCCCCCAGCCTCAGTCCCCAGCCTCAGCCTCAGCCCCCAGCCTCAGTCCCCAGCCTCAGTCTCAGCCCCCAGCCTCAGTCCCCAGCCTCAGCCCCCAGCTTCAGCCTCAGTCCCCAGCCTCAGCCTCAGTCCCCAGCCTCAGCCTCAGACCCCAGCCTCAGCCCCCAGCCTCTCAGCCTCAGCCCCCAGCCTCAGCCTCAGCCCACAGCCTCAGCCCCCAGCCTCAGCCCCCAGCCTCAGTCCCCAGCCTCAGCCCCCAGCCTCAGTCCTCAGCCTCAGTCCCCAGCCTCAGTCCCCAGCCTCAGCCCCCAGCCTCAGTCCTCAGCCTCAGTCCCCAGCCTCAGCCCCCAGCCTCAGTCCTCAGCCTCAGCCCAAACAGCTGTCAGCCTTAGAAATCTTCCTGCCCGCTGCAGTGGTTCAGGGATCAATGGTCACTGGAGCAGAATGTAGCTTTAAGTTTAGCAGGGGCTTAGCACATCACTCACTCCAGGGGATTTTTAGGAAAGTGAAGTGGTTGATACTGAGACGGCCACAAAGTGAGATGAAGAGATTTCTGTCAGTAAATGTAAACTTCTCTTTGCAATCTTTTGAGCTCTTTTTACGCGTCTGTGTATGTGTTTCTATTTATATCTCTGTGTGTTTGTGTATGTCTGTCTGTCTGTGTATGACTGAGTGAGGAGAAACAGCTTTACACCCGTGACAGATGTTGTGTGTGACTGAGTGAGTCTGTGTTTCAGTTTTGTCCCACTGATCTTGGTCCCTGTGTAATTTGACAGTGTGATCCCATCTCAAGTTGGGGATTTTGTGTTGGTCATTACATATAGAGCTTTGTGTCCGCCTGCTAACCCCAGGCCTGATAAGAGAGATCTATTTGAGATCGTTTGGATTCACAGCTCTGCAGAGATATGCAGAGTATGATCCACAGCAGCCCTCTCACAGGCTCCACTCTCACTAACCCAGGACCCCTTTTTGTGTTGGCCTTTAGGATGCTGAAGGACCCCAGTCCCAGTCATGGATGACTGATTTGTTTTACTGTGGGATAGTAGCTAGTACGACAGCTGTTCGGGGGTTGTGTGCACATAGGGGACTGTTTGCATGACTCTGTATAGTTTACTTGACTGTGTCCATGTGTGTTTGGCTTAGAGTGTTTTCTTAAGGTCAATCCTCTCCTAACCCTAGCTAGTTTTATGGACTCCACAGCCATTCTTCCCTGAGTCGTGCGTGGCTGCAAGACTCCTGTGATGAGTGGATCCCTTGGGCCGGGAGGAAGAGAGAGCAGGCCAGGGACAATGGCTCTGGCTCTGTTTATGTCAGGGCCACCAATATGTCGCCATGTCAGGAGGGCTTTCTTATGAACTGTTACAACCCAAATGAATCCTGTTGTGTACAACTAACACAGCAATAGAGAGACTTGGGGAATAATATGTTGGTTTAGGTAAAATCCTGTTTTTGTTGCGAGTCTCCTGAATGTTTGCTCAGTGATTAGTGGGGGTGTTGATGTACTGTCCCAGTTGGCTCCAGATGTGCAACAACTCACAGACAGAGAGCCGTGGAGACTGGTGATGCTGGTGGAACAAGAAGCTCAGGGTCTCTGTTCTGTTTCTGCACCCCCCCTCCCCCAAGTAATCATTCACCAGAGTAGATTCCACTCCAGTAATGTGGTAGTATAACTTAATCCTACATGTAAATGAGTGTCAGTACATTATTGTGGTATAGACCCAGACAGATGGCTATATTATCCAGGCTTATATTCCCCAGTGGGCCACGGCTGTTTATACTTCAGAGGTGTACTGAATTGACGTAATTGCTTGAGTGGATGAATTGCCTGAATTACCGGCCTTTACCACATATCAGAGGCTACCAACCTGACAGAGATCAACCCCCCTCCACCCCTTCGCCCTCGTGCAGCTCCAATAGAGTGTTATTCCCCCAGGGATGGTAGAGGCGCAGGGGTCAGTAAAGGCCCTAAAGGAAACAGGCATGTTCTTTCTGTTCCTCTTTTATTTATTATTATAATAAGCGCTATAAGGTGTGGAGCCATGCTGACCCTATCTCCTATTCCCCCGGCTCGCGCCTTACATAGCTGGAATGCTTTCAGGCCCTAGCTGCACTAATCAGAACCACAACCACAGCAGCTAGAGCAGCCCCATGCCAGAGAGCCCAGAAGGATTCCCTTACAAACCTCCACAGTCCTGATGGATTCACTTGCAAACCTCCACAGTTCTGAATGATTCCCTTACAAACCTCCACAGTTCTGAATGATTCCCATACAAACCTCCACAGTCCTGAAGGATTCCCTTACAAACCTCCACAGTCCTGATGGATTCACTTGCAAACCTCCACAGTTCTGAATGATTCCCATACAAACCTCCACAGTCCTGAAGGATTCCCATACAAACCTCCACAGTCCTGAAGGATTCCCTTACAAACCTCCACAGTCCTGAAGGGTTCCCTTACAAACCTCCACAGCCCTGAAGGGTTCCCTTACAAACCTCCACAGTCCTGAAGGATTCCCTTACAAACCCCCACAGCCCTGAAGGGTTCCCTTACAAACCTCCACAGTCCTGAAGGATTCCCTTACAAACCCCCACAGCCCTGAAGGGTTCCCTTACAAACCTCCACAGCCCTGAAGGGTTCCCTTACAAACCTCCACAGCCCTGAAGGGTTCCCTTACAAACCCCCACAGCCCTGAAGGGTTCCCTTACAAACCTCCACAGCCCTGAAGGGTTCCCTTACAAACCTCCACAGCCCTGAAGGGTTCCCTTACAAACCTCCACAGCCCTGAAGGATTCCCTTACAAACCCCCACAGCCCTGAAGAGTCCTCTATGGTCGATCACTGTCACAATAGTGCATTACTCCTAGATGGAGTAATGCACTTTTCCATTTTAAAATGGACTGGTCCTCTATGGGTGACATTCCGTTTCACTCAGCCATTTGTCTATATTAGTTTAATCTGTTAACATGTCCTTTGAAAAGCAAGCATGGTTAATACCAGGGCACATAGTCAGAGCACAGAGGGCAGAGGAGAGAGGGTTAATACCAGGGCACATAGTCAGAGCACAGAGGGCAGAGGAGAGAGGGTTAATACCAGGGCACATAGTCAGAGCACAGAGGGCAGAGGAGAGAGGGTTAATACCAGGGCACATAGTCAGAGCACAGAGGGCAGAGCACAGAGGGTTAATACCAGGGCACATAGTCAGAGCACAGAGGGCAGAGGAGAGAGGGTTAATACCAGGGCACATAGTCAGAGCACAGAGGGCAGAGGAGAGAGGGTTAATACCAGGGCACATAGTCAGAGCACAGAGGGCAGAGGAGAGAGGTTTAATACCAGGGCACATAGTCAGAGCACAGAGGGCAGAGGAGAGAGGGTTAATACCAGGGCACATAGTCAGAGCACAGAGGGCAGAGGAGAGAGGGTTAATACCAGGGCACATAGTCAGAGCACAGAGGGCAGAGGAGAGAGGGGAGGAGGGAGTAGATTTAAAAACACTATATATACAAAAGTATGTGGACATCCTTTCAAATGAGTGGATTCGGCTATTTCAGCCACACCCGTTGGTGACAGGTGTATAAAGTCAGGCACACAACCATGCTATCTCCATAGACAAACATTGTCAGTAGAATGGCCTTACTGAAGAGCTCAGTGACTTTCAATGTGGCACCTTCATAGGATGACACCGTTCCAACAAGTCAGTTAATAACATTTCTGCCCTGCTAGAGCTGCCCCGGCCAACTGTAAGTGCTGTTATTATGAAGTGGAAATGTCTAGGAGCAACAACGGCTCAGCCGCAAAGTGGTAGGTCACAAAAGCTCACAGAACGGGACCGCCGAGTGCTGAAGCCCGTAAAAATCGTCTGTTCCCGGTTGTAACACTCACCACCTAGTTCCAAACTGCTTCTGGAAGCAACGACAGCACAAGAACTGTTCGTCGGGAGCTTTATGAAATGGGTTTCCATGGCCAAGTAGCCGCATACAAACCTAAGATCACCATGCGCAATGCCAAGCATCAGCTGGAGTGGTGTAAAGCTCGTCGTCATTGTACTCTGGAGCAGTGGAAACGCGTTCTCTGGAGTGATGAATCACGCTTCACCATCTGGCAGTCCGACGGACAAGTCTGGGTTTAGCGAATGCCAGGAAAATGCTACCACAATGCCCCAATGCATAGTGGCAACTGTAAAGTTTGGTGGAGGAGAAATAATGGGTTGGGGTTGTTTTTCATGGTTCGGGCTTGGCCCCTTAGTTCCAGTGAAGGGAAATCTTGACGCTACAGCATACAATGACATTCTAGAGGATTCTGTGCTTCCAACTTTGTGGAAACAGTTTGTTGAAGGCCTTTTCCTGTTTCAGCATAACAATGCCCCTGTGCACAAAGCGAGGTCCATACAGAAATGGTTTGTTGAGATGGGTGTGGAAGAACTTGACTGGCCTTCACAGAGTCCTGACCTCAAGCCCACCAAACACTTTTGGGATGAATTGGAATGCCGACTGCGAGCCAGGCCTAAACGCCCCACATCAGTGTCCGACCTCACTGATGCTCTTGTAAATGGAAACAAGTCCCCGCAGAAATGTTCCAACATCAAAGAGGTAAGCCTTCCCGGAAAAGTGGATGCTGTTATAGCAGCAAAGGGGGGATCAAGTCCATATTAATGCCCATGATTTAGGAATGATGTTTGTTGAGCAGGTGTCCACATACTTTTGGTCATGTAGTGTATTTTCCCTCTACTCACATCTGACCAGCCATCTGCACATTAATGAGGAATTACATTTATATTAAAGATGCAAATGTAGCCTTTAAAAGAGATTGAAACGCTGAGCGGAAGTGTGCGTGGCGGGTACTTTATCTGGGTGCTCTGTTCATTAGCCTGGTGTAATTGTGTTATCACAAACTCAGGCGGCAGGAACTGAAAAGGTCACCGGAGCGCCGGGGATGACACGGAGGTGTTCACACAGACTGATGCACACTAACGCTGAAGCGCACACACACATGCACGTAAATACGCACAGACGCACTCACGCAGACACGCACACACACACACACACACACACACACACACACACACACACACACACACTTTTAGAAGCTATTATTCCCCTTTAGACTCTGACCCTGCATTCAAAATGAATGTCCTTCTTCCAATGGAATTAGGTGCATCATGGTGTGCCTGTGTGTGTGTGTGTGTGTGTGTGTGTGTGTGTGTGTGTGTGTGTGTGTGTGTGTGTGTGTGTGTGTGTGTGTGTGTGTGTGTGTGTGTGTGTGTGTGTGTCCATCCCAGTGTGTGTGTCCCCCCTGTGTGTATGTGTCTGCTCACCTCAAGTGGCAGCATTTAATCAAGCATGTCACTCCTCTCTGAGCTCTTAAGCTAGAACCTGAATGTCTGCTTCTTAATATCCTGTTGTATGAATCATGTGTGTGACTTTGAGATGCATAGGAACAACATAATCATCTACGGTAGTGAAGAGAGCCATAGGAACATTCCAGATAGCCTGGTGCTGTGCTGTTTCACAGTGAAACCATACCCTCCCTGTTGTAGCTGATAGCAGGATGAAAACAAAACAACAACATTGGCTCAATGAGGTGAGGTAGTGAGGCTCCCTTCTGCATGAACACATCTACAGTTGGAAGCTTGCCTGGTAACCTGCTCCCTCTCCTCCTCTCCTCTCTTCCTCCCCCTCAGCGGTTGTTCTTCCTTGTTTCCTCCTCTCCGAGGGTGTGTCATAAAGGTGGCTACTGGTTGTAACTGATCTGTGCTGCTGCAATCTGTCAAACAGGTCTACTCTCCCTCCCTGCAGTCTGTCAAACAGGTCTACTCTCCCTCCCTGCAGTCTGTCAAACAGGTCTACTCTCCGTCCCTGCAGTCTGTCAAACAGGTCTACTCTCCCTCCCTGCAGTCTGTCAAACAGGTCTACTGTCTCCCTCCCTATGTTGTGTGTGTCTCCCGCTCAGTGTCATAACATATTTTCAGTAATCTAATATATATAGTATATTTAGTGCAATTGGGAATGTAGTTACGTTACAGCCTTATTCTAACATTGATTAAATTACCCCTGCCCCATCACACACAATACCACGTAATGAAAAAAAGAAGAAGAAGTTTTTAGAAATGTTTGCAAATGTATAAAATAAAACTTTACTCAGTACTTTGTTGAAGCACCTTTAGCAGTGATTACAGCCTCGAGTCTTCTTGGGTATGACACTACAAGCTTGGCACACCTGTGTTTGGGGAGTTTCTCTCATTCTTCTCTGCAGATCCTCTTAAGCTCTGTCAGGTTAGATGGGGAGCATCGCTGCACAGCTATTTTCAGGTCTCTCGAAGAGATCTGGCTCTGGCTGGGCCACTCAAGGACATTCAGAGACACTCCTGCATTGTCTAGGCTGTGTGTTTAGGGTCATTGTCCTGTTGGTAGGTGAACCTTCGCTCCCATTCTGAGTTCCTGAGTCCTCTGAAGCAGGTTTTCATCAAGGATCTCTCTGTACTTTGCTCCGTTCATCTTTCCCTCGATCCTGACTAGTCTCCCAGTCCCCACAGCATGATTCAATCTTGGTTTCATCTCCTTGACCCCTATTGCTCAGTTTGGCCGGGCAGCCAGCTCTAGGAAGAGTCTTGGTGGTTCCAAACTTCTTCCATTTCAGAATGATGCAGGCCAATGTGTTCTTGGGGACTGTCAATGCTGCAGACATTTTTTGGTATCCTTCCCCAGTTCTGTGCCTCGACACAATTCCTTTGACCTCATGGCTTGGTTTTTGCTCTGACATGCACTGTCAACTGTGGGACCTTATATAGACAGGTGTGCCTTTACAAATCATGTCCAATTAATTGAACTTACCACAGTTGGATTCCAATCAAGTTGTAGAAACATCTCAAGGGTGATCAATGGAAACAGGATGCGCCTGAGCTTAATTTCGAGTCTCATAGCAAAGGGTCTGAATACTGAATACTTTATTTTTTAATCGATTAAGTTGAGATTTTTTTGTCACTGGCTTACTCACAATAACCCATTGTGTCAAAGTGGAGTTCCGTTTTTCAAATTTTTTTTTTTTTTTTTTACAAATGAATTATAAATGAAAAGCTGAAATGTCTTGAGTCAATAAGTATTCAACCCCTTTGTTATGGCAAGCCTAAATAAACAAATGTGATTAACCAGTCACATAATACGTTGCAAGAACTCACTCTGTGTGCAATAATGGTGTTTAACATGATTTTTGAATGACTACCTCATCTCTGTACCCCACACATACAATTATCTGTAAGGTCCCTCGGTCGAGCAGTGAATTTCAAACACAGATTCAACCACAAAGACCAGGGAGGTTTCCCATCTCGCAGTGTCTGGTGGAAAGCAGACTATACCAGTCATTGGAAAACCTCCCTGGTCTTCGTGGTTTAATCTGTGTTTGAAATTTACTGCTCGACTGAGGCAGATATATGTGTGGGGTACATAGATAAGGTAGTCATTTAAAAATCATGTTAAACACCATTATTGCACACAGAGTGAGTTCATGCAACGTATTATGTGACTGGTTAAGCACACTTTTATTCCTGAACTTATTGAGGCGTGTCATAATAAAGAAATAGCTTTACATTTTCTATGAATTTGTAAAAATGTGTAAAAACATAATTCCACTTTTACAGGATAGGGTATTGTGTGTGTGGGCCAGTGAGGGGAGGTAGTGAGGATACCTTCTGCATGAACACATCTACAGTTGGAAAACCGTGATTATTTTGTGATTATCAAACCGACCTCAAAAAGCGCTAGTACTCAGCACTAGTACTGTTCTTAGAGTTTTACCCAGAAACACTCACTGCTGTAATCACTGCCAAATGTGATTCTAACATGTATTGACTAAGGGGCATGAATATTTTCAATTGGCAAACATTTCTGGGATATTGTGTGTAGATGGGTGACGAAGAAAATATATTTCATCCATTTTGAATTCAGGCTGTAACACAACAAAATGTGGAATAAGTCAAGGGGTATGAAGACTTTCTGAAGGCACTGTACAAACCCATACATTCCTAAACCAATGCATACAAACACTTACACTTTCTTAAACATGTCAAGAACAACTTTATAAACATGTACACACACACACGTTATGTTCTTCTATCCTCGCGGGGACCTAAAATGTATTTCCATTCAAAATCCTATTTTCCCTAACCCTAAACCTAATTATATCCCTAACCTTAACCCTGACCCCTTAACCCTGACCCTGAACCCTTACTAACCCCTAACCATAATTGTATCCCTAAACCTAACCCCTAAGCTTAAAATAGCCTTTGTCCTCATGCAGATATGGCAGATGTCCCCATGAGAGACAATTGTCCTTGCTTAACAATCCTTGTGGGGTCTTTTGGAGATTTTAGGTCCCCACAAGGATAGAAGAACCGACACACACACACACACACACACACACACACACACACACACACACACACTTAAGTAAATAGGCCAGTGAGTGGAGAATGCACAGTGCCTGAGGATGTGATCTAGTACTGGGAATGTGTGCTGAAAAACCTAGCTGCTCTCCCTCACAGGCCTTGTTCTGGGATTTGAAATCCCTCTGACTGTATGCTAAAGAGAATCCCTGAAGTGTTTTTAAGTGCTTCTAAAATTCCAGAAATGTTGTATTTTATCATGGAATTTGCTGTAGATAATCGAAGCTGGCTCCAAACTGCAGTGTGGTAATTGTGCTATTTAAGAAAATGAGTTGGTCCTGTTAGGCTTGTATTGCTCGGTCAAAAGTCGGCTCTCAGCCTGTATCAGGGATCGCTTCCCTCTCATCAGACAGAGAGAGAGGTAAAGGGAGGGAGAGAGACTGAGCGAGGGAGAGAGGGAGAGGGAGAAGAGGGATAGAGAAGGAGGAAAATAGTGAGAGAGAACACTTCTATACTTCTGCCATGCACAAATGGAAAGTGGATGTAGATGCCCATCCTTCAGGGAAGAATAAGGGTATTTGTCTTCTTTTGGACTTCAGTTAATGCAATTGAAACTGTTTTTTTGCATGCTGTGGAGTTTTAACTCCTGCTATAAAATGAGGTCATTGTCAGAAATGTATTAGACTATCCAAAGAGAGAGGGTGTTGACTCTGTCTATTCCGCAGGAGGGTGGCTGCTTTACTGCTGTATCTCCCAGGCTCTACCACACTTATATCACATTGTTATTAGGTAACATACCAACGACAACACATGTTTGGGGACTATATAAATGCATGGTATGGTGTATGGTATTGGCAGTGTTTGAATGTGGCTTTTGAGTGCATGTGGGTGCATACAATGCAACAAACTGTTGGTTTCTAGAATGATTGATCTATCCCATTCTCAGTCGCCAGCTAGTTGGTTTTTGCAATGCTGTGTGACTGCTGTGCTCCTGCAGTGTGATAGCTTTGGACTCTACCTTCCCTGGGAGGTCAGGCGACCGTGGATTTTAAGCAGCCAGACCAAATACCCAGGCTAGGCAGTCTCCTTTATAGCTTTCTCCTTGGAGTGCCTTAGAGTTTATTATGACACTGCCATCTTCACAGAGACACAGTTTGTTGTTTTTTAGGAGTGCTTTCCCACAGCACAGTGGTCACAGGAATATACAGTGCCTTGCAAAAGTATTCATCCCCCTTGGCGTTTTTCCTATGTAATGGACATACACAAAATAGTTCAAATTGGTGAAGTGAAGTGAACAAAAATTACTTGTTAAAAAAGCCGATACCGATTAATCGGACAATTTTTTACATTTATTTGTAATAATGACAATTACAACAATACTGAATGAACACTTATTTTAACTTAATATAATACATCAATAAAATCAATTTAGCCTCAAATAAATAATGAAACGTGTTCAATTTGGTTTAAATAATGCAAAAACAAAGTGTTGGAAAAGAAAGTAAAAGTGCAGTATGTGCCATGTAAGAAAGCTAACGTTTAAGTTCCTTGCTCAGAACATGAGAACATATGAAAGCTGGTGGTTCCTTTTAACATGAGTCTTCAATATTCCCAGGTAAGAAGTTTTAGGTTGTAGTTATTATAGGAATTATAGGACTATTTCTCGCTATACCATTTGTATTTCATATACCTTTGACTATTGGATGTTCTTATAGGCACTTTAGTATTGCCAGTGTAACGGTATAGCTTAATTCCCTCTTCTCGTCCTTACCTGGGCTTGAACCAGGAACACATCGACAACAGCCACCCTCGAAGCATCGTTACCCATCGCTCCACAAAATCCGCAGCCCTTGCAGAGCAAGGGGAACAACTATACTCCAAGTCTCAAGAGCGAGTGACGTCACCGATTGAAACACTATTAGCGCGCCCCCCGCTAACTAGCTAGCCATTTCACATCGGTTACACCAGCCTAATCTCAGGGGTTGATAGGCTTGAAGTCATAAACAGCTCAATGCTTGAAGCATTGCAAAGAGCTGCTGGCAAACCCACGGAAGTGGTGTTTGAATGAATGCTTACAAGCCTGCTGCTGCCTACCATCGCTCAGTCAGACTGCTCTATCAAATATCAAATCATAGACTTAATTATAACATAATAACACACAGAAATACGAGCCTTTGGTCATTAATGTGGTCGAATACGGAAACTATCTTTTTGAAAACAAAACGTTTTTTCTTTCAGTGAAATATGTAACCGTTCCGTATTTTATCTAACGGGTGGCATCCCTACGTCTAAATATGGTTGTTACATTGTACAACCTTCAATGTTATGTCATAATTATGTACTATTCTGGCAAATGAATTACGGTCTTTGTTATCAATAAATGGACTTCACACAGTTCGCAACGAGCCAGGCGGCCCAAACTGCTGCATATACCCTGACTGCTTGCACGGAACGCAAGAGAAGTGAAACAAATTCCCTAATTATAAGAAATTCATGTTAGCAGGCAATATTAACTAAATATGCAGGTTTAAAAATATATACTTGTGTATTTATTTTAAAGAAAGGCATTGATATTTATGGTTAGGTTTGGTGCAACGACAGTGCTAAATCATCACCCGTTTGGCGAAGTAGGCTGTGATTCGATGAGAAATTTACAGGCACCACATCGATTATATGCAACGCAGGACACGCTAGATAAACTAGTAATATCATCAACCGTGTGTAGTTAACTAGTGATTATGTGAAGATTGATTGTTTTTTATAAGTTTAATGCTAGCTACCAACTTACCTTGGCTTCTTGCTGCCTTCGCATTACAGGTACTCAGCCTGCCACGCAGGCTCCTCGTGGAGTGCAATGTAAGGCAGGTGGTTAGGGCGTTGGACTAGTAACCGGAAGGTTGCAAAAACGAATCCACTAGCTGACAAGGTAAAAATCATTCTGCCCCTGAACAAGGCAGTTAACCCACCGTTCCTAGGCCATCATTGAAAATAAGAATGTGTTCTTAACTGACTTGCCTAGTTAAATAAAGGTGTAAAAAAATACTGATTTCCAGAAATACTGATTTCCAATTGTTATGAAAACTTGAAATCGGCCCTAATTAATCGGTCATTCCGATTAATCGGTCGACCTCTAGTATTCACCCCCTTTGCTATGAAAACCCTAAATAAGATCTGGTGCAACCAATTACCTTCAGAAGTCACATAATTAGTGAAATAAAGTCCACCTGTGTGCAATCCAGGTGTCACATGATCTGTCACATGATCTCAGTATATATACACCTGTTCTGAAAGGCCTCAGAGTCTGCAGCACTACTAAGCAAGGGGCACCACCAAGCAAGCAGCACCATGAAGACCAAGCAGGTCAAGGACAAAGATATGGAGAAGTACAGATCAGGGTTGGGTTATAAAACAATTTCCGTAACTTTGAACATCCCACGGAGCACCATTAAATCCATTATTAAAAAATGGAAAGAATATGGCACCACAACAAACCTACCAAGAGAGGGCAGCCCACCAAAACTCATGGACAAAGCAAGGAGAGCATTAATCAGAGAGGCAACAAAGAAACCAAAGATAACCCTGAAGGAGCTGCAAAGCTCCACAGCGGAGATGGGAGTATCTGTCCATAGGACCACTTTAAGCCGTACACTCCACAGAGTTGGGCTTTACGGAAGAGTGGCCAGAAAAAAGCCATTGTTTAAAGAAAAAAATAAGCAACCACGTTTGGTGTTCGCCAAAAGGCATGTGGGAGACTCCCCAAACATATTGAAGAAGGTACTCTGGTCAGATGAGACTAAAATTGAGCTTTTTGGCCACCAAGGAAAATGCTATGTCTGACGCAAACCCAACACCTCTCATCACCCCGAGAATACCATCCCCACAGGGAAGCATGGTGGTGGCAGCATCATGCTGTGTGGATGTTTTTCATCGGCGGGGACTGGGAAACTGGTCAGAATTGCAGGAATGATCGATGGTGCTAAATACAGGGAAATCCTTGAGGGAAACCTGTTTCAGTCTTCCAAAGATTTGACACTGGGACGGAGATGCACCTTCCAGCAGGACAATGACCCTAAGCATAGAGCTAAAACAACACTTGAGTGGTTTAAGGGGAACATTTAAATGTCTTGGAATGGCCTAGTCAAAGCCCAGACCTCAATCCAATTGAAAATCTGTGGTATGACTTAAAGATTGCTGTTCACCAGCGGAACCATCCAACTTGAAGAAGCTGGAGCAGTTTTGCCTTGAAGAATGGGCAAAAATCCCAATAGCTAGATGTGCCAAGCTTATAGAGACATACCCCAAGAGACTTGCAGCTTTAATTGCTGCAAAAGGTGCCTATACAAAGTATACACTCAAGTGTTCTGTTTTTTGTCTTATTTCTTGTTTGTTTCATAATAAAACATATGTTGCATCTTCAAAGTGGTAGGCGTGTTGTGTAAATCAAAAAATACAACCCTCCAAAAAATCCATTTTAATTCCAGGTTGTAATGCAACAAAATAGGAGTGCATTGTGTTTGTAGTGCATTGTGTTTGTAGTGTATTGTGTTTGCTCTTGGTCTGTAGTGTACTGTGTTTGTCTGTAGGGCATTGTGTTTGGTCTGCAGTGCATTGTGTTTGGTCTGTAGTGTTCTGTGTTTTGTCTGCAGTGCATTGTGCTTGGTCTGTAGTATATCGTGTTTGGTCTGTAGTGTACCGTGTTTGGTCTGCAGTGCATTGTGTTTGGTCTGTAGTACATTGTGTTTGGTCTGCAGTGTACTGTGTTTGGTCTGTACTGTACTGTGTTTGGTCTGCAGTGCATTGTGTTTGGTCTGCTGTTTACTGTGTTTGGTCTGCTGTGTACTGTGTTGGTCTGTAGTGTACCGTGTTGGTATGTAGTGTACCGTGTTTGGTCTGTAGTGCATTGTCTTTGGTCTATAGTGTGCTGTGTTTGGTCTGTAGTATGCCGTGTTTGGTCTGAGGTGTACCGTGTTTGGTCTGAGGTGTACCGTGTTTGGTCTGAGGTGTACCGTGTTTGGTCTGTAGTGTACTGTGTTTGGTCTGAGGTGTACTGTGTTTATGTCTGTACTGTACCGTGTTTGGTCTGCAGCGCATTGTGTTTGGTCTGCTGTTTACTGTGTTTGGTCTGCTGTGTACTGTGTTGGTCTGTAGTATACCGTGTTGGGTCTGTGGTGCACCGTGTTTGGTCTGTGGTGCACCGTGTTTGGTCTGTGGTGTACTGTGTTTGGTCTGTGGTGTACTGTGTTTGGTCTGCAGTGCATTGTGTTTGGTCTGCTGTTTACTGTGTTTGGTCTGCTGTGTACTGTGTTGGTCTGTAGTATACCGTGTTGGGTCTGTGGTGCACCGTGTTTGGTCTGTGGTGCACCGTGTTTGGTCTGTGGTGTACTGTGTTTGGTCTGTGGTGTACTGTGTTTGGTCTGCAGTGCATTGTGTTTGGTCTGTAGTGTACTGTGTTTGGTCTGGAGTGCATTGTGTTTGGTCTGGAGTGCATTGTGTTTGGTCTGGAGTGTACTGTGTTTGGTCTGTAGTGTACTGTGTTTTGTCTGGAGTGCATTGAGTTTGGTTTGTAGTGCATTGTGTTTGGTCTGGAGTGCATTGTGTTTGGTCTGGAGTGTACTGTGTTTGGTCTGCAGTGTACTGTGTTTGGTCTGCAGTGCATTGTGTTTGGTCTGGAGTGCATTGTGTTTGGTCTGCAGTGCATTGTGTTTGGTCTGGAGTGCATTGTGTTTGGTCTGTAGTGTACTGTGTTTGGTCTGCAGTGTACTGTGTTTGGTCTGCAGTGCATTGTGTTTGGTCTGGAGTGCATTCTGTTTGGTCTGTAGTGTACTGTGTTTGGTCTGGAGTGTACTGTGTTTGGTCTGGAGTGTACTGTGTTTGGTCTGGAGTGCATTGTGTTTGGTCTGCAGTGCATTGTGTTTGGTCTGGAGTGCATTGTGTTTGGTCTGTAGTGTACTGTGTTTGGTCTGGAGTGCATTGTGTTTGGTCTGGGTGTACTGTGTTTGGTCTGGAGTGCATTGTGTTTGGTCTGTAGTGCATTGTGTTTGGTCTGGAGTGTACTGTGTTTGGTCTGGAGTGTACTGTGTTTGGTCTGTAGTGCATTGTGTTTGGTCTGTAGTGCATTGTGTTTGGTCTGTAGTGTACTGTGTTTGGTCTGGAGTGTACTGTGTTTGGTCTGGAGTGCATTATGTCTGGTCTGTAGTGCATTGTGTTTGGTCTGTAGTGCATTGTGTTTGGTCTGTAGTGTACTGTTTTTGGTCTGTAGTGTACTGTGTTTGGTCTGTAGTGTACTGAGTTTGGTCTGCAGTGTACTGTGTTTGGTCTGGAGTGCATTGTGTTTGGTCTGTAGTGTACTGTGTTTGGTCTGGATTACATTGTGTTTGGTCTGTAGTGTACTGTGTTTGGTCTGTAGTGTACTGTGTTTGGTCTACAGTGTACTGTGTTTGGTCTGTAGTGCATTGTATTTGGTCTGGAGTGTACTGTGTTTGGTCTGCAGTGTACTGTGTTTGGTCTATAGTGTGCTTTCTTTGGTCTGCAGTGCATTGTGTTTGGTCTGTAGTGTACTGTGTTTGGTCTGTAGTGCATTGTATTTGGTCTGGAGTGTACTGTGTTTGGTCTGGAGTGCATTGTGTTTGGTCTGTAGTGTACTGTGTTTGGTCTGGAGTGCATTGTGTTTGGTCTGCAGTGTACTGTGTTTGGTCTGCAGTGTACTGTGTTTGGTCTACAGTGTACTGTGTTTGGTCTGTAGTGCATTGTATTTGGTCTGTAGTGTACTGTGTTTGGTCTGCAGTGCATTGTGTTTGGTCTGCTGTTTACTGTGTTTGGTCTGCTGTGTACTGTGTTGGTCTGTAGTGTACCGTGTTGGTATGTAGTGTACCGTGTTTGGTCTGTAGTGCATTGTCTTTGGTCTATAGTGTGCTGTGTTTGGTCTGTAGTCTGCCGTGTTTGGTCTGAGGTGTACCGTGTTTGGTCTGAGGTGTACCGTGTTTGGTCTATGGTGTACCGTGTTTGGTCTGAGGTGTACCGTGTTTGGTCTGAGGTGTACCGTGTTTGGTCTATAGTGTGCTGTCTTTGGTCTGCAGTGCATTGTGTTTGGTCTGTAGTGTACTGTGTTTGGTCTATGGTGTACTGTGTTAGGTCTGTAGTGCATTGTATTTGGTCTGCAGTGCATTGTGTTTGGTCTGTAGTGTACTGTGTTTGGTCTACAGTGTACTGTGTTTGGTCTATAGTGTGCTTTCTTTGGTCTGCAGTGCATTGTGTTTGGTCTGTAGTGTACTGTGTTTGGTCTATAAGTGTTCTGTGTTTGGTCTGGAGTGCATTGTGTTTGGTCTGTTGTGTACTGTGTTTGGTCTGTAGTGTACTGTGTTTGGTCTCCAGTGCATTGTGTTTGGTCTGTAGTGTACTGTGTTTGGTCTGGAGTGCATTGTGTTTGGTCTGGAGTACATTGTGTTTGGTCTGTAGTGTACTGTGTTTGGTCTGGATTACATTGTGTTTGGTCTGTAGTGTACTGTGTTTGGTCTGTAGTGCATTGTGTTTGGTCTGGAGTGTACTGTGTTTGGTCTGGAGTGCATTGTGTTTGGTCTGTAGTGCATTGTGTTTGGTCTGGAGTGTACTGTGTTTGGTCTGGAGTGTACTGTGTTTGGTCTGTAGTGCATTGTGTTTGGTCTGTAGTGCATTGTGTTTGGTCTGTAGTGTACTGTGTTTGGTCTGGAGTGTACTGTGTTTGGTCTGGAGTGCATTGTGTCTGGTCTGTAGTGCATTGTGTTTGGTCTGTAGTGCATTGTGTTTGGTCTGTAGTGTACTGTTTTTGGTCTGTAGTGTACTGTGTTTGGTCTGTAGTGTACTGTGTTTGGTCTGCAGTGTACTGTGTTTGGTCTGGAGTGCATTGTGTTTGGTCTGTAGTGTACTGTGTTTGGTCTGGAGTGCATTGTGTTTGGTCTGGAGTACATTGTGTTTGGTCTGTAGTGTACTGTGTTTGGTCTGGATTACATTGTGTTTGGTCTGTAGTGTACTGTGTTTGGTCTGTAGTGTACTGTGTTTGGTCTATAGTGTACTGTGTTTGGTCTGTAGTGCATTGTATTTGGTCTGGAGTGTACTGTGTTTGGTCTATAGTGTGCTTTCTTTGGTCTGCAGTGCATTGTGTTTGGTCTGTAGTGTACTGTGTTTGGTCTGTAGTGCATTGTATTTGGTCTGGAGTGTACTGTGTTTGGTCTGGAGTGCATTGTGTTTGGTCTGTAGTGTACTGTGTTTGGTCTGGAGTGCATTGTGTTTGGTCTGCAGTGTACTGTGTTTGGTCTTCAGTGTACTGTGTTTGGTCTGTAGTGCATTGTATTTGGTCTGTAGTGTACTGTGTTTGGTCTGCAGTGTACTGTGTTTGGTCTACAGTGTACTGTGTTTGGTCTATAGTTTACTGTGTTTGGTCTATAGTTTACTGTGTTTGGTCTGCAGTGCATTGTGTTTGGTCTGCAGTGCATTGTGTTTGGTCTGAGGTGCATTGTGTTTGGTCTGCAGTGTACTGTGTTTGGTCTATAGTGTACTGTGTTGGTCTGTAGTGTACCGTGTTGGTCTGTAGTGTACCGTGTTTGGTCTGTAGTGCATTGTCTTTGGTCTATAGTGTGCTGTGTTTGGTCTGTAGTATGCCGTGTTTGGTCTGAGGTGTACCGTGTTTGGTCTGTAGTGTACTGTGTTTGGTCTGAGGTGTACTGTGTTTATGTCTGTACTGTACCGTGTTTGGTCTGCAGCGCATTGTGTTTGGTCTGCTGTTTACTGTGTTGGTCTGTAGTATACCGTGTTGGGTCTGTGGTGCACCGTGTTTGGTCTGTGGTGCACCGTGTTTGGTCTGTGGTGTACTGTGTTTGGTCTGTGGTGTACTGTGTTTGGTCTGCAGTGCATTGTGTTTGGTCTGTAGTGTACTGTGTTTGGTCTGGAGTGCATTGTGTTTGGTCTGGAGTGCATTGTGTTTGGTCTGGAGTGTACTGTGTTTGGTCTGTAGTGTACTGTGTTTTGTCTGGAGTGCATTGAGTTTGGTTTGTAGTGCATTGTGTTTGGTCTGGAGTGCATTGTGTTTGGTCTGGAGTGTACTGTGTTTGGTCTGCAGTGTACTGTGTTTGGTCTGCAGTGCATTGTGTTTGGTCTGGAGTGCATTGTGTTTGGTCTGCAGTGCATTGTGTTTGGTCTGGAGTGCATTGTGTTTGGTCTGTAGTGTACTGTGTTTGGTCTGCAGTGTACTGTGTTTGGTCTGCAGTGCATTGTGTTTGGTCTGGAGTGCATTCTGTTTGGTCTGTAGTGTACTGTGTTTGGTCTGGAGTGTACTGTGTTTGGTCTGGAGTGTACTGTGTTTGGTCTGGAGTGCATTGTGTTTGGTCTGCAGTGCATTGTGTTTGGTCTGGAGTGCATTGTGTTTGGTCTGTAGTGTACTGTGTTTGGTCTGGAGTGCATTGTGTTTGGTCTGGAGTGTACTGTGTTTGGTCTGGAGTGCATTGTGTTTGGTCTGTAGTGCATTGTGTTTGGTCTGGAGTGTACTGTGTTTGGTCTGGAGTGTACTGTGTTTGGTCTGTAGTGCATTGTGTTTGGTCTGTAGTGCATTGTGTTTGGTCTGTAGTGTACTGTGTCTGGTCTGGAGTGTACTGTGTTTGGTCTGGAGTGCATTGTGTCTGGTCTGTAGTGCATTGTGTTTGGTCTGTAGTGCATTGTGTTTGGTCTGTAGTGTACTGTGTTTGGTCTGTAGTGTACTGTGTTTGGTCTGCAGTGTACTGTGTTTGGTCTGGAGTGCATTGTGTTTGGTTTGTAGTGTACTGTGTTTGGTCTGGATTACATTGTGTTTGGTCTGTAGTGTACTGTGTTTGGTCTGTAGTGTACTGTGTTTGGTCTACAGTGTACTGTGTTTGGTCTGTAGTGCATTGTATTTGGTCTGGAGTGTACTGTGTTTGGTCTGCAGTGTACTGTGTTTGGTCTATAGTGTGCTTTCTTTGGTCTGCAGTGCATTGTGTTTGGTCTGTAGTGTACTGTGTTTGGTCTGTAGTGCATTGTATTTGGTCTGGAGTGTACTGTGTTTGGTCTGGAGTGCATTGTGTTTGGTCTGTAGTGTACTGTGTTTGGTCTGGAGTGCATTGTGTTTGGTCTGCAGTGTACTGTGTTTGGTCTGCAGTGTACTGTGTTTGGTCTACAGTGTACTGTGTTTGGTCTGTAGTGCATTGTATTTGGTCTGTAGTGTACTGTGTTTGGTCTGCAGTGCATTGTGTTTGGTCTGCAGTGTACTGTGTTTGGTCTACAGTGTACTGTGTTTGGTCTATAGTTTACTGTGTTTGGTCTGCAGTGCATTGTGTTTGGTCTATAGTGTACTGTGTTTGGTCTATAGTTTACTGTGTTTGGTCTGCAGTGCATTGTGTTTGGTCTGCAGTGCATTGTGTTTGGTCTGCAGTGCATTGTGTTTGGTCTGAGATGCATTGTGTTTGGTCTGCAGTGTACTGTGTTTGGTCTGTAGTGTACTGTGTTGGTCTGTAGTGTATCGTGTTGGTCTGTAGTGTACCGTGTTTGGTCTGTAGTGCATTGTCTTTGGTCTATAGTGTGCTGTGTTTGGTCTGTAGTATGCCGTGTTTGGTCTGAGGTGTACCGTGTTTGGTCTGAGGTGTACCGTGTTTGGTCTGTAGTGTACTGTGTTTGGTCTGAGGTGTACTGTGTTTGGTCTGCTGTGTACTGTGTTGGTCTGTAGTATACCGTGTTGGGTCTGTGGTGCACCGTGTTTGGTCTGTGGTGCACCGTGTTTGGTCTGTGGTGTACTGTGTTTGGTCTGCAGTGCATTGTGTTTGGTCTGTAGTGTACTGTGTTTGGTCTGGAGTGCATTGTGTTTGGTCTGGAGTGCATTGTGTTTGGTCTGGAGTGTACTGTGTTTGGTCTGTAGTGTACTGTGTTTGGTCTGGAGTGCATTGTGTTTGGTCTGTAGTGTACTGTGTTTGGTCTGCAGTGTACTGTGTTTGGTCTGCAGTGCATTGTGTTTGGTCTGGAGTGCATTCTGTTTGGTCTGTAGTGTACTGTGTTTGGTCTGGAGTGTACTGTGTTTGGTCTGGAGTGTACTGTGTTTGGTCTGGAGTGCATTGTGTTTGGTCTGCAGTGCATTGTGTTTGGTCTGGAGTGCATTGTGTTTGGTCTGTAGTGTACTGTGTTTGGTCTGGAGTGCATTGTGTTTGGTCTGGAGTGTACTGTGTTTGGTCTGGAGTGCATTGTGTTTGGTCTGTAGTGCATTGTGTTTGGTCTGGAGTGTACTGTGTTTGGTCTGGAGTGTACTGTGTTTGGTCTGTAGTGCATTGTGTTTGGTCTGTAGTGCATTGTGTTTGGTCTGTAGTGTACTGTGTTTGGTCTGGAGTGTACTGTGTTTGGTCTGGAGTGCATTGTGTCTGGTCTGTAGTGCATTGTGTTTGGTCTGTAGTGCATTGTGTTTGGTCTGTAGTGTACTGTTTTTGGTCTGTAGTGTACTGTGTTTGGTCTGTAGTGTACTGTGTTTGGTCTGCAGTGTACTGTGTTTGGTCTGGAGTGCATTGTATTTGGTCTGGAGTGTACTGTGTTTGGTCTGCAGTGTACTGTGTTTGGTCTATAGTGTGCTTTCTTTGGTCTGCAGTGCATTGTGTTTGGTCTGTAGTGTACTGTGTTTGGTCTGTAGTGCATTGTATTTGGTCTGGAGTGTACTGTGTTTGGTCTGGAGTGCATTGTGTTTGGTCTGTAGTGTACTGTGTTTGGTCTGGAGTGCATTGTGTTTGGTCTGCAGTGTACTGTGTTTGGTCTGCAGTGTACTGTGTTTGGTCTACAGTGTACTGTGTTTGGTCTGTAGTGCATTGTATTTGGTCTGTAGTGTACTGTGTTTGGTCTGCAGTGCATTGTGTTTGGTCTGCAGTGTACTGTGTTTGGTCTACAGTGTACTGTGTTTGGTCTATAGTTTACTGTGTTTGGTCTGCAGTGCATTGTGTTTGGTCTATAGTGTACTGTGTTTGGTCTATAGTTTACTGTGTTTGGTCTGCAGTGCATTGTGTTTGGTCTGCAGTGCATTGTGTTTGGTCTGCAGTGCATTGTGTTTGGTCTGAGGTGCATTGTGTTTGGTCTGCAGTGTACTGTGTTTGGTCTATAGTGTACTGTGTTGGTCTGTAGTGTACCGTGTTGGTCTGTAGTGTACCGTGTTTGGTCTGTAGTGCATTGTCTTTGGTCTATAGTGTGCTGTGTTTGGTCTGTAGTATGCCGTGTTTGGTCTGAGGTGTACCGTGTTTGGTCTGAGGTGTACCGTGTTTGGTCTGTAGTGTACTGTGTTTGGTCTGAGGTGTACTGTGTTTGGTCTGCTGTGTACTGTGTTGGTCTGTAGTATACCGTGTTGGGTCTGTGGTGCACCGTGTTTGGTCTGTGGTGCACCGTGTTTGGTCTGTGGTGTACTGTGTTTGGTCTGCAGTGCATTGTGTTTGGTCTGTAGTGTACTGTGTTTGGTCTGGAGTGCATTGTGTTTGGTCTGGAGTGCATTGTGTTTGGTCTGGAGTGTACTGTGTTTGGTCTGTAGTGTACTGTGTTTGGTCTGGAGTGCATTGTGTTTGGTCTGTAGTGTACTGTGTTTGGTCTGCAGTGTACTGTGTTTGGTCTGCAGTGCATTGTGTTTGGTCTGGAGTGCATTCTGTTTGGTCTGTAGTGTACTGTGTTTGGTCTGGAGTGTACTGTGTTTGGTCTGGAGTGTACTGTGTTTGGTCTGGAGTGCATTGTGTTTGGTCTGCAGTGCATTGTGTTTGGTCTGGAGTGCATTGTGTTTGGTCTGTAGTGTACTGTGTTTGGTCTGGAGTGCATTGTGTTTGGTCTGGAGTGACTACTGTGTTTGGTCTGGAGTGCATTGTGTTTGGTCTGTAGTGCATTGTGTTTGGTCTGGAGTGTACTGTGTTTGGTCTGGAGTGTACTGTGTTTGGTCTGTAGTGCATTGTGTTTGGTCTGTAGTGCATTGTGTTTGGTCTGTAGTGTACTGTGTTTGGTCTGGAGTGTACTGTGTTTGGTCTGGAGTGCATTGTGTCTGGTCTGTAGTGCATTGTGTTTGGTCTGTAGTGCATTGTGTTTGGTCTGTAGTGTACTGTTTTTGGTCTGTAGTGTACTGTGTTTGGTCTGTAGTGTACTGTGTTTGGTCTGCAGTGTACTGTGTTTGGTCTGGAGTGCATTGTGTTTGGTCTGTAGTGTACTGTGTTTGGTCTGGAGTGCATTGTGTTTGGTCTGGAGTACATTGTGTTTGGTCTGGAGTGCATTGTGTTTGGTCTGTAGTGTACTGTGTTTGGTCTGGAGTGCATTGTGTTTGGTCTGCAGTGCATTGTGTTTGGTCTGGAGTACATTGTGTTTGGTCTGTAGTGCATTGTGTTTGGTCTGTAGTGTACTGTGTTTGGTCTGGAGTGTACTGTGTTTGGTCTGGAGTACATTGTGTTTGGTCTGTAGTGTACTGTGTTTGGTCTGTAGTGTACTGTCTTTGGTCTATAGTGTACTGTGTTTGGTCTGGAGTGTACTGTGTTTGGTCTGGAGTGCATTGTGTTTGGTCTGTAGTGTACTGTGTTTGGTCTGGAGTGCATTGTGTTTGGTCTGGAGTACATTGTGTTTGGTCTGGAGTGCATTGTGTTTGGTCTGTAGTGTACTGTGTTTGGTCTGGAGTGCATTGTGTTTGGTCTGCAGTGCATTGTGTTTGGTCTGGAGTACATTGTGTTTGGTCTGTAGTGCATTGTGTTTGGTCTGTAGTGTACTGTGTTTGGTCTGGAGTGTACTGTGTTTGGTCTGGAGTACATTGTGTTTGGTCTGTAGTGTACTGTGTTTGGTCTGTAGTGTACTGTCTTTGGTCTATAGTGTACTGTGTTTGGTCTGGAGTGCATTGTGTTTGGTCTGCAGTGGTAGTGGACGTGAGGACATGAGTCCAGTCTGGTTCAGAATATATTTGATCCTTTAAATCCCTCAACTCAGGAGGATTTCACAATATCAAGATACTGTACATACTTACTGTACATACTCACTCTAAGGATTCTAACTCCCATCCTTTATCACTGTGAATGACTGTGTGTCTGTGTCAGCACCTGTTACCCCATGAAGCTGTTGGTGAGTGTGAGTGTGTGTCACACGTGTGCAGGATTGAGAGGCCTAGCTGGCTGGCTGCTCCTGTGGCCAACTGAACTGAACTGCCATTGAGTCGATGTATCCTTGATGGGGCAGAGCCTCTTGTCTGCGCTAATCCCTGAAAAACACAACTGTGTGTGTGTGTGTCTGTGTGAATGATGTGGAGGCCTGGCGTCTTGCGAGGAGCGGGTAGGTGTTTGTGTGTGTGTGGAGGCAGCTGTCTGTGAGGTCACTGTGTCAGGCATAGAATGCAGTACAGTTTAAAAAGCGCAAAGTGTTCTTACTCAGGGCCTTGCATGAAAAGCCAGCAGAGCCACACTGGAAACAGCAGCACTCCAGCAGCAGCCATCAGTGCAAAGTCACACAGCCAGCCTCACAGCCAACCTCACAGCCAGCCTCACAGCCAGCCACACAGCCCGCCTCACAGCCCGCCTCACAGCCAGCCTCACAGCCAGCCACACAGCCCGCCTCACAGCCCGCCTCACAGCCAGCCTCACAGCCAGCCCACACAGCCCGCCTCACAGCCCGCCTCACAGCCAGTCTCACAGCCAGTCTCACAGCCCGCCTCACAGCCCGCCTCACAGCCCGCCTCACAGCCAGCCACACAGCCCGCCTCACAGCCCGCCTCACAGCCAGCCCACACAGCCCGCCTCACAGCCAGTCTCACAGCCAGTCTCACAGCTCGCCTCACAGGCAGCCTCACAGCCAGCCACACAGGCAGCCTTACAGCCAGCCACACAGGCAGCCTCACAGCCTTACTATTACAGCTGTATGGTCTTATAGCCTCCAGCCTGCCCCAGAGCCCAGCCTGCCCCAGAGCCCAGCCTGCCCAGAGCCCAGCCTAACAAATTCTCCCATTAAATCTCCTTCCAATAATCACAAAAAAACTGAACATGAACCCTATAAAATAACGACACACTGTCTGCTTCCTAACCCTGTTTTTCAACACTCATTTGCAAACTGTTGGGAAAGGGACCATTTCCTACACTCCAGTATCCATGCACGTTGTAAATATGGTAATGGAACTGACCCTGTACATAGCTTACTTACTTTCTTGTGTTCTTCTTGTTTTATATTTTGTGTGCTTTTGCTCTACCGTGGTATTTTTAGTGCTACATTGATTTTGATTACTGCATTGTTGGGTTTGGAGCTGGCAAGAAAGGCATTTCACTGTACTTGTGCACATGGCATTAAAACTTGAAACTGAAAATTATTTTAATCTCTGAAATTGCATATTTAACAGTTGTATTGTTTTGCTGTCTTTTTCAGCTCTTTATTTCCCAGTGAAGACACTTTTTATTTCCCTCCCTCCTTGTCCCTCCCTGACAGAGGCACTCGTTGCTTTGGGACATTTATGCCAGATTGACTTGTGTTGCTGCTCTTACAGTGATTTTGCCTTCTCATCAGAAACACACTTCTGTTATGATGGGGTTTGCTGGGCTGGATTGAGAGGCTTGGCCCTGTGAACATACATACTAGTATGGCAGCTGGTAAGCTAGGCAATACATTCTGACTCATCTCAGTCTGTCCTTTTCTCAACCCTCCCTCCCTCCCTCCCTCCCTACCTCCCTCCCTCCAGAGACCTGTGAAATGCCAGTAGAGGAGTGTGAGGTGAATATGATTTGAACTATTAGTTCCTTGTCTGTAGGCCTTGGAGATGAATTGTAATAGAAGTTCTATGTTGTTGAAGTTTCTGAAGTAATCGGTTCTGATCTGCCGTAGGACGACACACAATTGGCCCAGCGTCGTCCGGGTTAGGGAGGGTTTGGCCGGTAGGGATGTCCTTGTCTCATCGCACACTAGTAACTCCTGTGGTGGGCCGGGCGCTAACCAGGTTGCCAGGTGCACAGTGTTTCCTCCGACAAATTGGTGCGGCTGGCTTCCGGTTTGGATGCACGCTGTGTTAAGAAGCAGTGCGGCTTGGTTGGGTGGTGTATCGGAGGACGCATGGCTCTCCTTCGTCTCTTCCGAGCCCGTACGGGAGTTGTAGCGATGAGACAAGATAGTAGCTACTAACAATTGGATACCACGAAAAGGGGGTCAAATGTATTAAAACACAAATAAAAATGTTTATTCTGTATGCTTGGGAGTGCATAAACGGTATGTGTGTGCATACATAAGTGTTTGTTTGCGTGTCTGCCATTGATAGACAGTAAAGGATGGAGTCTTTCCTCTCCTATGTGAGGTGTTGCCTGTGGCTTGCCTCCCTCACCCAGACTCTGATATGACCTCCATGTTAAAGATGCAGTGTGTATACGTTTGCTTAAGTATGAGGCCCCAGTTTTGTGGCCGGTGCTGTAATTGATATGCCACAAGCAATAAATCAGTGTTGGCGCTGTGGCTCAGGGGCCGCTATCTGAGGAGGCAGGTTGAGCCCAGCCCAGCTGTCCGTCTGTCCGTCTACAACACAACCTGCCTCAGACTCCCTCTGCTCTGCTCCGCTCTCTGCAGCCCTTGGGTTTCCTCCGCCAGGCACAGCCCTGTGAGTTCAGGTGCATTACTGACTGACTGGCTAATAGCAGCCATCATCGACATCCTCCATCTCTCGGGGAAGGAAAAGGCATTGTTTTGCCATGAAGACTAACGACCACTCCATCACTCTCCTGATTTCTCCTTATCCATCTCACTTCCACTCAACTTCACTCTCTGCTCTAATCCTTTCTTCCATCTCTTGTCACTCTTTTCTCTTGAAACATCTTCAGTGTCTAATTCAGTCTCCTCCAGACATTAAACAGCCAATTCAGTCAAAGCACCGTCATATGTTGGTTCAGGGACAATGTATATTTTTGCGTTAAAGTGATAGAATGTTGTGATAGTTATGCACCTTGTAGATGGACCTGTGATCTATACTATCCTTTTGATATCTCCAGAGAAACATCTCAAGAAAGTGGGTGTCTAATCACTGATCTGTGATTATAATGTGTAGGCTTTCATGCGAGAGAGAGACTATGTAATCTGAAGCGTTTTACATCAGTAAGTGGGGCAGTGCGTGGTGAATGACTGAGTTGAGACGATGGTAGGTTTTGTGCCTCAGACACCAACTGCAGCCATGACACAATGTGTCCGTTGTCTTGATGAGAGAGAGAGAGAGAGAGAGAGAGAGAGAGAGAGAGAGAGAGAGAGAGAGAGAGAGAGAGAGAGAGAGAGAGAGAGAGAGAGAGAGAGAGTAAACCTGCGATATTATGAATTGTTTGATTATAAGGTCACGATACATTTAAGTCATTCAGGATGGTGAAAGGGTGAACTGTCCTATCGCAGTACACAGTAGTGGATGTACTTCGAGCTGCATCTTGCAACGCTGTGCCTGGCCCTCTGCGGTGCTGCAGGTGACGGTGAGGATCCCGGCAATGTGTGTAAAATATATATGAGGACGCACCATGGTCTGTCAGCCTCATGTTTTATGTTGAGTTAGTCAGACTCTGTCTGGCAGGCTGACATGCTCATCAAATGTTGTATAGGATTCCCCCTAAGGCCCTGTTGTAATTGATGAATGGTTATGTATTCTGACTTATTTTTGCCCTCACTGCTGTGAGGCAGGCAGAGCTTTTAAAACCCTGTTCAGTCGATAGGGAGAGAGCGTTCCCTGATCCTGTCTCCTAATTGTGTGTTCTTCCTTCCCTTTGCAGGGCTGGCGGCCGAGGCGCTGGGGTTGATGTTATAGACGACAGAGCAGAGACACCGAGCCCAGAGTACGCCAGGCCAGCACTACTCCACCGCCCCTCCTTTCCTTTAGCCTGGTGTAGGACAGCCACAGCTTCAGTAGAGGAAAAGGAACGCAGACACACACCCAGAAACCTCTCCTCACCTAGCAGAGCCCAACATGACTTCCCACCCCACCCCACCACTGGGAGGCCCTCTTCTTCCCTTCCTCCTCCTGCTGTCGGGAGTGTTCGCCACCACCCCCAGCGACCTCAGGTCCTTCTCCCCTCCAGAGGGGGGGCTCACACACCTGGTGGTCCACAACAAGACAGGTGAGGTGTATCTGGGAGCCGTCAACTGGATCTTCAAGCTGTCCAGCAACCTGACCAAGCTGCGCAGCCACGTTACAGGCCCTGTGGTGGACAACGAGAAGTGTTATCCCCCTCCTGGGGTCCAGTCCTGCCCCCACGAGCTGACCCAGATCAGCAACGTCAACAAGCTACTGCTGCTGGACTACGGTCAGAACCGCCTGATCGCCTGCGGCAGCACCTCCCAGGGAATCTGCCAGTTCCTCAGGCTGGATGATCTGTTCAAGCTGGGCGAGCCCCACCACCGTAAGGAGCACTACCTGTCCAGCGTGGCCGAGGCTGGCACCATGTCTGGGGTGGTCATTGGTGGAGACGCGGCCGGGAGCGGAGGAGAGGCCGGCAAGCTGTTTGTGGGCACGCCCATCGATGGCAAGTCAGAGTACTTCCCCACTCTCTCCAGCCGCAAGCTGATGGACAACGAGGAGAATGCTGACATGTTCAGCTTCGTCTACCAGGATGAGTTTGTCTCCTCGCAGCTCAAGATCCCCTCGGACACACTCTCCAAGTTCCCCGCCTTCGACATCTACTACATCTACGGCTTCAGCAGCGAGCAGTTTGTCTACTATCTGACCCTGCAGCTGGATACCCAGCTCACCTCGCCCGATGCCAGCGGGGAGCAGTTCTTCACCTCTAAGATCGTCCGTCTCTGCGTGGACGACCCCAAGTTCTACTCCTACGTGGAGTTCCCCATCGGCTGCACCAAGGACGGGGTGGAGTATCGTCTGGTGCAGGACGCCTTCCTCAGCCGACCCGGGACCAAGCTGGCACGCTCACTGGGTATCTCAGAGCAGGACGAGGTGCTGTTCACTGTGTTTGCCCAGGGCCAGAAGAACCGGGCCAAGCCCCCCAAGGAGTCAGCCCTGTGCCTGTTCACCCTGCGCCGCATCAAGGAGAAGATCAAGGAGCGCATCCAGTCCTGCTATAGAGGAGAGGGGAAACTGTCACTGCCCTGGCTGCTCAACAAGGAACTAGCCTGCATCAACTCAGTACGTTTTCCTTTCAGTGTGTGAATGAATGATAGTTCTGATGATGTTGATTTTGGTAAAGCACCTCTTTCTGAGTGAAGTTTCAGTTTTTAGCTTCATGAATCCAGAATGTGTGTGAGAGAGGGGAGAGAGGCTCTCTCTGGTCTGTCCCTGGAGACTGGAGCATACAGTATGTGCTGCAGGGAGGGAGGTAGAGGGTAGAGAGCTGCTGTCTGTGGGGGTCGACCCACCCCAGCTAGATCTCAATTAGAAACACTCTCACACTGACTCACACATCCACAACATTCTGTTGTTAGAACTCTGTTGTGACTCAATCAACTGAGTCACAGCGAAGCAGCTAACCTCATAGGCCTTTTCAGATCGCAGACGTGGAGATCTCGTTCTTTTCTTCCTCTCCCTCTGACACTCCCTCTATCTGCCCTCTCCCTCCTCTCCCAGCATCCCTCTCTATTCTCTCTCTCTCCTCCTGTCTCTTTATGGATGTGGCTACAACCCTCTTCCCGGGCCACCCAGGCTGCTGTGTGTGGGATTTGTGGACCGTCACTTTGTTTGCTGGGAGTCTCCCTTCTCCTCCGGCTCTAATTGATTTATATAGTCCTGAGGCTGTTGTCTGTCGCCTGGTGTGTCACCCCTGTCCTCACGGGACTCCTTGCCTGGAGGCTGCAGACTGGGGTCGGAGCCGAGGCTGGGGTTGGTGCCGGGGATAGGGCGGAGGGGAGGCCTGCACAGGGAGGAAGATTGTGAGCGTGCATTTCTGATGGTCTGATAATCACCTAGGCTGGCAGGCAGGCTTCTCCTGCCCTCACAGGCTCACAGGCCAGGGGAAACACACAGGGCTCCCTTGGCTTGGCTGGGCTTTGTAGTGGTCAGTCATTTCTCATGTTATACAATCCCGATAGTCTCCCTAATAGGTTTTCCTCTGCAAGGCACAGGCTAGCAAGGCACAAGGACAGTCATATACCTCCAGTCACTGGAATGATGTGACATGGAGAGAGGAAGAGATGGCTATTGCATTATAGATGTAAGGGTAAGTGATTGTTGTGAGATATGTTCTCCTTTAAAGCAACGTTTAACAGTGCCTTGAAGCAGCTCTCATCTCACTGGGCCCAGCTCTCTGTCGTGGACGTGGGTGGGGTACTCGCTCTCTCGCTGTCTCTCTCTCGCTCTATCTGTCCTCTTGCGCTCTCTCTCTCTCTTTCTTTCTCCCCTCTCTTTCTCTACCCCCCCCCCCCCCACTCTCTTCATCAGATCCAGGCTGAGAAGGAGGATTAGCCTACCACAGCCACGGAGAGGAGAAGAGAGCAGAGTAGTGGGGGCGTCTTCTCTCTGTGCTGTATGCTTGGCAGACAGTGAGCAGCCAGCTCTCTAGCTTGTATTAATGGTAATAACCGTGGCTATTCTAATGGCAGGCTGGGGGCAACCTGCTGAGGTAATGACGGCAGCATGTCTGACTGGTGCAGATGAAAAGATTACGCTCCTTCCTTCTGCTCTCTCCGACGAAAGTCCTCCATCAACACTCATTGCCAACGTCCAGCTCATGCATTATTCACCTGGACTGTGTCTGAAATGGCACCCTATTCCCTATGTAGTGCATAAGTAGTGGTCAAATGTAGTGCCGGTAGGGCATGTTGGACATGCCAAACATTTCGGTCTCAGCCATGTCAAATCAAATCAAATGTATTTATATAGCCCTTCGTACATCAGCTGATATCTCAAAGTGCTGTGCAGAAACCCAGCCTAAAACCCCAAACAGCAAGCAATGCAGGTGTAGAAGCACGGTGGCTAGGAAAAACTCCCTAGAAAGGCCAAAACCTAGGAAGAAACCTAGAGAGGAACCAGGCTATGTGGGGTGGCCAGTCCTCTTCTGGCTGTGCCGGGTGGAGATTATAACAGAACATGGCCAAGATGTTCAAATGTTCATAAATGACCAGCATGGTCCAATAATAATAAGGCAGAACAGTTGAAACTGGAGCAGCAGCACGGCCAGGTGGACTGGGGACAGCAAGGAGTCATCATGTCAGGTAGTCCTGAGGCATGGTCCTAGGGCTCAGGTCCTCCGAGAGAGAGAAAGAAAGAGAGAATTAGAGAGAGCACACTTAAATTCACACAGGACACCGAATAGGACAGGAGAAGTACTCCAGATATAACAAACTGACCCTAGCCCCCCGACACATAAACTACTGCAGCATAAATACTGGAGGCTGAGACAGGAGGGGTCAGGAGACACTGTGGCCCCATCCGAGGACACCCCCGGACAGGGCCAAACAGGAAGGATATAACCCCACCCATGTCCTCACCTTCTGTTATTTAATTGTGCTTGATAACAATCCCCCCAAATCAGAAACCCCTCTGCCACACTGCACCATACAAACAATTAATGTCACTTTCTGTCCCGAAACTACAATGACTTAAAGCACCGACACCGGGCAGAAATATCTATTTGGAACAGATGCAACAGAAATAGAGACAGGGACAGATGGAAAGAGAGAAGAGGAGAGAGAGACAGGGACAGATGGAGAGAGAGAAGAGGAGAGAGAGACAGGGACAGACGGAGAGAGAGAAGAGGAGAGAGAGACAGGGACAGACGGAGAGAGAGAAGAGGAGAGAGAGACAGGGATAGATGGAGAGAGAGAAGAGGAGAGAGAGAGGGACAGATGGAGAGAGAGAAGAGGAGAGAGAGACAGGGACAGATGGAGAGAGAGAAGAGGGGAGAGAGAGACAGGGACAGATGGAGAGAGAGAAGAGGAGAGAGAGACAGGGACAGATGGAGAGAGAGAAGAGGAGAGAGAGACAGGGATAGATGGAGAGAGAGAAGTGGAGAGAGAGACAGACACAGATGGAGAGAGAGAAGAGGAGAGAGAGACAGGGACAGATGGAGAGAGAGAAGAGGGGAGAGAGACAGGGACAGATGGAGAGAGAGAAGAGGAGAGAGAGACAGGGATAGATGGAGAGAGAGAAGAGAGAGAGAGAGGGACAGATGGAGAGAGAGAAGAGGAGAGAGACAGGGACAGATGGAGAGAGAGAAGAGGAGAGAGAGACAGGGACAGGTGGAGAGAGAGAAGAGGAGAGAGAGACAGGGACAGATGGAGAGAGAGAAGAGGGGAGAGAGACAGGGACAGATGGAGAGAGAGAAGAGGGGAGAGAGAGGGACAGATGGAGAGAGAGAAGAGGGGAGAGAGACGGACAGATGGAGAGAGAGAAGAGGGGAGAGAGACAGGTACAGATGGAGAGAGAGACAAGGACAGATGGAGAGAGAGAAGAGGAGAGAGAGACATGGACAGATGGAGAGAGAGAAGAGGAGAGAGAGACAGGGACAGATGTACAGGCATTGACAGACAGACAGACAGACAGACAGACAGACAGACAGACAGACAGACAGACAGACAGACAGAATAAGGCTAGTCATGCAGCACACATGATGTCTCTTTTCTGCTCACCATGACTGAGACACTATATGAGACTATGTATGATATGTAAATGAGATACACTACATGATTGTCCTTTATTACCATCTGCTCTGGTGCTTGTGATCGATCAAGGGCATGTCATGGGGATATAACGATGATTTTATACAGGCCTCATGTTTCATAGAGCCAGACAGGCTCTCCAGTTCGTTAGCACGACCTTGGACTCTATTACTGTATTGATGATCAGAGCTCCGAGATTATTTTACACAAAGACATTTACACCCATAATGAAGGTCTTGACCACCATTTGAACTATCTGTCATGGATTCTGACAGGTTTTGTCACTTCCAGTTGGAACACATCAGAGTCATAATGGAGTCAGCAGAGACCGAAGCTGCAGTTCAAACACTCCCAGTTTCAGACCGATGACTTGAGTGTTAGGTTGCTGCCTGCTTGTCATGTGCTGTTATGAGAGCCTTAATAATGTCACTAATGACAGCTCCATACAGGCATTATGGCCGTATGAATTCCAGAATGGCCCCAAGTGGCCTGCTGATGATTTTAATAGCTCACTCAAACTCCTCCTCCTTTCCAGTGATTGGCCAGTCCGTTGTAGTGTAATGCAATGCTGGAAGTTTGAAAGTTACGGGTCACCTTCCATGCCAGCTGCGGGCTCATTTCCAAAACCATGTAATGTGCCCATAAAAACAACAGGTTTAGCATTGCTAATGAGCCTTTCAGCATGTCCTCAAAATACATAAAAGAGCAAAATAGCAAAACAGAACAAAATGGCCACCACCAGTAAAGCCTGTCTTCTTTGGAGGTGTGTAGAGCAGAGGCACGTCTTGGCCTGTGAAGGAGAAGCATTGCGATGCATAGCAGCAGTCCCCTGCTCTGTGTGTATAAACAAGACTGTGTTTATTGTCTGGGCCAGGGAGAACATTTGAGGAAAAATGGCCTCCAATAACCAACAGAGAGGGGATGAGAGAAAACCCAGCCTTAGATCCTCACACTGAGTGCATAATTGTGTTTATTAATATTGTAACGACCCTGGGTTTATAAGCGCGGAAATGGACTGCCACACGAGCATGCTTTTACAGCACAGTCGATAGCGTGCCGGACCTCGGGCTAGAAGGTGGAGGGTTCGAGTCCCGCTCCCTGCTGTTTCATTACAGTATGAATCAACGCTGATCACTTTGGTGGGGGGGGGGGGGGGTGAGATGTTATTGTCTCTGGGGGTGACACTGTCTTATGGTTCAAAGTCTTTCCTCCCAGACAAAGCCCTATTGTTTTCAGCTCTATTGTCTCCCTCTAAACCTCATTACGGCTGCTCTTTCTCTAGTACATTCCTCATCCCACATGGAATGGATACTGTTAGAATGTTTCAAGGCCCTGTGCTCACGGTTTACATGTTTTCAGATCAAGCCCTCCTGTCTTTGACATGCCAGTCAACCATAAACCCCACCCCATTGCCATGGTTAGGCAGCATTGCCATGGTTAGGCAGCATTGCCATGGTTAGGCAGCATTGCCATGGCATCCAAGGACCGGACAACCATGAGGGTGTCTTGGGAAGCCGTCTCCCTCCCTTCCGGGCCATCTGATTATACAGACACACGGATAGACCAGGCCATCAGGAGAGGCTGATGCTGTATCCTAAGAGACGTTGCTCCTCCGCTACACGGCTGCTGTACTAACTGGGAGAGATGAGAGTGCTAGCATCACTCATCCCAGTAAACATTCTCTTACCGTGTTATTCAAATGAAGCTGCTGGCAGTGCTAGATGTGTGTGCATTGAGAAGAGACCGTGTGCAATCTATCCCACACAAGAGATGCAATATCAAATCAATAACTCAGCTAGTTAACTGGGCCGTAGGAAAAAATGACCTCTCCCTCTCAACCTTTCACCGTCTGCAAAGTGTGTGTAGGTTGCAAATCTCCTAACGAGCCCAGGCTTTTTGTGCTCCGGATCTAATTGTGAGTGTAATTATTTATTGATGTGTGTTTGTGTGTGTGGTGTGTGTGTAGAGAGTGTGGGTGAGTGGGGGGCTGTTATCACTTCGAGCTATGGAGCTATTTACCAGCCGTGATGGTGAGTACAGCTGTATTTGTTGTTTCCTGTGGCGCTGTGTGATGAGATGGATCCAAAAAGCATTAGTCTATTTCATATTCAGCTGTAGCAGAGAGAGTGGAGACGCCAGGCATTAGGCCGCTCTTCTTTGAGAGGACTATTCCCTGGGACACGGCTGGGAATATACAGTCCACTAGCATCACAATCTCAGCCTCTCTCCCCATTCTTCCTCCTTCCCACAAAACGAAACCAGTGGCGATGCTTTGGATTTAAACTGCTGTCATCTACTGTAATGTTGGTTTGTCTTGAGTGGATGGAGAGCTTGCGGCAGCCTCATCTGAAATTCAGAACATATTTTGTGTGGAGGGAGAATGTGGAGACTTGAAGGCTGTGTCATCTAGGCTTGGGCGGTATACAGTATATACCGCATACCGGGGTAATTGGAAATAGCCACCCAATGAATTTTCAATACCATCGATACATTTTTCACAAAATGAGAATATTTGTATCTACTTTTTAAATAAATACCTGCAGTGCAATAAAGCAGACCGCATTCTTCATTTCACCTGTCACATTGTTTTACATTATGAAGCGTACCGTAGTATCCCAGCACAGTTGAGCCAGTCACGTGTGTTTGTAAGTAGCACAACAGGAGAAAGAGGGAGCAGGTGAGTCCAGCTGTGTATTAACAGGGGTCGCGTTTTATATTGAAAGTCAACAGTGTTTTTTTGCTTTAATAGTAATCAGGGAAGTGCGACTATCGTAGACAATACATTAGTGCAACACATTCAGCAGAAAATAGCTTCATTTTCATCAGATGACAACAGAAGTGCTACTCTATTTGGCTGGAAGCCACACAAGTAAATGAGCTGACAATGAAAAAGCGTGGTCTTTTTTTGCAAAAACAATGCATGGCCGTCATATTTCTAATGTTTATCATAGAAAGTAAGTAGCCAGCTATATGAGAAACAAGATTCTGGCCTGAATGCCAAACATCACGTCTGGAGGAAACCTGCCACCATCCCTACAGTGAAGCATGGTGGTAGCAGCATCATGCTGTGGGGATGTTTTTCAGCGGCAGGGACTGGGAGACTGGTCAGGATCGAGGCAAAGAAGAACGGAGCAGAGTACAGAGAGATCTTTGATGAAAACCTGCTCCAGAGCGCTCAGGACCTCAGACTGGGGCGAAGGTTCACCTTCCAACAGGACAACGACACTAAGCACACAGCCAAGACAACGCAGGAGTGGCTTCGTGACAAGTCTCTGAATGTCCTTGAGTGGCCCAGCCACAGCCCAGACTTGAACCCGGTCGAACATTTCTGGAGAGAACTGAAAGTAGCTGTGCAGCGACGCTCCCCATCCAACCTGACAAAGCCTGAGAGGATCTGCAGAGAAGAATGGGAGAAACTCCCCAAATTCAGGTGTGCCAAGCTTGTACCGTCATACCCAAGAAGACTCGATGCTGTAATTGCTGCCAACGGTGCTTCAGTAAAGTACTGAGTAAAGGGTCTGAATACTTATGTAAATGTGATATTTCTGGGGGGGTTTTGAAGCGTGTTTTTTCTTTGTCATTATGGGTTATTTTGTGTAGATTGATGAGGGAAAAAACTATTCAATCAATGTTAGAATAAAGCTGTAACGTAACAAAATGTGGAAAAGTCAAGGTGTCTGAATACTTTCCCGAAGGAACTGTATATTTATATTTATATTTGTATATTTATATTTTTTATAAATGTTTTCTCTAAATAAGCGTTGTTGTACTATTGAAAGTTGAATACACTGCATTTCAAACAGTCAGATATAATCTAATGAATTCAGGGCTTGTGAAGTTAAACCGAGGCTAAATATAAGCCTTCCCCGACCATAAGACCCACTAATAATTTAATTATTGTCACGTTCTGACCTTAGTTCTTTTGTTATGTCTTTGTTTTAGTATGGTCAGGGCGTGAGTTGGGTGGGTTGTCTATGTTAGTTTTTCTATGATTTGCTATTTCTGTGTTTGGCCTGGTATGGTTCTCAATCAGAGGCAGCTGTCAATCGTTGTCCCTGATTGAGAACCATATTTAGGGAGCCTGTTTTCTATTGTGTTTCGTGGGTGATTGTTTTCTGTTGTGTGTCTGCACCAGCCAGAACTGTTTTCGGTCGTTTCTCTTTGGTATTTTTGTTATTTCCGTGTTCATTTTAATAAATATGGACACATACCATGCTGCACCTTGGTCCTCACCTTCTTCCACCAACAACGGCCGTTATAATTATTTTATCAAAAGAGTTTAACCTGTTTTTTTTTTTTTTTTTTTTACAATAATCACTTATCTTTCAAGTCTGTCTATGAAAATACTTATTTTCTTTTTACAAATTGAACTACAACCATAATATATGAGCATAATGCTCATTCACTTATAATGACTATAAGCATGTTAGCCTGTCCACTTTGTTCAGATGTTGAAATCAAGTGGCCTACCGTATTTCTTAGAATGAGAACAAGTTGCCAATTACTTATATAATTGTGTTATTTACCCCCCAAGCCATAAGACTGCTGAACAATTCATCAAATGGCCACCGGACTATTTACATTGACCCCCCCCCCCCCATTTGTTTTGTAAACTGCTGCTACTCGCTGTTTATTATCTATGCATAGTCACTTCACCCCCACCTACATGTACAAATTACCTCAACTAACCTGTTTATTATCTATGCATAGTCACTTCACCCCCACCTACATATACAAATTACCTCAACTAACCTGTTTATTATTTATGCATAGTCACTTCACCCCCACCTACATGTACAAATTACCTCAACTAACCTGTTTATTATCTATGCATAGTCACTTCACCCCCACCTACATGTACAAATTACCTCAACTAACCTGTTTATTATCTATGCATAGTCACTTCACCCCCACCTACATGTACAAATTACCTCAACTAACCTGTTTATTATTTATGCATAGTCACTTCACCCCCACCTACATGTACAAATTACCTCAACTAACCTGTTTATTATCTATGCATAGTCACTTCACCCCCACCTACATGTACAAATTACCTCAACTAACCTGTTTATTATCTATGCATAGTCACTTCACCCCCACCTACATGTACAAATTACCTCAACTAACCTGTTTATTATCTATGCATAGTCACTTCACCCCTACCTAATGTCAACTAACCTGTTTATTATTTATGCATAGTCACTTCACCCCCACCTACATGTACAAATTACCTCAGCTAACCTGTTTATTATCTATGCATAGTCACTTCACCCCTACCTAATGCACAAATTACCTCAGCTAACCTGTTTATTATCTATGCATAGTCACTTCACCCCTACCTAATGCACAAATTACCTCAGCTAACCTGTTTATTATCTATGCATAGTCACTTCACCCCCACCTACATGCACAAATTACCTCAGCTAACCTGTTTATTATCTATGCATAGTCACTTCACCCCCACCTACATGCACAAATTACCTCAGCTAACCTGTTTATTATCTATGCATAGTCACTTCACCCCTACCTAATGCACAAATTACCTCAGCTAACCTGTACCCCTGCACACTGACTCGGTACCGGTACCCCCTGTGTATAGCCTCGTTATTGTTATTTTACTGTGTTACTTTTATAATTTTTTACTTTAGTTTATTTGGTAAATATTTATTTATCTCTTCTTGAACTGCACTGTTGGTGAATAAGCATTTTGCCTCTAGGTCTACACTTGTTGTATTCGGCGCATATGACAAAGTTTGATTTGATTTATGCTTATTGCACATTTATAAAACAGACTGCACAACTACTATAACAAACAGTCTTTGGCTAAAATGCTGCTAGCGGTACGTGGTACCCCAATGCCGCGAGCGACAAACGAGCGAGTCAATGTGCATAGCTACTCTCGTTTTAGTAGTGTCTGCTCTGCGCATGATTGGAGTAGTTGAGACATAATAAGGGTATCTTTAGAAAAGTTTACTTGTCCTCTGTTACAGTAAAATAATGTCTCAATGTGGTTTGGTGTCCATATGACCGATTATGTTGAACCAAACCTCAAAGGCAAATAGTGAGTTGAAACCACTTGTCAGAAAGGAAGATATGATCTTCCAACTTTGTTGGCGTGAGAGACAGGGGGAGCGGCTTTTTGTGTGTGTGTGTGTGTGTGTGTGTGTGTGTGTGTGTGTGTGTGTGTGTGTGTGTGTGTGTGAACCATAGAGGAAGAGGCAAAGTGAGAGGTTTCAGTCTCGCTAAAATCTGTCCAAATTAGGCCAATGCTTTTCTATGGGCTTATTTTGGGCCTAAGCTTGTTGCCTGCCTTCCCACCTTTGGGACAACGACTCCCATTGTTAAGACAGAGACATGAGCATCTCGTCATTATCTACAGATCTCTGGTGTACATGGGAAGGTGCATGCAGACACATGGCATTTTACTGCGGTCATGAGCCATGACTACCGGTGTGGTGGTATTACGGTCACTGCAACAGCCCCAATCAGTTATTAATCAAGATTACGGATGATAAATCTCAGTGACAGGGGTGCCAGGTAGCCTAGTGGTTAGAGTGTTGGGCCAGTAACAAAAAGGTTGCTGGATCAAATCCCCAAGCTGAAAATCTGCACCTGAACAAGGCTGTTAACCCACTATTCCCTGGTAGGCCATCATTGTAAATAAGAATGTGTTCTTAACTGACTTTCCTAGTCAAATAAAGGTTACATTTATACAAAAAATGTAAATATAAAAATAAAAACATAGGGAAGAAAGCAGAGAACCTTAACAAGGCCAGAGTTTCCAGTGTAGTATATTGCTTTGCTTATGGAAACAATGTGTTGTTCCATGGCTGATGTTATGTGAAATGCAACAGTCTGTTCCAAGATGGTTATGCAAACAGTATTTGTTTATGACCATTATTTTATTTGGCCAAGCCTTCCCCAGTCTCTGCCATCGCAGCCTCACAGTCATTATTCTCTCCAGTATAATACACAGTTTGTTATTTGGGGCTTGGAGGGAACTGACTCACCACATCCTCTCTGTCTCTGTTAGCATGAAGCTTCAGATTACGTCCCAAATGGCACCCTATTCCCTACATAGTTCATTACTTTTGACCAGATCCCTATGGGCCCTGGTGAAAAGTAGTTTAATAAATAGGGAATAGGTTGTAATTTGGGACACAACCTCAGTCTGTGCTACACTATGTTGTAGGGAGCAGCAGTAGCTGTAACAGCTAACTGTACTGCTCTGTTAGCATGTTACGCAGCTCCGACGCTTCAGCCTGAGCTGCTGTCATACAGAACATAGAGAGTGAGTAGCAGTATCTCCCAGCTCTTGTCTTCTAGAGAGGCTTCACCCCAGTCCTCCACCCAGAGTGAAAAGGTGTATCCCTGATGAGCCCTGCCATCTCACTCCCCTCTCCCAGTTCCTCTGTTGTCATGGCATTGGGGTTGGGGGTGCTATGGGATGTGGAGGGCTTTTTGCTGCCGTGATGAATGGAGTTTAATGAACTCCCTCTCCTCAGTGTAAAGAGAGAGGGGGAGGGGGGGGCACAAATTGACATTTTTTGAGAACTCATTAAGCCACAGCAGTTTGAAAACATCAACAGAGATTACAAGGGCTGTGTGTGCGTGTGCGTGTGTGTGTGTGTGTGACCTCCTCTGCCACCATGCAGCACTGAGAGCCCAACCATGCTGTCTATCGGTCCTAAACTCAGTCCAGGGAGGGCTTTAGTAATTAGATTAGAGTTGGCTGGGCGTTTTATTTCAGATTATACCGATTGTAATCCAAAGCATTTGCTTGGCCAACATGGTTAAAAGCATCAACTAACTGTGCTGTATTACATGAAAACATGATGTTTGTTTGATGGTAGCCCAACAGACTCTGACACAGTAGCCTACACAGCCCTATGACACATCCTCAGTGTTCAGTGATCTCCACTAATTCCTTTGTTTTTTTTCTCATTATTATGGGCCTATTTGTTCTTGTCTGTCACTAGGTAGTTTAGTGTTGTTTTTGTTATAACCCATAAAACATTACCACAGTGCATTCTGCTATGAACTTCACCATGCTCTCTATAGACATCCAGGTGCAAAAAAACATCTACCCAAGGTGGCAACCAAGCTTCAGGCATCGTGACCTTTCATGTTTGGTTGATAGAGCCCGTTGCTAGGGAGAGGTGCGTTAGGAGCAGAATCTGTCGGGAGCAGTCACATGTTGGCTTCCACTGATACCCTGGGACGCAGCAAAACACCATCAATACCCCTGAGCCCTGTCAAAACAACACACACACACACACACACACACACACACACACACTCATACATACGCTTTTATGTACATTCAGACTTCAGGGTTCAAGCTCAGACACACCAGTAGGATTGTCAAACGTTTGCCTGCCGACGGTACTCAGCACCTCTGAACAGAATGTCGGCAGTCAATCTCTTTTGTGTTCACACAGCAAAGACCTTGGAAGTCGTCAGCAACTCAGCTTTGTTAAAAATACTCCAAACCAGAAGGTGGCAGTAGCGTTGTTTGGCAATGCATATCCATGCGTATTGCTTATGGTCTAGATTCCAAGCTATCTGCACTAACGTTGCTATTTTCTAGAATGCCCTTGTTGATACTAGCCAAATGGCCACAGCTAGATAACTACCTAGAAAAATGATGAATAAACAATTTAATTCACTGTCCATAATCCCATACAGTCAGTACCAGCCACATGTTTAGCTAGCTAGCATTAGCATATTCCTAGCTAGCACAATATAGCTAGCTAGCTAGCTAGCTAAAGACACTGCAAAAACCTGCCAGTTAACACAGGCAGCTGTTTTATGGAAACTAGGTAATCCATTGTGATTACATTTTATTGACAATACTAGCTACATTGGTTAGCTAGCTTGGAGGAAGTATTTAGTGTTGTTTGCATTGCATCTGTGCACTTAGCTAGCTACCATCCCATAGCCTACAGAAGTGTGACTGGCTCATCCGTGGATGTACAGAGAAAATGCCCTCTTTTTTCCTTTTTCTTTGTTGGCTCCTTGGCTGAAAGTCAAGTTCTTGGCCACTGAAGAGTATTTCGAGTATACAAGTAGAATCGGTAGGTTGGTCGCTACTGGGTCGGCACGCAGCAGGTACCGTTTTTGTTTTAGCAAGAGAAGGAACGGTCTCCCACTGTGATAAGTACCTATCAGCAGTCTATCGGCAGTGAGATTCCCGGTGGGTTTCATGCTTTAGAGGGGAAAGTAGAACCCCAGATCTAAGTCAGTAATGTTCAAAAATGTACCTAAATTGTGTTTCCTACTCGACACATTAGGAGAGAGAGAGCACAGCTGCTTCCAATCCAATTGGAGGAGAAAAAGAGAGCACTCTGGTTCAATGGAAAGACTGTCTTGGCATGCAGAATACTCCTAGGATTTATAATAGTGCAGGGATACTATTGAGTTATCGTCATCTGAAGGGCACTAAACGACAGATGTTTTCATGTTAAACAGAACAGCCTAACCCTGTACGTACATACATGTTCAGTAAGTTACTGTGAGATGATATGAATACATTTACACAAACACATTAAAGAGAAAATAAGGTTTGAGAACATTAAAGGAATTACTGTATTAAATTTTAAGGATTAGTGTGTTGTCTGTGTATCTACAGATTATTATACGTGTGTGTGTGTGTGTCTGTGTCTGTGTGTCTGTGTGTGTGTCTGTGTGTGTGCGTGCACAGACTTCTATATGTCTATGGTCAGTGCCAGATGTCTGTGTGTAGCCCAGTGTGTGTCAGGTCGTGCGCGGGTCATGTGCAGCCTCATAATAGGCCTCTGTACTGGGGAGAGGAGGGCTGTGCAGGGCTGGGGAATGTAGCTGTGGTGTGTGGGGTCAGGAGAGAGGGGATACCAACATCTGTCTCACAGCCTGGCCCTGCCTCAATGCTGCGCCGCATTACGGCCTTGACACACTGCCCGCTAATATACTAGCTAGCAGAACAGAGTACACACATAAACACACACAAACTGCGCACGGACACACATACTTACACACACACACTCTGCTGGCAGCTGCATGTACACTGCTGTTTCTCTGTCTAGTCTGCCGGCGGTATCAGATAATGATATGGCATGGTCTGTATAAATAGATCCCATTTAATGAGAGGATGCAGGTATCAAAGGCACTCCTACAGTATGTGGGAAGAGAGGGATATGAGATGTGTTCAGAAAAAAGCGTTTACTGGTGTGGGCCTGTTAGATGTTGTTTAGGGAGAGACTTTATAGGAAGACAAAATGGAAGAGAGGTAGGCAAGTCTAAACTCCGAGCTCCAACAGTGTAGATCTGAAATATATACATATTTCCACCTGTAAAAGGGGGGAGGGGTTAGGTAGGTGTAGTGGTCGGTATTCAGCTTGATAATTGTCCATTGGGTGGGGGCTGTTAGGGGGATTTTCCAAAGATGTGTGTGTGTGTGTGTGTGTGCCTGATGGTCTGAGGGTAGAAGCTATTGGCTAGTATATTAGTTTTAGCCATGCTGCTCCTGTATTACCTGCATCTGAGTGATGGAAGTGGGGGAAACAGACTGACTCAGGTGGCTGAGGTCCCTGATCATCTTCTTGGCCTTCCTGTGACACCTGGTGTTGTAGGTATCCTCTAGGGCAGGCAGTGAGCACCCAATGGTGTTCTGTATTACCTTGTGGTCTGCGGCAGTGGAGTTGCCGTACCAGGCTGTGATGCTGCCCGACGGTATGCTCTCGATGGTGCTCCTGTAGAACACTGTGAGGGCCCTCGAGGACAGGCCAAATTTTCTTCAGCCTCATGAGGTTAAAGAGTCCATGTGATTTGACCATTTCAGCTCCTCGGAGATGTGTACTCTGAGGAAGTTGCCGTTTTTGACCATCACCATGCCAGCCCTGTTGATGAGGATGGGACTGTGCCCAGCCTTAGAAAAAGTAGAAACCTGCTATGTTTTGTAGGCGCAATTCGTCAGCGCCGTCTTAGCCAGTCTTCTTCTGGTCCGCATGTCTGGAGTCTCTGTGTTTCAAATATCTTTCCATAAATGTCATAACAGTTGTTTTCATGAAATGCTTTGAAAGGCTGGTCATGTCTTTCATCAACACCATCATCCCAGACCCACTCGGTACCGCCCCAACAGATCCACAGATGATGCAATCTCTATTGCACTCCACACCGCCTTTTCCCACCTGGACAAAAGGAACACCTACAGTACCAGTCAAAAGTTTGGACATACCTACTCAGTCAAGGGTTTTTAAATTTTTTAAAATTATTTTCTACATTGTAGAATAATAGTGAAGACACTATGAAATAACACATATGGAATCATGTAGTAACTGTAACGGCTTTCTACTGGTGAAGGAGAGTCGGACCAAACTGCAGCGTGTAGATTTCGATCCATGTTTAATAAAACAACTTAACACGAATCAACACACAAACTCAACAAAACAATAAACGAAACGAAAACCGAAAACAGCCTATACATGTGTCTACAAACCTCTAACAAGGACATCAAGACACACAGGACAATCAGCCACAATACAACCAAAGAATATGGCTGCCTAAATATGGTTCCCAATCAGAGACAACGGTAAACACCTGCCTCTGATTGAGAACCACTTCAGACAGCCATAGACTCTCCCAGAACACCCCACTAAGCTACAATCCCACTAAGCTACACACCACATACAAAAACCCATGTCACGCCCTGGCCTGACCAAAACATAAAGAAAAACACAAAATACTTCGACCAGGGCGTGACAGAACCCCCCCCCCCCCAAGGTGCGGACTCCCGAACGCACCTCAAAACAACAGGGAGGGTCCGGGTGGGCGTCTGTCCATGGTGGCGGCTCCGGTGCGGGACGCGGACCCCACTCAAACACTGTCTTAGTCCCTCTTCCTCGCGTCCCTGGATAGTCCACCCTCGCCGCCGACCATGGCCTAGTAGTCCTCACCCAGAACCCCACTGGACTGAGGAGCAGATCGGGACTGAAGGACAGCTCGGGACGGAGGCAGCTCGAGAGTGAGGGAAAGCTCGAGAGTGAGAGAAAGCTCGAGAGTGAGAGAAAGCTCGAGAGTGAGAGAAAGCTCGAGAGTGAGAGAAAGCTCGAGAGTGAGAGAAAGCTCGAGAGTGAGAGGAAGCTCGAGAGTGAGAGGAAGCTCGGGAGTGAGAGGAAGCTCGGGAGTGAGAGGAAGCTCGGGAGTGAGAGGAAGCTCGGGAGTGAGAGGAAGCTCAGGAGTGAGAGGAAGCTCAGGCAGGTTGATGGATCTACCAGATCCTGGCTGGCTGGTGGTTCCGGCAGATCCTGGCTGACTGGCAGATCCTGGCTGACTGGCGGATCCTGGCTGACTGGCGGATCCTGGCTGACTGGCGGTTCTGGCAGATCCTGGCTGACTGGCGGATCCTGGCTGACTGGCGGATCCTGGCTGACTGGCGGATCTGGCAGATCCTGGCTGACTGGCAGATCCTGGCTGACTGGCAGATCTGGCAGATCCTGGCTGACTGGCGGATCCTGGCTGACTGACGTATCCTGGCTGACAAGCGGATCTGGCAGATCCTGGCTGACTGGCGGATCCTGGCTGACTGGCGGATCCTGGCTGACTGGCGGTTCTGGCAGATCCTGGCTGACTGGCGGATCCTGGCTGACTGGCACTTCTGGCGGATCCTGGCAGACTGGCGGATCCTTGCTGACTGGCGGATCCTGGCCGACTGGCGGATCCTGGCCGACTGGCAGATCCTGGCCGACTGGCAGATCCTGGCCGACTGGCACTACTGGCAGATCCTGGCCGACTGATGGATCTAACTGATCCTGACAGACTGGCGGCGCTGGGCAGACTGGCGGCGCTGGGCAGACTGGCGGCGCTGGGCAGACTGGCGGCGCTGGGCAGACTGGCGATGCTGGGCAGACTGGCGGCGCTGAGCAGACTGGGAGCACTGGCGGCGCTGGGCAGACTGGCGGCTCCTTGCAGACTGACGGCTCCTTGCAGACTGACGGCTCCTTGCAGACTGACAGCTCTGGCTGCTTCATGTTGACTGACAGCTCTGGCTGCTCCTTGCCGACTGGCAGCTCTGGCTGCTCCATGTAGACTGACAGCTCTGGCTGCGCTGAACAGGCGGGAGACTCCGGCAGCGCTGTAGAGGAGAAAGGCTCTGGCTGCGCTAAACAGGCGGGAGACTCCAACAGCGCAGGAGAGGAGAAAAGCGCTGGCTGCGCTGAACAGGCGAGGCGCACTGAAGGCCTGGTGCGTGGTGCTGGAACTGGTGGTACTGGATCGAGGACACGCACAGGAAGCCTGGTGCGGGGAGCTGCTACCGGAGGACTGGAGTGTGGAGGTGGCACAGGGCAGACTGGCGGCGGTGGGCAGACTGGCGGTACTGGCGGCGCTGGGCAGACGGGTAGCTCAGACGGCGCTGGGCAGACTGGAGAAAAAGGCTCTGGCAGCGCTGGACTGAGGAGTACTGGTGCCTCTGGAATGAGGGGCTCTGGCGCCTCTGGCATGAGGGGCGGTAGCTCTGACAGCGCCGGAGAGGCGGGAAGCTCCGGCAGCGGCACCGGACAGGCGGGACGCTCCGGCAGCGGCGCCGGACAGGCGGGACGCTCCGGCAGCGGCGCCGAACAGGCGGGAGGCTCCGGACAGGCGGGACGCTCCGGCAGCGGCGCCGGACAGGCGGGACGCTCCGGCAGCGGCGCCGGACAGGTGGGACGCTCCGGCAGCGCTGGACAGGCGGGACGCACTGTAGGCCTGATGCGTGGTGCTGGCACTGGTATGCCGTGCATATTATGCCACGCCCACAGCTTTCTTTCTACTCTGTCCACTACATCCTCCACACTCTCAGACTCAGCACTCTGCTTCGCCGACAGCTCCAATTCCATCCATGGCTCTGCCCAGGGTCCTTTTCCCTCAAGGATCTCCTCCCAAGTCCATTTATCCAAAGAGTGCAGCCTCTCCCACTGCTGCTGCTGCTTCTGTTGCTGCTGCCTTTGCTGCTGCTGCTGTTGCTCCTGCTGCACCTGTCGCTTCTCCTGTGGCTCCTGCCTGTTGACACGCTGCTTGGTCCTGTGGTGGGTGATTCTGTAACGGCTTTCTACTGGTGAAGGAGAGTCGGACCAAACTGCAGCGTGTAGATTTCGATCCATGTTTAATAAAACAACTATTTAACACGAATCAACACACAAACTCAACAAAACAATAAACCAAACGAAAACCGAAAACAGCCTATACATGTGTCTACAAACCTCTAACAAGGCCATCAAGACACACAGGACAATCACCCACAATACAACCAAAGAATATGGCTGCCTAAATATGGTTCCCAATCAGAGACAACGGTAAACACCTGCCTCTGATTGAGAACCACTTCAGACAGCCATAGACTCTCCCAGAACACCCCACTAAGCTACAATCCCACTAAGCTACACACCACATACAAAAACCCATGTCACACCCTGGCCTGACCAAAACATAAAGAAAAACACAAAATACTTCGACCAGGGCGTGACAGTAACCAAAAAAGTGTTAAACAAATCAATATTTTTTTTGGTTGATTTTTTATTTAACCTTTATTTAACAAGTCAGTTAAGAACAAATTCTTGTTTACAATGACAGCCTACCGAAAAGGCCTCCTGCGGGGACGGGGGCTGGGATAAAAAAATATACATACTGTATATTCAAAGTAGCCACCCTTTGCCTTGATGACAGCTTTGCACACTCTTGGCATGTACGGGCTACTACATCACTGGGGCCAAGCTTCCTGCCATCCAGGACCTCTGTACCAGATGGTGTCAGAGGAAGGCCCTAAAAATGGTCAAAAACCCCAGCCACCCAAGTCATAGACTGTTTACTCTGCTACCGCACGGCAAGCAGTACCGGAGCACCAGGTCTGGGACCAAAAGGCTCCTTAACAGCTTCTACCCCCAAGCCATAGGACCCCCTTTTTATTATCCCTGAATCTTTTGCACTGGCTCTACACACACTCACTGGATTTTACCCACTACGCACACATGCACACACACTGGATTTTACCCACTACGCACACATGAACACACACTGGACTTTACCCACTACGCACACATGAACACACACTGGATTTTACCCACTACGCACACATGAACACACACTGGACTTTACCCACTACGCACACATAAACACACACTGGACTTTACCCACTACGCACACTTGCACACACACTGGACTTTACCCACTACGCACACATGCACACACACTGGACTTTACCCACTACGCACACATGCACACACACTGGACTTTACCCACTACGCACACATGCACACACACTGGACTTTACGCACTACGCACACATGCACACACACTGGACTTTACCCACTACGCACACATGCACACACACTGGACTTTACCCACTACGCACACATGCACACACACTGGACATTACCCACTACACACACACACTGGACTTTACCCACTACACACACACACTGGACTTTACCCACTACACACACACACTGGACTTTACCCACTACACACACACTGGACTTTACCCACTACACACATGCACACACACTCTTCACATACACTGCCACTCCTCTGTTTATTATCTACCCTAGTCACTTTAACTCTACCTACATGTACATATTACCTCAATTACCTCAACTAACTCTCACCCCTGCACATTGACTCGGTACCACTAGTCCTTGTATATTGTCTCGTTATTGTTATTTTATTGTGTTACTATTTCCTTTTACATTTTGTTGTTGTTGCTAACTTCTCTTACTTTTTAACTCCGTATTGTTGGGAAGGGGCTCGTAAGTAAGCATTTAACGGTAAATTCTAAACCTGCTGCATTCGGCGCATGTGACAAATGGGGGGGGGTATACTGCACTGCTCTCACTGTGCTGTATCATCGCCCCCAAATCCCCCAACATGGCTGTAGCAGACACTAAACTACCAGGCCCGTGGTGACAGACAGATAGACTAATGTTAGTGGGGGATGTGTGTGTTTGCTGTAGATGAGTCCTGGGTGGTTTGTGGCTCAGTTTATAATGCCAATGTGTCTCTGCCTCTCAATTCCCCCCTCCCCTAGCTGGAAATGGCAGGGCTCACCAGCATCACAGTCCCTCCCCACTTACATTTGACCAAGTGCCATTAAGAGCCAATTAGAAAGCCACCATTGGCTGGCCACAGCAAACAAAGGGCAAGCAGCATTGCTGCGCTGTATCCAATACCACAAATCAAAATTAACTTGGCGGTCGACCATAAATGGGCTGTTTCCAGTGTCTGTGTATTCTTGTTCAGCAAGACTAGTTTCTTTTCTTGGCTCTTCTCTCTAAGTAGTTTGTCCATCCTGCTTTGGCAGTAACATTTCATCTCCTTTTTTTGTCTTTCTACTGCACACACATACACACACACACACAGACATGCATGCGAACACACACACATGCACACACACATGCACACACATGCATGTGAACACACACACACACATGCATGCGAACACACACACACACATGCATGCGAACACACACACACACGCACACACACACACACAAACAAACTGCAAAACATTTATCTTTCTATTTATACCCACTCCCCTACAGTAACTCTTGGAAGCTGTTGCATCAGTCTGGTCTCAGGGGCAGGCAGCATTCTCCCAGCTCTGTAGAGCTCACATGGGATGGAGGTACTTTGTTTATCAAAGCCTGGTCTCTGTGGAGCTTACACGAATGCAGGGACAAATTAACCCATTACATTCTCTTTTGTCAAGTTGTGCTGTCTCTATTGATTGACCCATAGAGCTCCAGTGGAGTGGGAGATAGATAGGCAGATATGAAGGAGGTGGTCTGTCTGCTCTTTAGGATCAATCAGATGGTGTAGAGATAAGACTGTGTACAAGTTCTGGGCAGTCTGTGCTTCAAGGGACGAGGCTGTCTGAACAGACCAGGACATGATCCACCCACTCTCACTGGCTAGAACCAGTATCCTGTAATATACAACAGCAGTCCTTTATTAAGCACCTCCATCATGTCTTGGATTGTCTTTTATTCACTGTCTTTCCTCAAGGCTTTTTTTCCTTGACTTGAAGTTCAAATCCATTGTCTTGGCACTGCATTATTAAGAACATGCCTTTTACCAACTCTCTAGGAGAGTGGGATGGTTTTCCATTTAGTCATTCCACCAACTCTCTAGGAGACTGGGATGGTTTTCCATTTAGTCATTCCACCAACTCTCTAGGAGAGTGGGATGGTTTTCCATTTAGTCATTCCACCAACTCTCTAGGAGAGTGGGATGGTTTTCCATTTAGTCATTCCACCAACTCTCTAGGAGAGTGGGATGGTTTTCCATTTAGTCATTCCACCAACTCTCTAGGAGAGTGGGATGGTTTTCCATTTAGTCATTCCACCAACTCTCTAGGAGAGTGGGATGGTTTTCCATTTAGTCATTCCACCAACTCTCTAGGAGAGTGGGATGGTTTTCCATTTAGTCATTCCACCAACTCTCTAGGAGAGTGGGATGGTTTTCCATTTAGTCATTCCACCAACTCTCTAGGAGAGTGGGATGGTTTTCCATTTAGTCATTCCACCAACTCTCTAGGAGAGTGGGATGGTTTTCCATTTAGTCATTCCACCAACTCTCTAGGAGAGTGGGATGGTTTTCCATTTAGTCATTCCACCAACTCTCTAGGAGAGTGGGATGGTTTTCCATTTAGTCATTCCACCAACTCTCTAGGAGAGTGGGATGGTTTTCCATTTAGTCATTCCACCAACTCTCTAGGAGAGTGGGATGGTTTTCCATTTAGTCATTCCACCAACTCTCTAGGAGAGTGGGATGGTTTTCCATTTAGTCATTCCACCAACTCTCTAGGAGAGTGGGATGGTTTTCCATTTAGTCATTCCACCAACTCTCTAGGACAGTGGGATGGTTTTCCATGTAAAAGTCATTCCACCAACTCTCTAGGAGAGTGGGATGGTTTTCCATTTAGTCATTCCACCAACTCTCTAGGACAGTGGGATGGTTTTCCATTTAGTCATTCCACCAACTCTCTAGGAGAGTGGGATGGTTTTCCATTTAGTCATTCCACCAACTCTCTAGGAGAGTGGGATGGTTTTCCATTTAGTCATTCCACCAACTCTCTAGGAGAGTGGGATGGTTTTCCATTTAGTCATTCCACCAACTCTCTAGGAGAGTGGGATGGTTTTCCATTTAGTCATTCCACCAACTCTCTAGGACAGTGGGATGGTTTTCCATGTAAAAGTCATTCCACCAACTCTCTAGGAGAGTGGGATGGTTCTCCATTTAAAAGTCATTCCACCAACTCTCTAGGACAGTGGGATGGTTCTCCATTTAAAAGTCATTCCACCAACTCTCTAGGAGAGTGGGATGGTTTTCCATTTAGTCATTCCACCAACTCTCTAGGAGAGTGGGATGGTTTTCCATTTAGTCATTCCACCAACTCTCTAGGAGAGTGGGATGGTTTTCCATTTAGTCATTCCACCAACTCTCTAGGACAGTGGGATGGTTTTCCATGTAAAAGTCATTCCACCAACTCTCTAGGAGAGTGGGATGGTTCTCCATTTAAAAGTCATTCCACCAACTCTCTAGGACAGTGGGATGGTTTTCCATGTAAACGTCATTCCACCAACTCTCTAGGAGAGTGGGATGGTTTTCCATGTAAAAGTAATTCCACCAACTCTCTAGGACAGTGGGATGTTTCTCCATTTAAAAGTCATTCCACCAACTCTCTAGGAGAGTGGGATGGTTCTCCATTTAAAAGTCATTCCACCAACTCTATGAGAGTGGGATGGTTCTCCATTTAGTCATTCCACCAACTCTCTAGGAGAGTGGGATGGTTTTCCATTTAAAAGTCATTCCACCAACTCTCTAGGACAGTGGGATGGTTTCCCATGTAAAAGTCATTCCACCAACTCTCTAGGAGAGTGGGATGGTTTTCCATTTAAAAATAATTCCACCAACTCTCTAGGAGAGTGGGATGGTTCTCCATTTAAAAGTCATTCCACCAACTCTCTAGGACAGTGGGATGGTTTTCCATTTAAAAATAATTCCACCAACTCTCTAGGAGAGTGGGATGGTTTTCCATTTAAAAATAATTCCACCAACTCTCTAGGAGAGTGGGATGGTTCTCCATTTAAAAGTCATTCCACCAACTCTCTAGGAGAGTGGGATGGTTCTCCATTTAAAAGTTATTCCACCAACTCTCTAGGACAGTGGGATGGTTTTCCATTTAAAAATAATTCCACCAACTCTCTAGGAGAGTGGGATGGTTCTCCATTTAAAAGTCATTCCACCAACTCTCTAGGAGAGTGGGATGGTTCTCCATTTAAAGGTCATTCCACCAACTCCCTAGGACAGTGGGATGGTTTTCCATTTAAAAATAATTCCACCAACTCTCTAGGAGAGTGGGATGGTTCTCCATTTAAAAGTCATTCCACCAACTCTCTAGGACAGTGGGATGGTTTTCCATTTAAAAATAATTCCACCAACTCTCTAGGAGAGTGGGATGGTTCTCCATTTAAAAGTCATTCCACCAACTCTCTAGGAGAGTGGGATGGTTCTCCATTTAAAAGTCATTCCACCAACTCTCTAGGACAGTGGGATGGTTTTCCATGTAAAAGTCATTCCACCAACTCTCTAGGAGAGTGGGATGGTTCGCCATTTAAAAGTCATTCCACCAACTCTCTAGGACAGTGGGATGGTTTTCCATGTAAAAGTCATTCCACCAAATCTCTAGGAGAGTGGGATGGTTCTCCATTTAAAAGTCATTCCACCAACTCTCTAGGACAGTGGGATGGTTTTCCATGTAAAAGTCATTCGACCAACTCTCTAGGACAGTGGGATGGTTCTCCATTTAAAAATAATTCCACCAACTCTCTAGGAGAGTGGGATGGTTTTCCATGTAAAAGTCATTCCACCAACTCTCTAGGACAGTGGGATGGTTTTCCATTTAAAAATAATTCCACCAACTCTCTAGGAGAGTGGGATGGTTCTCCATTTAAAAGTCATTCTACCAACTCTCTAGGAGAGTGGGATGGTTCTCCATTTAAAGGTCATTCCACCAACTCTCTAGGACAGTGGGATGGTTTTCCATTTAAAAATAATTCCACCAACTCTCTAGGAGAGTGGGATGGTTCTCCATTTAAAAGTCATTCCACCAACTCTCTAGGACAGTGGGATGGTTTTCCATTTAAAAATAATTCCACCAACTCTCTAGGAGAGTGGGATGGTTCTCCATTTAAAAATAATTCCACCAACTCTCTAGGAGATTGGGATGGTTCACCATTTAAAAGTCATTCCACCAACTCTCTAGGAGAGTGGGATGGTTCTCCATTTAAAGGTCATTCCACCAACTCTCTAGGACAGTGGGATGGTTTTCCATTTAAAAATAATTCCACCAACTCTCTAGGAGAGTGGGATGGTTCTCCATTTAAAAGTCATTCCACCAACTCTCTAGGACAGTGGGATGGTTTTCCATTTAAAAATAATTCCACCAACTCTCTAGGAGAGTGGGATGGTTCTCCATTTAAAAGTCATTCCACCAACTCTCTAGGAGAGTGGGATGGTTCTCCATTTAAAAGTCATTCCACCAACTCTCTAGGACAGTGGGATGGTTTTCCATGTAAAAGTCATTCCACCAACTCTCTAGGAGAGTGGGATGGTTCGCCATTTAAAAGTCATTCCACCAACTCTCTAGGACAGTGGGATGGTTTTCCATGTAAAAGTCATTCCACCAACTCTCTAGGAGAGTGGGATGGTTCTCCATTTAAAAGTCATTCCACCAACTCTCTAGGACAGTGGGATGGTTTTCCATGTAAAAGTCATTCCACCAACTCTCTAGGAGAGTGGGATGGTTCTCCATTTAAAAGTCATTCTACCAACTCTCTAGGAGAGTGGGATGGTTCTCCATTTAAAGGTCATTCCACCAACTCTCTAGGACAGTGGGATGGTTTTCCATTTAAAAATAATTCCACCAACTCTCTAGGAGAGTGGGATGGTTCTCCATTTAAAAGTCATTCCACCAACTCTCTAGGAGAGTGGGATGGTTCTCCATTTAAAAGTCATTCCACCAACTCTCTAGGACAGTGGGATGGTTTTCCATGTAAAAGTAATTCCACCAACTCTCTAGGAGAGTGGGATGGTTCTCCATTTAAAAGTCATTCCACCAACTCTCTAGGACAGTGGGATGGTTTTCCATGTAAAAGTCATTCCACCAACTCTCTAGGAGAGTGGGATGGTTCTCCATTTAAAAGTCATTCCACCAACTCTCTAGGACAGTGGGATGGTTTTCCATGTAAAAGTCATTCCACCAACTCTCTAGGACAGTGGGATGGTTCTCCATTTAAAAGTAATTCCACCAACTCTCTAGGAGAGTGGGATGGTTTTCCATGTAAAAGTCATTCCACCAACTCTCTAGGACAGTGGTATGGTTTTCCATTTAAAAATAATTCCACCAACTCTCTAGGAGAGTGGGATGGTTCTCCATTTAAAAGTCATTCTACCAACTCTCTAGGAGAGTGGAATAGTTTTCCATTATAAAAGTCATTCCACCAACTCTCTAGGAGTGGGATGGTCTTCCATTTAAAAGTCATTCTACCAACTCTCTGTCCATACAAACCCACTCTCTCTCTCGGTAGTAGGTACCAGGCGCACCGATTTGAGTTGTCAAGAACTGTAACGCTGCTGGGTTTTTCACGCTCAACAGTTTCCCAAGTGTATCAATAATGATCCACCATCCAAAGGACATCCAGACAACCTGACAGAACTGTGGGAATCATTGGAGTCAACATGGGCCAGCATCACGGTGGAACAGTCTCTATCACCAACCAGACTCTCAATATTTCCTTTCCTTCCTTTCCCATTCACAGTGTAATTTGAGCCAGGGAAGGACAAAAAGAAAAACAAACAAACAGTAGAGGGAAGCAGAGTGAGAGTGGAGCCAGGGAGGCAGAGCAAGAGGAGCACAGATAGCCATGCCTCATTGCCAGTCTGAACCTCTGGCTTTGGTTGGCTGCCACGCTGTTTCCGCTGATTGCGATAGGAGGCCCGCCCAGTCGCTCTGCTGAATCCGTCTCTGTCCCAGCGCAGGGGGCAAGGGAGAGAGGGAGCAAGGGGAGGTTGTAGGCCCCCATGGGAACTCACATAGTAGCCCAGCCAGATTCCTACTTCTCTCCATGGCTGCCTCTCTCTCTCCTCAGCCCAGGCTGGACCTAGACTTGGCCTGCCAGGACATTCCTCCATGAGATCCATGACTATTAGGAAAAGTTATCTCGATAACATTGCTGAGATGGACATAGCCACTGATTAATAATCTACATTTCCTTGGTTATATGACTTAGAGATTTACAGTAGAAATGTTGCAACAGACATCTGTTAGTGGTAAAGTATGTGTACCTGCTGGATGCTGATTACAGTATTCTCAGGCGGCAGGAGCCTTAGACCTACTGAGCACTCTACCATATCCAGAACCATCTAATTCCAACACAGTCTGCATGCAGGCAGCCTATAATGATCTGGCCCCAGATGTCCCGTGTTTCCTCTTCTACCACCCCTCCCCTGCTCCATTTCCAGACCCATCTCCATGGTGAGGGTTTAGAAAAGGACATGGTCTCCCGCATGGTCCTTTCAGAGGAACTCTGCTGTACACAGTTATGCCTGGCCTGGCTGGCCCTTGGCAGAGATAGCACCTCTCACTGGGTGAAACATGAGGGGCGTCAGCGGGCAGGGCAGGGGGACGCGGGGGTCGCCAACACTCTTGTCTCTACTAATGAGGCCCGTCTGGTATCCGGAATTGGGAAGGGGTCTTCTGGTTCGGGAGGGGGGTGGGGACGAGGTGGGGGAGAATTTGATACTCAGAGAGTAGAATGGGCGAAATCAGGACTCAATGATAATGTCCTTAACATGGTCCAGTTTTTTCCCTGAAAACCAAGTGTACCGATCTAATAGTCAGTCTTCTCTCGCCAATTTGTAATTATTCTGTGTAAACCACTTGTATTTGTGCATTGTCCCTACATTTAACCTCTTCCTCCTACCCCCTAATTTTTCGAACATTCTGTTAAAAATCGCGCAACATTTCAGCGCCCTGCTACTCAAGCCAGGAATATAGTATATGTATATGATTAGTATGTGTGGATAGAAAACACTCAGACGTTTATAAAACTGGTTAAATCACGGCTGTGACTATAACAGAACGTGAGTTTCATCGAAAAGCGCAGGAAAACCTGATCACTGAAAATGGAAATAAATATCCTTGCGCTACTTCCAGGAATTGTTCAAAGTGAACCGAATTACATGAGACCGAGGTTTCAGTGCCTACAGCTTCCACGCGATGTCTAGAGTCTTGTCATTTGATTCAGCTTTGATTCTTGGTTGAACCGAATCAAGGGAACCACTTCCCTCCGGTCTCCTACCGGATGTTTTGGTCGAGCTCTCTCCGGCCATGTTTTTCCAGACGACACCTATAGAATTTACATCGCCTCCTGATGAATTTTATCGCTTATTAACGTGTACTAATACCTAAAGTTGCATTACAAAAGTATTTCGAAGTGTTTTGTGAAAGTTTATCGTCGACTTTTTGAATTTAAAAAAATGACGTTACGTTATGAAACGCTATTTTTTTTCGTTTATCACACAGTCTACATAGAACGATATCTAGGCTATATATGGACCGATTTAATCGAAAAAAATACCCAATAGTGATTATGGGACATCTAGGAGTGCCAACAAAGAAGATGGTCAAAGGTAATGAATGTTTTATATTTTATTGTGCGGTTTGTGTAGCGCCGAATATGCTAATTATTTTGTTTACGTCCCCTGCGGGTCTTTTGTGGTGTTACATGCTATCAGATAATAGCTTCTCATGCTTTCGCCGAAAAGCATTTTAAAAATCTGACTTGTTGCCTGGATTCACAACGAGTGTAGCTTTAATTCAATACCCTGCATGTGTATTTTAATGAACGTTTGAGTTTTAACTAATACTATTAGCATTTAGCGTAGTGCATTTGCATTTCCAGAGCTCTAGATGGGACGCCTGCGTGCCAGGTAGGAGCAAGACTCCTAGCAGCGATATTGTAAAACTTTTACTGTTGAAAAAGTTTAATTACAAAAGGGTAAAGGGTAAAAAAATATGCTATGAGCAAAATAGTGTTTTTTAGACACAACTGCAAACTTCAAGGAGTAGGTTATCTAGGAGTAGGTTATCTAGGAGTAAGGTCTGATGGGAATCCGTGATGTCATCGGCCTGCCCCCTTGCTTGAGGAACAATAGAGGAGCAACAGAGAACTACAGAGGAAAGCCCCACCCCTCTTTTGAGACCTATTGCCTTTAGTTTAGTAAAGCAGGTGCTAAATTATGTGAAAAGGAGAGTGGAGTGCCACTAAGATCAATTCTGTTCATCAATGTACGCTACCGGTCAAAAGTTTTAGAACACCTAGTCATTCAAGGGATTTTCTTTGAATGAGTAGGTGTTTTGACCACTTTTGACTGGTAGTGCACATGTTTGTGGCTTTGTGTCTTTAGACAAAGGACGACTAAAGAATTCACCCGGCGGCATTCCTCCTTTCCATCCTCCAGTCTGGTCACATCATGGCTCAGATCACGCACATCTCTTTCCTTCCCAGAGAGCTTAGCGGCAGGCAGAGTGTGTATTGTGTGTGATTGATTGTCTCCTATGGAAGCGATATGTCTTCTAATGAATGAGGGATTCCTGGCACCAGTTAATTAGTGTTGTGTAAGAGGATGTGATGTGTTAGAGAGCTGGAGGTCGCTACGCTAATAAGGGTGCTAGTGATTATCTTCTGGTTACATGTGTCAGTGCGTGTGAAAGATACCACCTGGTGCCCGCTACACACAGGTCTATCACACATACATCAATGAACCACTTTTCTTTAACAGTGACAGTGTGTGTATGCTGCTATTTTGAGGGTGATATGCAAATTTGGCTTATACATCACTCACACTTTCTTCTGCCCCCCCCTCTTCCAATCTCTCTCTCCTCCTCTCTCTAACTCCCTCCCTCCCAATCTCCCCCTCTCACCCAATCTCTCTCTCCCCTCTCGCTCTCTCTCTCCCTCCCTCCCAATCTCTTCCTCCTTCCAAATCCCTCCCTCCCTCCCAATCTCTCTCTCTCTCTACCCCCTCCCAATCGCTCTCTCTCCCCTCTCTCTCCCTACCATTCCAAATCCCTCCCAACATCTCTCTTTCCACTCTCTCCATATCCTTTCCTCCCAATCTTTCTCCCCCTCTCTCCCCCTCCCAATCTCTCTCCCTTCCTCCCAATCTCTTTCGCCCTCTCCCTTCCTCCCAATATCTCTCTCCCTCTCTCATCTCTCACCCTCTTTGTCTCTCTCTCTCTTTCTATCTCTGTCTCGCTCTAACCCCCCCCCCCCTCTCTCTGCAGCCACTCCAAATAGACGATAACTTCTGTGGTCAGGACTTCAACCAGCCCCTGGGGGGGACCAGTACCATCGAGGGTATGCCTCTGTTCGTGGACAAGGATGATGGTATGACGTCGGTGGCAGCCTATGAATACCGCGGCCACACTGTGGCCTTCGCCGGCACACGCAGCGGACGTATTAAGAAGGTAGGCCACTGGTGGATTCTGTGTGTTTGTGTGTGTACATGTGTTACCGACCTCTGGTTATGAGGATGAATTTAAAGTCTCTGACTCATTTCCGCCTGGTCACTGTTGAGCTGGAGCTCTAAGAAGCTGGTCTTTCAAAAGCTGTAGAAACTCCTTTTTGCTGGATGGGTGGATGTGATTGAGATCTCTCTAGACTCTCTCTGGAGTCTCTCTAGACAGACAGGTTGCTTCCCACAATGTACCAACGCTCCAGCTTACACGTCCATAGAAGTTCCAGCGCCAGTTGGGACAGAGAGGACGAGTCGGAAATGGGATGTGCGTCACGGGTAACATCACTGCTGTATCTGCTTGCTGCCCTAGCTGAACATGAGCTCAATTCCCGCCTGCATTTTAAGCTATGCCTACCCAGACTTGGGATTTGTTGGGAAAGTTGTTTTTCTGAAGAGGACCCTCCCCGGAAACAAATGTTTTCCCCCTTTCCTAAGAGAATACGACATCCTCCACAGATCTAGTGCTCTTGCTCCTAGGTCTGGGATTCTAAGACTAACTGGAGTAGACCCACACATAGTGGGTTTGTCAATCACCGGCTTCTTCAGGCAATCGCTGTCGTGCTGTGAGCCACTGCTGTGCCTTCTATGGTGCTGTTCCCAGAGCTCTGGAGAACAGGAAAGAACAGGAGAGAACAGGAGAGAACAGGGAAAATTGGAAAACGGGAAAACAGGAGAGAGCAGGAGAGAACATGGGAGTAGAGGAGAGAAGAGGGGAGAACAGTAGAGAACAGGAGAGAACAGGGTAGGGGGCAGGACTAGGTGTTGGAGTCCTTCACTGCCAACAGAGAGGACTCTAGGACGCCTCTCAGATGGTTCCAGACTATTAACACTGAGTAGAGGCTAAAAATGGCCTTGGTGGTGGGTTCCAGGTTTTGTCAGAACTCCACTAAAAGCTGAGAGTGAGTCGATTTGACAGTATCTTTGTAGGGTGATTATAAATATATGAAATTATTAGGTCAGATAATAGAGTAATATGTGACCCGTTTCAAGAAATGTCACACGCCACTACTTCACAGGAGAGGTATTTGAACATCATTTTAATAACAAACTTGTCTGCCATCTGTAAATACAAATAACATATTTAAATTACAAGCCTAGTTGGTTTAGCCACGGAAAAAGACAGGAACCTTCCTGCTACCCATGATTGGCTGAGATATTGCATGGGCTGGACATGCCTAGAGATGTGTTTGGATTGGTCTGCCATGTAGCATTCTTCTGTCTATAACATGAGCTGTTCAATATGTGTAGATAATCCTTGCTACCGCAGCATTTTTGACAGATATAATGTTAGACATGGAGAGCTGCCAAAGTGTTGCTTCTGCTCTCAACGACATTGCTGCCATGAATTTAGCAGGCGCTGTCGACAAATATCAGTGGGAAAAAGTTGTGATGGACGACTTTCTGCACATCAGTGTGAACCGGAGTGATTTGACGCAACAACGGGCCAAACAAGCTATAGCTAGCTACAAACCAAACTGAAAAGACACGCTGCCATGAACGTTCATTCATGTATACGGGTAAGAGTCTAGCGACATTTTCAGATACTGTATTATACGTTTCTGATTTTTTTCAGAAAGTCATTTTCATTGTAAGTTAAATCGTAGTGCTAGCTAGTAAACGTTAGCTTGCTGGCTCGCTAGCTAACATTATATGTATGATCTGTGTAGTAATATTATTTGTATCTCAGAGCCATTTGCATTGTTAGTTGTAGCCTAATGTTAGCTAGCTAGCTAACATTGAACCTAGTTGGTTAGCTTTAGCTGCTTGCAGATTCATACTCCAGCATTTCATGCATGGTGGCTAGCTATGACAATCCATTTGAAATGTAGCTATAGGTTGGGATTATGGTTCATTGTTTAGCTAGCTAACATGTCTTAACAAAAGACTCCACTTCGCCAGATGATTATATGACCCATGAAGTTAGCCAGTTGTCTCTGGGGTGAATACACCAGTTTTAGTCTTAAAATCTTTGGTTGTTTACTACACTACCTTTCTCACTCTGTTTAGCACATGACCTCACATGTGAATCCTTAAAAATATGGGTGGGGAGGGTGTGGCTTAAGAAGGCTTAAGAGGGTGTGAACGATGTTGAATGGGTGTAGACAAAGAAGAGCTCTCCAGTAGGTGTACGTACCAAAACACTGAAGGGCCATTTTCTCAAAAGTGGAGTTACAAGTTTAGCAACTTTCAAAGCCATTACTTTCCCATTGTTCCTCAACTGCAGTGTATGACATACCATTTCGTAGTCACTACTTTTATCTAATGTTAAAAAAACAACACTATTTAAAATGTTGCAACATAAGACGGAATTGAGGCGGTCGGTCACGTATGGAATGAATGCAACCACACATTCATACACACCAGCATGCACACCTGCATACACACTGATAGACACTGAACCATTATTCAGGCATTAATGCAGACTAGTCTAGGTCTAGGACACACACACACACACACACACACACACACACACACACACACACACACACACACACACACACACACACACACACACACACACACACACGCCTCTCCTGTTTTGCTAAGTCGGCTGAAACCCAGTCCCATAGTCCTTGGTGCTGACCCCTGAGGTAGCGGTTGCTAGCTGTGGGTTTGGAGCGGTGCTTTGCTGTGGGCGTCTGTCTGCAGGCTGCAGCCGGTTGGCCGGCAGGATGCTGGAAGGGGATGTGGAGGCTGGGGGGGGATGTGGAAGCTGGGGGTGGGATGGATCAGTAGATCTCAGAGGGAAGATATCCCTTCCACAATCGGAATCCCATTTCCCCTTTGCCACCATCTCTTCCTGTGTGGAGGCCAAGTGCTGGGTGGTGGGGCACAGGCTGCCGGAGTTATCACACACAGATCGATGTAGTGCTGTACATACAGGAACAGAGACTGTTGACTAGCTGGCTGTGGCTAGGGAAGCATAGTCATCACTGCAGAGCAGAACCAGTCCCTCCTGAAGCCTCTCTTCAGGAGACCCTGACATCACAGTGTCCTACCACCAGGCCATCACAAACGGCTTGTCCTCTCTGATTATATACACATATAAACTGCAGTCCAATTTCATACAGTGGCATCAATGTAATTTTCTCCTGATTTGGTTTTGTTTGTTGATATGTTTGTTTGGCTTGTAATTGTAGTGGTTTGACGGTCGGGAACAGCCCATCTGGGGCGGGCGGGCCGGAGCAGAGCAGTGCTTCTGTGTGGAGAGAGGAGAGAGGAGAGAGGAGAGTGTGTGGAGGGCCCCCCGATCGTTGTTGGCAGTCTTGTTTTATTGCTATTCATTTGGAGTTAAACTGTGCGCCATGCCCTAATGAAATGTAAAGTTGCAGTCTATTGATGGGAGGCTTTGGGGTCTGATAGCGGCTCATTGGAATTCGCCCAGTCCTCCCGTTGCTACGGCTGCAAGGCCCTTATTGACTCATCTGTATGAATATATAATCACAGGCGTAAATCTTAGCAGGCGTCGGAGGCAGCGGACGGCTGGACGTGTGCAAATGCAACTAGTCTAGTGCTGGAGGGGAAGTATGGGACACACCAGATGATGTGTGTGTGTTTGGGTAAAGCCTCCACACACAAGGATTCATATGGTATTTCTCTCAAATGTGCACACATTTGTTAACATCCCTGTTAGTGAGCATTTCTCCTTTGCCAAGATAATCCATCCACCTGATAGGTGTGGCATACAAAAAAGCTGACTAAACAGCATGGCTATTACACAGGTGTACCTTGTGCTGGGAACAATAAAAAGGACACTCTAAAATGTGCAGTGTTGTCACACAATACAATGCCACAGATGTCTTACGTTTTGAGGGAGCATGCAATTGGCATGCTGACTGCAGGAATGTCCACCAGAGCTGTTGCCAGAGAATGCAATGTTCATTTCCCTACCATAAACCACCTCCAATGTTGCTTTAGAGAATTTGTCAGTACGTCCAACTGGCCTTACAACCGCAGACCACGTGTATGGCGTTGTGTTTGCGAGTGGTTTGCTGATGTTGTGAACTGAGTCCCCCATGGTGCCGGTGAGGTTATGGTATGGGCTGGCATAAGCTACGGACAATGAACACAATTGCATTTTATCGATGGCAATTTGAATGCATAGAGATACCGTGACGAGATCCTGAGGCCCATTGTCGTGCCATTCATACGCCACCATCACCTCATGTTTCAACATGATAATGCTCTGCCCCATGTCACAAGAATCTGGAAGCTGAATTGTCCCTGTTCTTCCATGGATTGCATACTCACCAGATATGTCACCCATTGAGCAAGTTTGGGATGCTCTGGATCGATGTGTGCGACAACATTCACTCAGGCCACAATCAACGGCCTGATCAACTCTATAAGAAGGAAATGTGTTTCGCTGCATGAGGCAAATGGTGGTCACTCCAGATACTGACTGGTTTTCTGATCCACGCCCCAAACTTTAAAAAAAAGTCTCTGTGACCAACAGATGCGTATCTGTATTCCCATTTATGTGAAATCCATAGATTAATGCCTAATAAATTTGTTTAAATTGACTGACTTCCTTAGATGAACTGTAACTCAGTCAAATCTTTAAAATGGTTGCATTGTTTATATTTTTGTTCAGTATAGAATGTGCTCATATGGTGTTGTGATCCCTCTCTGTAGGATCAGCTAGTAGAGCTGGGATCACCAGGTCACTGTCTGTTATTTAATAGGATTCCTTAGCTTAGGATTCCTGAGCTGCTGCTGCTTCACAAATACACAGAGAGAGGAACTACCACATCTCCATAAAACCTGGAAAGCTCTCTCTCAGACTACTTCTATTTACAACCTGAGAATCACCCCTCAGCCCTCACAGGGTCCTGCTAAATAGCCTCTCTCAACCCTCTGAACCATTTCAACCGCCAAAGACAAAAGAGAGAAAATAAGGAAACAACAAATGCTGTCTGTTTTTTTCCCCCAACATGCTAGGCCTCACCTCCCCTCCCTCCTACCCAAGTGAGATCCGAACGACTGGGCCAATCTGCATATGGCACTGGCCTTGTTACCGTACCGACGGGCTGAGTGGCGTGTGGCTGGCCCTATCAGGCCGTCTGTTCAGTCTCAGTGGCAAGGCTGATCTTGAGGCAGTGAAACATGCAGAGACTCCCAATTAACAACTCATACATAATGGAGCAAGGCTCACTCTCTTCCTTCTCTTTCCCTCTCTGGACTGGTTATATGCACTAGGACTAGGCCGTGTACACTACTTAGTATTTATCCTCCTCCACAGATCCTGGCCTGGGTAAGGATAGAGATATAGAGAGTGGGATGCAGAGGGATAGCCACAGCAAGGTTAGTCAGGGACCGTCCTACATGGACAGACAGGATACAAGCTCCCCAGTGACCAGACCTTTATTGACGTAGCGCTGATACTAATGTAATATCTGCATCTGTGTCTTTACTGTCAGTGAGAACCAGAGTAATTAAGAGACATGATATCTAAGGTAATGTACCATGTGAATCCTAATTAACGAAATAGCATTTGGAAATGGTGATGATGGAGTCGCCGTATCTGAAGTGCTCCAGTGATGACTGCGTGTTGTAAATGTCAGTTACGAGACTAATGGAAATGATGGATGCTCCCCTGGTGAGGAGCGTTTAACTAACGTTGAGCCTGCTGGACGTTGTCTCAATGTTGATCTGGTATATCGGGGATGGGATGATATCACTTTCAGATGATGGAGAGGAGAGGAGTTGGGATGATAGAGCGAGGAGAAGAGATTGATTCTCTCTTCTTTCCCTGATTCCCAGTAGAATGAGCACAAGGCACTGTGTAACAGCAGGGCTAGTTTGACTGGCTGGCTGACTGTATGAGAGGCTGTTCAAGAGGCTATTATATCAGCTGCCTATGATATTACCACCATAAGTGGTAAAAGTGGCTGGAGAATTAACATCCTGTCTGTAGCATTATCTCCCTCTCCCCTCCCTTCCTCGTTCTCTGTAGCATTATCTCCCTCTCCCCTCCCTTCCTCGTTCTCTGTAGCATTATCTCCCTCTCCCCTCCCTTCCTCGTTCTCTGTAGCATTATCTCCCTCTCCCCTCCCTTCCTCGTTCTCTGTAGCATTATCTCCCTCTCCCCCTATCCCTCTCCCCTCCCTTCCTCGTTCTCTGTAGCATTATCTCCCTCTCCCCCTATCCCTCTCCCCTCCCTTCCTCGTTCTCTGTAGCATTATCTCCCTCTCCCCCTATCCCTCTCCCCTCCCTTCCTCGTTCTCTGTAGCATTATCTCCCTCTCCCCCTATCCCTCTCCCCTCCCTTCCTCGTTCTCTGTAGCATTATCTCCCTCTCCCTCCCTTCCTCGTTCTCTGTAGCATTATCTCCCTCTCCCTCCCTTCCTCGTTCTCTGTAGCATTATCTCCCTCTCCCCATATCCCTCTCCCCTCCCTTCCTCGTTCTCTGTAGCATTATCTCCCTCTCCCCTCCCTTCCTCGTTCTCTGTAGCATTATCTCCCTCTCCCCTCCCTTCCTCGTTCTCTGTAGCATTATCTCCCTCTCCCCCTATCCCTCTCCCCTCCCTTCCTCGTTCTCTGTAGCATGTCACCTTGAGCTTCTTCTCCTCTGTGGCGGCCTGGTTGCCCACAGCCCCGGTCCTCCAGAGAATTCCCTGTCAGAATAGCATGTCTCTCAGTATCCATGTGTGTGTGCGCGTGCGTGTGCGTGTTTAAATGTGTGTGTGCGTGTGTGCGTGCGCGCGTGTGTGTGTGCAGGAATGTGAAGCACGGGCCTACTGTCCCACTCTTTCCCCCACTGTTAACCCAGGCCCTGTGGGTCCCCAGGCGCTCTCATTTGTTGACTTCTGCAACCGTAAAAGCCTTGGGTTCATGCATGTTAACATCAGAATCCTCCTCCCTAAGTTTGCTTTATTCACTGCTTTAGCACACTCCCCCAACCCTGATGTCCTAGCCGTGTCTGAATCCTGACTTAAAAGGCCACCAAAAATCGGAAATTTCCATCCCCAATTACAACATTTTCCGTCCAGGCAGAACTGCTAAAGGGGGCGGAATTGCAATCTAATGTCGAGATAACCTGCAGAGTTCTGTCATACTATCCAGGTCTATGTCCAAACAGTTAGAGCTTCTACTTTTAAAGATCCATCTCTCCAGAATTAAGTCCCTCATTGTTGCCGCTTGTTATAGACCCCCCTCAGCTCCGAGCTGTGCCCTGGACACCGTATGGGAATTGATTGCCCCCCATCTCACTTCAGAGTTTGTACTGCTACGTGACCTAAATTGTGATATGCTTAACACCCCGGCCGTCCTACAATCTAAGCTAGATGCCCCCAATCTCACAAATTATCAAGGGAACCTACCAGGTACAACTCCAAATCCGTAAACACGGGCACCCTCATAGATATCATCCTAACCAACTTGCCCTCTAAATACACCTCTGCTGTTTTCAACCCGGATCTCAGCGATCATTGCCTCATTGCCTGCGTCCGTTATGGGTCCGCGGTCAAACGACCACCCCTCATCACTGTCAAACGCTCCCTAAAACACTTCTGCGAGCAGGCCTTTCTAATCGACCTGGCCCGGGTATCCTAGAAGAATATTGATCTCATTCCGTCAGTAGAGGATGCCTGGTTATTCTTTAAAAATGCTTTCCTCACCATCTTAAATAACCACGGCCCTTTCAAAAAATGTAGAACTAAGAACGGATATAGCCCTTGGTTCACTCCAGACTTGACTGCCCTTGACCAGCACAAAAACACCCTGTGGCATACTGCACTAGCTTTGAATAGTCCCCGCGATATGCAAATTTTCAGGGAAGTCAGTAACCAATACACACAGTCAGTTAGGAAAGCAAAGGCTAGCCTTTTCAAACAGAAATTTGCATCCTGCAGTACTAATTCCCAAAAGTTTTGGGACACTGTAAAGTCCATGGAGAATAAGAGTACCTCCTCCCAGCTGCCCACTGCAAAGAGACTAGGAAACACTGTCACCACTGATAAATCCACGATAATCGAGAATTTCAAGAAGCATTTCTCTATGGCTGGCCATGCTTTCCATCTGGCTACCCCAAACCCGGCCAACAGCTCTGCACCCCATGCAGCAACTTGCCCAAGCCCCCTGCTTCTCCTTCACCCAAATCCAGACAGCTGATGTTCTGAAAGAGCTGCAAAATTTGGATCTCTTTAATCAGCTGGGCTAGACAATCTGGATCTCTCTTCCTAAAATGATCTGCCGCCATTGTTACAACCCCTATTTCTAGTCTGTTCAACCTCTCTTTCGTATCGTCTGAGATTCCTGGAAAGCGGCCGCGGTCATCCCCCTCTTCAAACACTCTAGACCCAAACTGTTACAGACCTATATCCATCCTTCCCTACCTTTCTAAAGTCTTCAAAATCCAAGTGACCAAACAGATCACCAACCATTTCAAATCCCACCGTACCTTCTCCGCTATGCAATCTGGTTTCCGAGCTGGTCACGGGTGCACCTCAGCCACGCTCAAGGTCCTAAACGATATCATAACCGCCATCGATAAAAGACAGTACTGTGCAGCCGTGTTCATCGACCTGGCCAAGTATTTAGACTCTGTCAATCACCATATTCTTATCGGCAGGCTCTACAGCCTTGGTTTCTCTAATGACTGCCTCGCCTGGTTCACTAACTACTTCTCAGATAGAGTTCAGTGTGCCAAATCGGAGGGTCTGTTGTCTGGACCTCTGGCAGTCTCTATGGGGGTGCCACAGGGTTAAATTCTCGGGCCGAATATTTTCTCTGTATATATCAATGATGTCGCTCTTGCTGTGGGTGATTCTTTGATCCACCTCTATGCAGACAACACCATTCTGTATACATCTGGCCCTTCTTTGGACACTGTGTTAACAAACGAGCTTCAACGCCATACAATACTCCTTCCGTGGCCTCCAACTGCTCTTAAATTCTAGTAAAACGAAATGCATGCTCTTCAACCGATCGCGGTCCGCACCCGCCCGCCTCACTAGCATCACTATGGACAATGGACGGTTCTGACTTAGAATACGTGGACAACTATAAATACAAGCATTTCGCTACACTCGCATTAACATCTGCTAACCATGTGTATGTGACAAATACATTTGATTTGATTTGATTTGACCTAGGTGTCTGACTAGACTGTAAACTCTCCTTCCAGACTCACATTAAGCATCTCCAATCCAAAGTTAACTTGAATCGGCTTCCTATTTTGCAACAAAGCCTCCTTCACTCATTCCAAACATAACCTCGTAAAACTGACTATCCTACCGATCCTTGACTTCGGCGATGTAATTTACAAAATAGCCTCCAACACTCTACTCAGCAAATTGGATGCAGTCTATAACAGTGCCATCCGTTTTGTCACCAAAGCCCCATATACTACCCACCACTGCGACCTGTATGCTCTCGTTGGCTGGTCTTTTCGACATATTAGTCACCAAACCCACTGGCTCCAGGTCATCTATAAGTCTTTGCTAGGTAAAGCCCCGCCTTATCTCAGCTCACTGGTCACCATAACAACACACACAGGCTCCAGCAGGTATATCTCACTGGTCATCCCCAAAGCCAACTCCCGCTTTGACCGCCTTTCCTTCCAGTTCACTGCTGCTAATGACTGGAACGAATTGCAAAAATCACTGAAGTTGGAGACTTATATCTCCCTCACTAACTTTAAGCGTCAGCTGTCAGAGCAGTTTACCGATCGCTGCAGCTGTACACAGCCCATCTGAAAATAGCCCATCCAACCAACTACCTACCTCATCCCCATATTTTTTTTTTCTCTGCTCTTTTGCACACCAGTATTTCTACTTGCACATCCTCATCTGCACATATATCATTCCAGTGTAAATTTCTAAATTGTAATTACTTTGCAACTATTGGCATATTTATTGCCTTACCTCCTTACTTCATTTGCACACACTGTATACATATTTGTCTGTTGTGTTATTGACTGTATGTTTGTTTATCCCATGTGTAACTCTGTTGTTGTTTTTGTCGCACTGCTTTGCTTTATTTTGGACAGGTCATAGTTGTAAATGAGAACTTGTTCTCGACTTGCCTACCTGGTTAAATAAAGGTGAAAAAAAATAGTTTTTACATTTTCTTCCACCACTGTTCTTCCACCACCACCACTGTTCTACATAACTCTATATATAGTCCTATCTAAATCTACTCAACAAGGGGAAGACTGTGAAGAGTGTGGATGCCTTTATAAAGTGCTTGCGGAGTGAACTGAATTAAAAGGCTACAAGATTTTGCACTCTGGGGAGCTGACATGGTGGTGTGGTAGGGGTTCTTGATGCAGACCGAGCTCCAGGACTCTGTGTGAGGTTGTCAGTTCCACTCCCAGGTTGGGTATTACTTGATATATTACTTAAGTGTCCTTGAGCCCGGCTGGCTTCCTGTGTGATATCCGTCAATAAAGCTAGATGGTGATATTAGTGAGCCGTACTGAATAATGACATTTTCATAAGCAAGCTGGTTGGGAGGCTGGTGAGAAACATTAATCAATTTATCGACTTGTGATTTGAATACACCTCTGCATGTACCGATAGCTGTTTAGCTAATCGAATATTTCCCCCCATATTCAGGCTCTTTAGTTGTATGTGGTAAGGGGAGGCTAGTGCTCCAGACACCACATACTGCAGTGATGTCTACTGTCAGGTCCCATGGGCCAAATCAAGCTGTCTATTGAACACACTGACTAATCCCTGGCATGGCGGTACACTTTGGTGTATGTGTGTGACTCGGAGATGGAACTCAAGGTGTGTGTGATCTAGGGAGAGGGTTGATACGTACCCCTGACTGTGTTGTTGCAGCTGTGGCCTCTTCATATGAGGGCAGTGCCCACCTGATGCCATGCACAGCTGCTGATTCATCAACGGCTTGCTGTCCCCACATAACTGTACCCCCCTGACATCACACTCCCAACTACAGACAACTGTGTGTGTGTCCCGTTCCAGAGGAAGAGAAGATCAACTGTTCCCCTCACCTGCCCCATCTGTCTATTCTTCACATAAGCTATACAGTACACACAGCCTGTCGGTTTGTCTGCTTCGTCACATGTTCAGTCAGCCACAGCTTGGTGGGTATCAAACACTCACATGCATGTACGGCTCGTTGACATTGTAACACACACTCTTTAGCTAGCATGCTGTTACGAGAATCGGTTCAGCCAACAATAGCATGGCACATATGTCAGACAGCGACAGTGTTATATTCTACTGTACCCCATTGTTGTCCTGTTATTCATTAGAATACCTGTGAGTATTCAGACACTGTGTCCGACAGCATTCAGTCTGGACTCAGGAGAGGAGAGCATCCCTCCTATGTTATTAACCTCATATTGATAGATGTTGTCTGAGACAGCTGTTCTAGACGTGCTTCACAAAATTCTGTAGATTACTTTGTAGTGGCCCTGTCATCTTCCTATGAAACGCTTGAAACGCTTGATTAGCCTTGAAGTTTCCATCACCAAGAGAGACATAGGCATGTGGAAATTCTGGGATGACTGAACACACACATATGCTGATCCATGTGTCAGGCCTGAGCAGACAAGACTAGAGCCCATTGTTGATGGAGACGAGCCTGTAGATTTTCCACTCATCAGTTGTGTGATTATCAAGTAGACATCACATTTCTGGAGAGGCTTCTGCAATCAGAACACTGGGGCACTTGAACACACACACACATTTACATTTACATTTAAGTCATTTAGCAGACGCTCTTATCCAGAGCGACTTACAAATTGGTGCATTCACCTTATGACATCCAGTGGAGCAGCCACTTTACAATAGTGCATCTAAGGGGGTGAGAAGGATTACTTTATCCTATCCTAGGTATTCCTTAAAGAGGTGGGGTTTCAGGTGTCTCCGGAAGGTGGTGATTGACTCCGCTGTCCTGGCGTCGTGAGGGAGTTTGTTCCACCATTGGGGGGCCAGAGCAGCGAACAGTTTTGACTGGGCTGAGCGGGAACTGTACTTCCTCAGTGGTAGGGAGGCGAGCAGGCCAGAGGTGGATGAACGCAGTGCCCTTGTTTGGGTGTAGGGCCTGATCAGAGCCTGGAGGTACTGAGGTGCCGTTCCCCTCACAGCTCCGTAGGCAAGCACCATGGTCTTGTAGCGGATGCGAGCTTCAACTGGAAGCCAGTGGAGAGAGCGGAGGAGCGGGGTGACGTGAGAGAACTTGGGAAGGTTGAACACCAGACGGGCTGCGGCGTTCTGGATGAGTTGTAGGGGTTTAATGGCACAGGCAGGGAGCCCAGCCAACAGCGAGTTGCAGTAATCCAGACGGGAGATGACAAGTGCCTGGATTAGGACCTGCGCCGCTTCCTGTGTGAGGCAGGGTCGTACTCTGCGGATGTTGTAGAGCATGAACCTACAGGAACGGGCCACCGCCTTGATGTCAGTTGAGAACAACAGGGTGTTGTCCAGGATCACGCCAAGGTTCTTAGCGCTCTGGGAGGAGGACACAGTGGAGTTGTCAACCGTGATGGCGAGATCATGGAACGGGCAGTCCTTCCCCGGGAGGAAGAGCAGCTCCGTCTTGCCGAGGTTCAGCTTGAGGTGGTGATCCGTCATCCACACTGATATGTCTGCCAGACATGCAGAGATGCGATTCGCCACCTGGTCATCAGAAGGGGGAAAGGAGAAGATTAATTGTGTGTCGTCTGCATAGCAATGATAGGAGAGACCATGTGAGGTTATGACAGAGCCAAGTGACTTGGTGTATAGCGAGAATAGGAGAGGGCCTAGAACAGAGCCCTGGGGGACACCAGTGGTGAGAGCACGTGGTGAGGAGACGGATTCTCGCCACGCCACCTGGTAGGAGCGACCTGTCAGGTAGGACGCAATCCAAGCGTGGGCCGCGCCGGAGATGCCCAACTCGGAGAGGGTGGAGAGGAGGATCTGATGGTTCACAGTATCGAAGGCAGCCGATAGGTCTAGAAGGATGAGAGCAGAGGAGAGAGAGTTAGCTTTAGCAGTGCGGAGCGCCTCCGTGATACAGAGAAGAGCAGTCTCAGTTGAATGACTAGTCTTGAAACCTGACTGATTTGGATCAAGAAGGTCATTCTGAGAGAGACAGCGGGAGAGCTGGCCAAGGACGGCACGTTCAAGGGTTTTGGAGAGAAAAGAAAGAAGGGATACTGGTCTGTAGTTGTTGACATCGGAGGGATCGAGTGTAGGTTTTTTCAGAAGGGGTGCAACTCTCGCTCTCTTGAAGACGGAAGGGACGTAGCCAGCGGTCAGGGATGAGTTGATGAGCGAGGTGAGGTAAGGGAGAAGGTCTCCGGAAATGGTCTGGAGAAGAGAGGAGGGGATAGGGTCAAGCGGGCAGGTTGTTGGGCGGCCGGCCGTCACAAGACGCAAGATTTCATCTGGAGAGAGGGGAGAAAGAGGTCAGAGCACAGGGTAGGGCAGTGTGAGCAGAACCAGCGGTGTCGTTTGACTTAGCAAACGAGGATCGGATGTCGTCGACCTTCTTTTCAAAATGGTTGACGAAGTCATCTGCAGAGAGGGAGGAGGGGGGAGGGGGATTCAGGAGGGAGGAGAAGGTGGCAAAGAGCTTCCTAGGGTTAGAGGGCAGATGCTTGGAATTTAGAGTGGTAGAAAGTGGCTTTAGCAGCAGCGACAGAAGAGGAAAATGTAGAGAGGAGGGAGTGAAAGGATGCCAGGTCCGCAGGGAGGCGAGTTTTCCTCCATTTCCGCTCGGCTGCCCGGAGCCCTGTTCTGTGAGCTCGCAATGAGTCGTCGAGCCACGGAGCGGGAGGGGAGGACCGAGCCGGCCTGGAGGATAGGGGACATAGAGAGTCAAAGGATGCAGAAAGGGAGGAGAGGAGGGTTGAGGAGGCAGAATCAGGAGATAGGTTGGAGAAGGATTGAGCAGAGGGAAGAGATGATAGGATGGAAGAGGAGAGAGTAGCGGGGAGAGAGAGCGAAGGTTGGGACGGCGCGATACCATCCGAGTAGGGGCAGTGTGGGAAGTGTTGGATGAGAGCGAGAGGGAAAAGGATACAAGGTAGTGGTCGGAGACTTGGAGGGGAGTTGCAATGAGGTTAGTGGAAGAACAGCATCTAGTAAAGATGAGGTCGAGCGTATTGCCTGCCTTGTGAGTAGGGGGGAAGGTGAGAGGGAGAGGTCAAAAGAGGAGAGGAGTGGAAAGAAGGAGGCAGAGAGGAAAGAGTCAAAGGTAGACGTGGGGAGGTTAAAGTCGCCCAGAACTGTGAGAGGTGAGCCGTCCTCAGGAAAGGAGCTTATCAAGGCATCAAGCTCATTGATGAACTCTCCGAGGGAACCTGGAGGGCGATAAATGATAAGGATGTTAAGCTTGAAAGGGCTGGTAACTGTGACAGCATGGAATTCAAAGGAGGCGATAGACAGATGGGTAAGGGGAGAAAGAGAGAATGACCACTTGGGAGAGATGAGGATCCCGGTGCCACCACCCCGCTGACCAGAAGCTCTCGGGGTGTGCGAGAACACGTGGGCGGACGAAGAGAGAGCAGTAGGAGTAGCAGTGTTATCTGTGGTGATCCATGTTTCCGTCAGTGCCAAGAAGTCGAGGGACTGGAGGGAGGCATAGGCTGAGATGAACTCTGCCTTGTTGGCCGCAGATCGGCAGTTCCAGAGGCTACCGGAGACCTGGAACTCCACGTGGGTCGTGCGCGCTGGGACCACCAGATTAGGGTGGCCGCGGCCACGCGGTTTGGAGCGTTTGTATGGTCTGTGCAGAGAGGAGAGAACAGGGATAGACAGACACATAGTTGACAGGCTACAGAAGAGGCTACGCTAATGCAAAGGAGATTGGAATGACAAGTGGACTACACGTCTCGAATGTTCAGAAAGTTGAGCTTACGTAGCAAGAATCTTATTGACTAAAATGATTAAAAATGATACAGTACTGCTGAAGTAGGCTAGCTGGCAGTGGCTGCGTTGTTGACTTTGTAGGCTAGCTGGCAGTGGCTGCGATGTTGATTCGGGGGCTAGCTGGCTAGCTAGCAGTGTTGATTACGTTACGTTGCGTTAAAAGAACGACAATAGCTGGCTAGGTAACCTAGAAAATCGCTCTAGACTACACAATTATCTTTGATACAGAGACGGCTATGTAGCTAGCTATGTAGCTAGCTACGATCAAACAAATCAAACCGTTGTACTGTAATGAAATGAAATGAAACTGTGATACTACCTGTGGAGCGAGGCGGAATGCGACCGGGTTGTTGAGTTCTAATCGGTAGAAGTTGGCTATCTGTTGGCTAGCTAGCAGTGTCTCCTACGTTAAGGACGACAAATAGCTGGCACACACACACACACACACACACACACACACACACACACACACACAAACTCTATCTTTAAGTTGTTTCCAACCTCTCTGGTTCATCATTCTATTTGACTGTCAGTCCATAAGTCAGTGTGTCTATTTGTCGGTCTGTCGGTGGTTTTCCACAGTGCTTGGTGTCAGGTGAAGCTAGAGGTAGTGAGGTTGTGAAGTTCACACAACCCCCTTCACCTCCACACTTTCAGCTAGCTCTGGCCTTGGATCTGCTCTGCCTGCCAGCCTACCTGCCAGCCAGCCTGCCTGCCAGCCTGCCTGCCTGCCTGCCAGCCTGCCTGCCTGCCCGCCTGTCTGCCTGGTGGGAGGAGTGATTGCTCCTCCATTGCATAGAAAAGAGAGAGTGTGTTGCTCTGCTCGGTGTGTCAAAAGACACAGCCTGGAGACATTCAAAACACGTCCATAAACGGTAGCCATGGCGGCTGAGGCTTTTCTTTTCCTGCTTTTGAACTTTTTCCACAGAGCTGGAAGAGGGAGGGCTGGCTGATTTAGCATTCCTCTGCAGCGGAGAGAGAGAGAGAGAGAACAATCTAAAAGATAACCATAGGTAGTATAATTCTCCAATCTGTTGGCCCTGACTGTGCCAAGAAGCTCCATTGTGGCTGAGACACTGACGGCGTTAGATTACTGAGCCTGATATCACAGTGCCACTCTCAGCCTCTCCATGGCTAAAAGAACAAGTGTTGTCAGCTCCCCCCTCCCAACCAAACAATGCTCTACTCCCCAGGCGTTTGGGTCCATTGTGGTGGGAACAATGCCTTACAGCGGAAAGGCAAGCGAGTGGTGCGGTGAGTGTAATCTCCCTGTGCTGTGTTGTACTGTACTGTGCTGTGAGGAGGGGAGCGAGTCAGAGCAGACATGGGGACTGAGGCGGACGGCGGGGCTATGCTGGGGCCTCTTCTCTGCTTAATTAAAGCGCACAGAGACTTGGCAGGCTTCCTGACACAGCCCAGTCATGTGAGGGTAAGGTGGTTAGGGGGGAATGTAGGGTACTGTTTAGAGCCCCCTCCCTCTCCTCTCCGCTCTGCTCCTCCCCTATGGGTCATAGTCATAACGTGGCGGTGATGGTTCTGTTCTGTGTGGGCAATGTGATGGGTTGTGGTTTGGTTTGGTTTGGTTGGAGAGGAAAGGGGGGATTAAGACTGAGCCGTCGTCACCTCCCTCTCTCTCTCTGGGCACACAGTGCCACACACACATATTATACCCCACAGTTCACAAGAACAATTAATGTACTCCCCAGTCCCCATTTCCTATTCAATTGCACTTACCACCTATTTTATTTGTCTGTCAAAAAAGCATGACTAGTTTATAAATGTGGTGTACAGATTATTTGTCTGCAGTTTGTGTATGAATCATGGTTGGCCACCATGTTAATGCATAGGCACAGAGTGTATATCTGATTTACTGTGTGTGTGAGTCCCTGAGTCTCTCCGTCTGTCTGTGTGTCTCCATGTGTGTCGACATACATGTGTGTGTCTACAGTATCATATGTGTGTGCCTCTGGTGTCAGCTCCGTGCTCCCCTTACACACCCTCCCTCTCTAACTGGGATTAGTCCACTCAGGCCTGTCAGTGGGCTATGGGGCTGCAGAGCAGTGTGTGTATGTGGGTCTGTGTAGACGAGAGAGGATTGGGATGCTCCTGGTCACCATCTGAGCCAAGCACGAGTTGTTTTGGCTTTGATATTACAGAGGGGCCCTTTCTGCTGTGGGGTGAGAAGCGGTCAAAAACAGGGAGTGTGTGACTGTGAGTGTGTGCAAGTGTTAATGTGCGTGTTAGTGGGCTCGTAGTAGAGATTATAGGGGAAGACTAGGGTTGTGACGATTATGACATTTTGGGTAACAATGAATTGTCATGCAAATAGCCACGGTTATTGTTATAATTGTCATTTTTGTTGAAAATGGTTTTGAGCATGTAACGCATCATAATGCATCTTTGGAAACTGGCTACGACATACCTAATGAATACCACAACTACATACCTAATGAATAGCACTACGACATACCTAATGAATACCACTACGACATACCTAATGAATACCACAACTACATACCTAATGAATAGCACTACGACATACCTAATGAATACCACTACGACATACCTAATGAATACCACAACTACATACCTAATGAATACCACAACTACATACCTAATGAATACCACAACTACATGCCTAATGAATACCACTACGACATACCTAATGAATGGGCGGGATTTCTCAAGTATTACATATTTCTATACTTATGGTTCTCATGTAAACATAGTCAATCGTTTTAAGGCTTATCCTATCAGTGCTGTAGCCTGTAGTGCCCATAGCATTGGCTGATCATTGACTCCCTCTCTGCATTCTGGGAAAAAGGACGTTTTCTGAGGTGTTGAACAAAGTGCAGCTTGTGACCTATGAGATCAACTCCCAATCAGATGACTGCTCACATTCCAGGAGTGTCACAGGCATGCGCATGCTCGTACACACACACACACGCGCACACACACACACACACACACACACACACACACACACACACACACACACACACACACACACACACACACACACACACACACACACACACACACACACACACACAAACAAACACACACCCATGTTTACATTACTTGTTAGGACTTTTTGGGGAGTCAAAAATTATTCCCATTCAAAATCGTATTTTTCCGAAGTCCTAAACCTAATACTAAACCTGATACTAACCCTAGCCTAATCCTAAACCTGTCTAGGCCCCTTACGTCTTTCAATCTTTCACTGCAGCCCTTAACAAAGAGCTGTAGTAAGTGACAGAATGGGTGGCAATAAATAAGTTATTCCTAAATATATAAAAAACTACAAGCATTGTATTTGGGACATATCATTCACTAAACCCTAAACCTCAACTGAATCTTGTAATGAATAATGTGGAAATAGAGCAAGTTGGGGAGACTAAACTTCTTGGAGTAACCCTGGATTGTAAATTGTAATGGTCAAAACATATTGATACAACAGTAGTTAAGATGGGGAGAAGTCTGTCCATAATAAAGCACTGCGCTACCTTCTTAACAGCACTATCAACAAGGCAGAACCTACAGGCCCTAATTTTGTCGCACCTGGACTACTGTCCGGTCAAAATTACAGTTGGCCCAGAACAGGGCAGCACGGCTGGCCCTTAAATGTACACGGCGAGCTAACATTAATAATATGCATGTCAATCTCTCCTGGCTTAAAGTTGAGGAGAGATTGACTTCATCACTACTTGTATTTGTAATAAGTATTGACATTTTGATTGCACTGAGCTGTCTGTTTAAACTACTAGCACACAGCTCAGACACCCATACATACCCCACAAGACATGTCCAGAACAGACTATGGGAGGCATGACTTCATGGAACTCTATTCCACACCAACTAACTCATGCAATCAGTAAAATCAAATTGAAAAAACAGATAACAATACACCTTATGGAACAGCAGGGATTGTGAAGAGACACACAGGCACAGACACACGCATACACACACACACGATAACATCCGCACTATACACACACGTACACATGGATTCTGTGTTGTAGGTATGTGGTAGTAGAGTAGTATCCTGAGGGTGTTGTGAAATCTGTTGTGGAATGTAATGCAATGTTTTTAATTGTATATAACTGCCTTAATTTCGTTGGACCCCAGGAAGAGTAGCTGCTGCCTTGTCAGCAGCTAATGGGCATCCATAGTAAATACAAACCTAACCCTTACGCTGACCTTAACCCAAAACCTAACCCTTACGCTGACCTTAACCCAAAACCTAACCCTTACGCTGACCTTAACCCAAAACCTAAACCTTACGCTGACCTTAACCCAAAACCTAACCCTTACGCTGACCTTACCCCAAAACCTAACCCTTACGCTGACCTTAACCCAAAACCTAACCCTTACGCTGACCTTAACCCAAAACCTAACCCTTACGCTGACCTTAACCCAAAACCTAACCCTTACGCTGACCTTAACCCAAAACCTAAACCTTATGCTGACCTTAACCCAAAACCTAACCCTTATGCTGACCTTAACCCAAAACCTAACCCTTATGCTGACCTTAACCCAAAACCTAACCCTTACGCTGACCTTAACCCAAAACCTAACCCTTACGCTGACCTTAACCCAAAACCTAACCCTTACGCTGACCTTAACCCAAAACCTAACCCTTACGCTGACCTTAACCCAAAACCTAAACCTTACGCTGACCTTAACCCAAAACCTAACCCTTATGCTGACCTTAACCCAAAACCTAACCCTTATGCTGACCTTAACCCAAAACCTAACCCTTACGCTGACCTTAACCCAAAACCTAAACCTTACGCTGACCTTAACCTAAACCTTACGCTGACCTTAACCCAAAACCTTAAACCTTACGCTGACCTTAACCCAAAACCTAAACCTTACGCTGACCTTAACCCAAAACCTAAACCTTACGCTGACCTTAACCTAAACCTTACGCTGACCTTACCCCAAAACCTAACTCTTACGCTGACCTTAACCCAAAACCTAAACCTTACGCTGACCTTAACCCAAAACCTAAACCTTACGCTGACCTTAACCCAAAACCTTAAACCTTACGCTGACCTTAACCCAAAACCTAAACCTTACGCTGACCTTAACCTAAACCTTACGCTGACCTTAACCCAAAACCTAAACCTTACGCTGACCTTAACCCAAAACCTAAACCTTACGCTGACCTTAACCCAAAACCTAACCCTTACGCTGACCTTAACCCAAAACCTAAACCTTACGCTGACCTTAACCCAAAACCTAAACCTTACGCTGACCTTAACCCAAAACATAAACCTTACGCTGACCTTAACCCAAAACCTAAACCTTACGCTGACCTTAACCTAAACCTTATGCTGACCTTAACCCAAAACCTTAAACCTTACGCTGACCTTAACCCAAAACCTAAACCTTACGCTGACCTTAACCCAAAACCTAAACCTTACGCGGACCTTAACCCAAAACCTAAACCTTACGCTGACCTTAACCCAAAACCTTAAACCTTACGCTGACCTTAACCCAAAACCTAACTCTTACGCTGACCTTAACCCAAAACCTAACTCTTACGCTGACCTTAACCCAAAACCTAAACCTTACGCTGACCTTAACCCAAAACCTAAACCTTACGCTGACCTTAACCCAAAACCTAAACCTTACGCTGACCTTAACCCAAAACCTTAAACCTTACGCTGACCTTAACCCAAAACCTAAACCTTATGCTGACCTTAACCCAAAACCTAAACCTTACGCTGACCTTAACCCAAAACCTTAAACCTTACGCTGACCTTAACCCAAAACCTAAACCTTACGCTGACCTTAACCCAAAACCTAAACCTTACGCTGACCTTAACCCAAAACCTAAACCTTACGCTGACCTTAACCCAAAACCTAACCCTTACGCTGACCTTAAACCCAAAACCTAACCCTTACGCTGACCTTAACCCAAAACCTAAACCTTACGCTGACCTTAACCCAAAACCTAACCCTTACGCTGACCTTAACCCAAAACCTAAACCTTAAACCTAAAATAACATTTAGACTTTTCAGGACATGCTGCACACACAAAACAAATATTACACAGCAAGGCTTTTGGTCCAGGAGGGGCTTCTCTGCTGTTACTAAGCAAAGCTTGATTTTGGAAGAAGTTAACCACTTAACTAGATAGCTAACTAGTTACTAAGTTAACAAGCCAAATGTATAACTGCAGAGCATTTAGCACATTTTAGACAGTTAACTTAATAGTTATAAGATATCTAGCTGGCAAACATTTAGTTGTGAATTCCATACTGTAGTTAGATCACCTGGTGCCTGCTGCACAACAGTGAGTGACTCACAAGGCTCCGATCTCTCTGTTGTTGTGCTTGTAAACAAACAACATGTGACTGGAGACTACCGGAAAGCTTCATAATGTAAAATAACGTGACAGGTGAAATGAAGAATGCAATCTGTTTTATCTCCCAATGTATTGCACAAGTTGACAGCAGGAATTTACTTAAAAAGTAGCTACCAGTATTCAAAGTTGAGGTGTGGCTCTCGGTCACATATTCTCTGACGTCAGATAGAACAATCTCTTCTTTAAGGCTGTTGTATCATAAGATCCAGTGGTTCTACCCTGGTCACATTTGACCTCAGCCTCAGGGGTCATGACCTAGTTATTTAGTAACCCACTCTCATCGGTTACACTTCCTGATTTTCTTTCATTGCGGATTCAATGTCAACTATCTACCTTATCCTCAACACACGTCTTCCATGCTCCTCTCCACCCTCCACCTCTCTATTCCTCTGTATCCCCAGTCAGTCGTGTGATGTGTGGTGTCCTTCATGTCCCTCTCTGCCTGCCCTACATCCATCCATCCTCTCACGCCATTGTGCTTCTCCTCTGTTTAATGTGGGATAGCGAGGAGCAGCAAGAGAGCAGCTCTGGGTTGCCGCTCCTTTGATAAAACATAACCCAGGGGTTAATCCAGCAGATTAAAGTCCATTTGAAAGCACTGAAATGAATATATAATAGTTAATGCTCTGATTCATTTGAAAGGGTGAATTAGACATCTCTAAAAGCCCAGCTTAAAGAGTGTCTTAAAGTCACATGCAAAGTTAATTGTTTTCCAGTGAATGTTCCACCATCTCCATGATAAAACCTGTAACAATATAGAGGAAAATTGAAGGTAGTATTGCGTTGATGATTCAACTTGGTGAGATGCCAAATTGCAACAGTAAAAATGTCATCCCCCACGATTGACACAGTGCAAGAGTTTCGTCCAAATTGGGCCACTGCTGTCTGAGATATCTCGTGTGACTAATGAACGAACGGATGGACGGAGTCAGATCCACAGTCCCCTTCTCGATTTCATCGTGGGGGGCAATTATGGCTTTGGAAGATGGATGTAATTGTGTTGAGATCCTCTGATCACTGGGGTTTGACCACAGGGCCATGCCCTTATAAGGCCAAATATATCACTACTGTACATACCCCATGCTGCTATAGCATGGGATATGTCAGTGGTACCTTTTAACCCCAAGAGGAGGGGATGGAGAGCTTCTGCTATTGGATGGGCTTATGTGATCAACTGTACTGCCCTATAGTCCTAGTTGTGCCCTACTATTCAGTTCTCACACCACCAAATTCACTGTTGAATGTACAGTACACTTCCTCTTCACTTGAACATGTCTGCCCTCTCTCTCTCCACTCTCTATCCTCCTATGTCATTAAGATATGTTAATGTATCTGGCTCTGGTGACCACCCCACTGTCATGCCAACTCCGCCATGACATGCAATATGTGTGCCAGAACACACCACTGACTCTGTGACTGCCGCGGCCTACGCCTGTGGTCAGTCGGCCAACTGCATGTAATCAGATAACCACACTACTACGCACGCATACACGCACGCACACACACACACTCACGCACGCACGCACGCACGCACGCACGCACGCACGCACGCACGCACGCGCGCACACACACACACACACACACGCTCAACACAACACAACAGGCACGTATGGTATTAATGACACACAACAACATACTCTGTCCTCATGACATGAAACACTTCAGTGGTAGCCGGCATGTATTTCTGATAGTGATTCATGTTGTTGGTATGTAATAAACTCAATGGACAAACTGAAAGTTATAAGGACAGAGAGGGAGACCCCTATAGCCCCCCTTCCTCCAAGACCATCTGCCTATTCTGGAGACCTCAACCTGAGAGATGAGGCAGAGAGGTAGAGAGGGGGACAGAGAGAGAAGCAGGGAGGAGAGGAGGACACTCCTCATGCCCTCCTGTGCCAGGCCAATCAGCCCACTGAGCCCGCTGGTCATGTGTCTGGGTGCCAGCAGCTTTATGCCCAGACAACTGGCAGAGATAGGGAAAGAGAGAGAGAGAGAGAGAGAGAGAAAGAGAGAGGGAGAGAGAGAGAGAGAGAGAGAGAGAGAGAGAGAGAGAGAGAGAGAGATAGAGAGAAAAAGAGGAGGAGGGGATGAGGAAGGAGAGATGCTGAGTGATGGAAGGATAACAGATTCTTGGACGGCGTGTGACTTGAGGTCCTGAAGGTGTGACATCAGCTTGAGCCTGACCCACGCCTGCCTTTCTAATACCTCTCCCACCATGGCTTCTGGCCTGGCTGCATGTACAGTTGAAGTCGGAAGTTTACATACACCTTAACCAAATACATTTAAACGTAGTTTTTCACAATTCCTGACATTTTATCCAAGTAAAAATTCCCTGTCTTAGGTCAGTTTGGATCACAACTTTATTTTAATAATGTGAAATGTCAGAATAATAGTAGAGAGAATGATTTCTTTCAGATTTTATTTCTTTCATCACATTCCCAGTGGGTCAGAAGTTTACATTCCCAGTGGGTCAGAAGTCTTGCTTCAATATATCCACATAATTCTCCTCCCACATGATGCCATCCATTTTGTGGTGCACCAGTCCCTCCTGCAGCAAAGCACCCCCACGACATGTTGTTACCACCCCCTTGCTTCACGGTTGGGATGGTGTTCTTCTGCTTGCAAGCATCCCCCTTTTTCCTCCAAACATAACGATGGTCATTATGGCCAAGCAGTTCTATTTTCGTTTCATCAGACCAGAGGACATTTCTCCAAAAAGTACGATCTTTGTCCCCATGTGCAGTTGCAAACCGTAGTCTGGCTTTTTTATGGCAGTTTTGGAGCAGCGGCTTCTTCCCTGCCGAGAGGCCTTTCAGGTTATGTCGATATAGGACTCGTTTTACTGTGGATATAGATACTTTTGTAGCTGTTTCCTCCAGCATCTTCACAAGGTCCTTTGCTGTTGTTCTGGGATTGATTTGCACTTTTCGCACCAAAGTACGTTCATCACTAGGAGACAGAACGTGTCTCCTTCCTGAGCGGTATGACGGCTGCATGGTCTCATGGTGTTTATACTTGCGTACTATTGTTTGTACAGATGAACGTGGTACCTTCAGGTGTTTGGAAATTGCTCCCAAGGATGAACCAGACTTGTGGAGGTCTACAATTATTTTTCTGAGATCTTGGCTGATTTCTTTTGATTTTCCCATGATGTCAAGCAAAGAGGCACTGAGTTTTAAGGTAGGCCTTGAAATACATCCACAGGTACATCTCCAATTGACTCAAATTATATCAATTAGCCTGTCAGAAGCTTCTAAATCCATGACATAATTTTCTGGAATTTTCCTAGCTGTTTAAAGCCACAGTCAACTTAGTGTATGTAAACTTCTGACCCACTGGAATTGTGATACAGTGAATTATAAGTGAAATAATCTGTAATGGTTGTGTCATGCTCAAAGTAGAAACTATAGTTTGTTGACAAGAAATGCGTGGAGTGGTTGAAAAACTAGTTTTAATGACTCCAACCTAACTGTATGTAAACTTCCGACTTCAACTGTAACTAGCTGTGCCAGCTAGCGAAAATGCTCACGTTGGCTAGCTAGGTAAACATTTGGCTATGGGCTAGCACTGGCATAATGGGATTATGGAGAGTGAATTAAATTGTTTCTTCGTCATCTTGTTAGGTAGTTATCTAGCTGTGACCATCTGGCTGGTATCAACAAGGACTTTCTACAAAATAGCAACATTAGCGCAGCTAGCTAGCTTGCTAGCTAACATTGGAATCGAGACCATAAGCAACACACGGATATGCATTACCAAAAAACGCTACTGCCACCTTCTGGTTTGGAGTATTTTATCAAGGCTGAGTGGCTGACGACTTCAAGGTCTTTGCTGTGTGAACACAAAAGAGACGCTGTTCAGAAGTGCTAAGTACTGTCGGCAGGTAATCGTTTGACAATCCTACTGGTGTGTCTGAGTTTTAACTCTCCCACCCTAGCACCTCTGTGTGTGTGTGTGTGTGTGTGTGTGTGTGTGTGTGTGTGTGTGTGTGTGTGTGTGCGTGTGCGTGTGCGTGTGTGAGAGAAAGAGAAAGAGATAGATATGTGCATGCCTACATGCCTGTGTGTGTCTCTGCGTCCTCTCTCATTCACCCTTCCCTCTATCAGCAGTGACAATGTAGTAGACAGAATATAGTGCTGAGGAATTGTTATTTGATAAGATATCCAATGGAGTGTGAGTCAGTGTAATACCATTACTCTCCCTATTGGTGAGGCAGAGTGGAAGTGCTATTATTGACCAGTATAGTTAGATTCTCTCCTCTCTCATTCCCTCTCTCATTCTCTCTTTTAATCTGAGCATCCATCTACAGCAGCAGCCCATCCACCCGCATGGCAGACATCGCTTCACACACACCCACAGCCAGAGAGAAGACGCAGCCACATTAAAGAGAGGCAGAGAGAAAAATGAACAGACAAAAATATCAAATTATCGCCTGCAATTAATTATCTGCAAGTAGAAAGACACAATAAAAGTGATAAAGGCCTCTTTATCTCCATCTTAATGGAGGAAAGATGGCAGCAGCATGTTATCACCTCCTTTGTATTCAATAGAAAACATTTCCTTTGCCATTGCATTGCAGAGTAAATGATGTGGGCTTATCGGATTAGGGATCTCTGGGTAATAAATACTGTTGTTTTATTTCCCTCCCCTCCTTAAACATGATTACTGTTTACAATTTGGCAATATTATTACAACACTCTATGGCAGCGCATATTTGCATAATGACTTGCTGTTTAAATCACTTGAATCTACTGGCTGAGGAAAGAGAGTGAAGAGAAATGCAGGCTTCTACTATTGGACCTTACTGTCCGTCCCCCTCTTTTTCTTTGGCTCCGATGTGCTCTCTCTCGCTCTATCTATCTCTCTCTATCTCTATCTCTCTCTCTCTATCTCTATCTCTCTCGCTCTCTCTCTCTCTAGCCCAGTCTATTTCTTTCTGCCTGACCCTCTCCTGGTCTCCCTAACTGTTTCCTATATATATATGTATAATATACAATATATACGTATAATATATATATATATATATATATATTAGCTTCTCCCCCCCCCCTCTCCACCCCTTCAGGCTGTACCAGTTCTATACTTAATATATGCTGTACAGTACATCGTAATATGAGGCCATCCCCTGGTCTGACACCACTGATTGTTTTCCCGTGAACTTATGTAAGTGTGTGTGTGTGTGTGTGGCATTCATTTTTCAGTCATAATGCCCTTTCTGGCTGCAGTGGTCTCCTCCACAGAGTTCCAGGGCATTTAATTCCTGCCTCCTGGTCATGTGAGCTGGCAACAGGCTGTGCATACACAACGCCCATTGGACTAATTAAAGTGTGTGTGAGGCAGCCTGGGTGCCCGTTCAGAGCAGACTAACTGATGGAGATTAGATCAGTATCTGGGTGTGGAACAAAGACCACTTCCTGCTCAACAGAGATATCAGTGTCCCAGCTCTACTGCCGAGCTGTCAGGGCTATACACACACTCTGGCCAGGCCAGCCGTGTGTGTGTGTGTGTGTGTGTGTGTGTGTGTGTGTGTGTGTGTGTGTGTGTGTGTGTGTGTGGGTGTGGGTGTGTGCGTGCGTGCGTGCGTGCGTGCGTGCGTGCGTGCGTAGGACATTTCTCGGGGACAGTAAACATTTTGAATAATTATCCCATCGAGAGACCAAGAAGAGGATGAAGGACAGAAAAGTTATTTCTTCAGACTTCACAAAGGTGGCTATTATAACCTTGACTGTTTCCCAGAGCCTTCTGTAGTCTTGTGGCTGTAAGCAGCTCCAGGCCATGTCTGTCTGTCTGTCTGGCCACCACACCACCAATCACTGACATCTTGGTGCTGAGCCACATGGCCACAGACTAATCACGTAACGAGTTGATAAGTTCCTCTCCGTTACCACAGACGACGGCCCAGCTCAGCAGACCCCGGTGGCATAGCTAACCAACAGACACAACAAACACAGACTCTACAATAACAACACTCCATCTCACTGGCTCGGTTTGACTTAAACACCTTTTTTCTCTTATCTGACCCAACTCTGACCCTATCATGATTACATAATAGAGTACATTACTACTTTGGCTCTCATACTCTCTCTATACAGTACTATCTACACATTTAATTTAAGTTTAGTCAGGCATCATTAGCTGATTAAGGCAGACAGTGGAAGGTGCAGTAGATTGTGTTTGAGGTTTTATTTGGTGATCTAAATTGATGATACAATTTACCCGGTGTCTCACCGTCTCCTCTGTGACATTTTTTTGAGGAAGATTAATCTAGAGAGAGTTGGACTGAAACACTGCAGAGTTCTCAGGCCTTAGGGGGTACTTTCTCTTCTCCACCGCTCATACCTCCTATATATCGACCTGTCTCATAATGATTTTCTTTTTCCTCAGTGCCAATCTCTCTCTCTATCTTTCTCTTTCTCTCACTCTCTGTCTCACCTCTCTCTCTCTCTCTCTCTCTCTCTCTCTCTCTCTCTCTCTCTCTCTCTCTCTCTCTCTCTCTCTGTCTGCCTTTCTCACTGGACCCAAAACACAATTAATAGTTGCTGCGGGAATATTGGATGACTAATGAAAAGACACATAGGTGCATTTGTGTTTGCTCATGGTTTTTGGCAGTGTGTGTTTGTGTGTAGGGTAGTGAGGTTAGCAGGTCTTTCCCCTCTTACTGTTGGGAGGTTTGTTCTCTTGGTTCTCTTATTGGCCATGAGGTAGCTGGGTCGTTCCACCAATTCGGTGGAAGTGTAACTAAAAAAGTTTGATTTCACCAAATTTTAACATTCTGTCACAAAGAGCAGATGTTCAACTTGATAAAAAAACTAATTTTGCCATCTCAAGGGGTTACATTTAAAAAAGGACTGTAGTACGTGGCTATTCGACAAAATGGTGAATAGCCAACTCTGCTATTTTGTTTGTTGTTTCGCATTGTTTGTAAATTATTTTGACTACCTCGTGATAAGCTGTAGTCCACACTATCTACCGAAAGAGTTCTCATCTATATTATTTGTAGCCATCTATTTATCACCACAAACCGATGCTGGCACCAAGACCACACCCAACGAGCTGTAAAAGGCCATAAGCATAATGCTCATCCAGAAGCGGTGCTCCTAGTGGCCAGGGACTTTAATGCAGGGAAACTTAAATCCGTTTTACCTCATTTCTACCAGCATGTCACATGTGCAACCAGAGGGAAAAAACTCTAGACCACCTTTAATCCACACACAGAGACGTGTACAAAGCTCTCCCTCGCTCTTCATTTAGCAAATCTGACCATAATTCTATTCTCCTGATTCCTGCTTACAAGTTAAAACTAAAGCAGGAAGTACCAGTGACTCGCGCAATACGTAAGTGGTCAGATGTTACGGATGCTACACTACAGAAATGTTGTACTAGCACAGACTGGAATAGGTTCCGGGATTCATCTAATGGCATTGAGGAGTAACCCCCGAGCTGTCAAGGTACAAATCTGTCGTTCTGCCCCTGAACAGGCAGTTAACCCACTGTTCCTAGGCCGTCATTGAAAATAAGAATTTGTTCTTAACTGACTTGCCTGGTTAAATAAAGGTAAAATAAAATAAAATACCAGACGAGCTAAATGCCTTTCATGTTCGCTTCGAGGCAAGCAACACTGAAGCATGCATGAGAGTTCCAGCTGTTCCGGATTACTGTGTGATCACACTCTCCATAGCGATGTGAGCAAGACCTTTAAACAGGTCAACATTCACAAAGCTGCGGGCCAGAAGGATTACCAGGACGTGTACTGAAAGCAGGTGTGGACCAACAGGTTACGAAAAAAAGAAAGTATGGGAACTGAAAAAATATCTGAACACTATGAAGTGGATATGAACACACACTTGCTCAATTACATGCTCGCGTACACATACGGACTTATACATATACATACACACCTGAAATCGCTCTCTTCTCTCACTCTCTCTTTCTGTCTTTTCTCGTCTCTTCTCTCCCTCTCTCACATCTCTATCTATTGTCGATAACTTCTTTATAATTTAACATGTTTCTTGTTTGTCTATCTTGTTTTATGTATTTGTCTACAAGTTTAAATATGTTTACAACAAGCAAGGGGAAGATATCAGAATAGTGGCATTGGGGAATAATAACATATTGTACAGAATACATTTGTACTGTAGTGAAGCTGTCTCTATAGATTCAGGTCTGGGGAACGGGCGGGCCAGTCCATAGCATCAATGCCTTCCTCTTGCAGGAACTGCTGACACACTCCAGCCACATGAGGTCTAGCATTGTCTTGCATTAGGAGGAACCCAGGGCCAACCGCACCAGCATATGGTCTCACAAGGGGTCTGAGGATCTCATCTCGGTACCTAATGGCAGTCAGGCTACCTCTGGTGAGCACATGGAGGGCTGTGTGGCCCCCCAAAGAAATGCCACCCCACACCATGACTGACCCACCGCCAAACCGATCATGCTGGAGGATGTTGCAGGCAGCAGAACGTTCTCCACGGCGTCTCCAGACTGTCACGTCTGTCACATGTGCTCAGTGTGAACCTGCTTTCATCTGTGAAGAGCACAGGGTGCCAGTGGCGAATTTCCCAATCTTGGTGTTCTCTGGCAAATGCCAAACGTCCTGCACGGTGTTGGGCTGTAAGCACAACCCCCACCTGTGGATGTCGGGCCCTCATACCACCCTCATGGAGTCTGTTTTTGACCGTTTGAGCAGACACATGCACATTTGTGGCCTGCTGGAGGTCATTTTGCAGAGCTCTGGCAGTGCTCTTCCTGCTCCTCCTTGCACAAAGGCAGAGGTAGCAGTCCTGCTGCTGGGTTGTTGCCCTCCTACGGCCTCCTCCACGTCTCCTGATGTACTGGCCTGTCTCCTGGTAGCGCCTCCATGCTCTGGACACTACCCTGACAGACACAGCAAACCTTCTTGCCACAGCTCGCTTTAATGTGCCATCCTGGATGAGCTGCACTACCTGAGCCACTTGTGTGGGTTGTAGACTCTGTCTCATGCTACCACTAGAGTGAAAGCACCGCCAGCATTCAAAAGTGACCAAAACATCAGCCAGGAAGCATAGGAACTGAGAAGTGGTCTGTGGTCCCCACCTGCAGAACCACTCCTTTATTGGGGGTGTCTTTCTAATTGCCTATAATTTCCACCTGTTGTCTATTCCATTTGCAAGTTCTCTTTCATGATCATGTGAAACGTCAATTTCTATGGAAATGCTGGGATGTGTTTTTCAATGATATTAAAGGTAATTATGATACAACTATAACAGTGATACGATATGGATTACAATTATCATCATGAATATTAAGGCTATACGCACTACATTTTACACACATAGACACTCAACCATGCAAATTGGAGGAGTTATTATTTATTTGGACATCACACATTATAGTCTTACTCTTATACAGACATCATACACACTCTCACTAAATCACATCCAATATCATACACATCAACCTACTCAGATTTACTACACACATAATATCTTGTCTCAATTTTGTGGCATTGGCTTACAGGCAAACAGGGAAGGAAATTCTAAATATCAGACCTTTGAAAGCTCTAATTTTGACCGTCATAATACCTCTGATGGCAGTAACTTTACAAGCACTAATTATGGTCAATTTAGACTGAGAATAGTATCTAGTTATGGTAAGGGGTGGAAATAAGTATAACCAGTTATAATTCTAATGGTTTAGCAGATTCTAAAAAAAGAAGATCAGTCTTTACGTGGATATTCTGTTTACAGGAAACTCACTCTACATCCTTAGATTAAGTTGTGTGGAAAATGGAATGGGGTGGTGAAATAATTTTCTGTCATGGACAAAGGAACTCAATAGGTGTGATGATATTAATTAACAACGATTTCGCTCTGAATGTGCAAATAGTCAGGAATGATTCACAAGGAAGGTGGATCTTTTTGAATATGAAAGTGGATGAAAAAGAGATTTGGCTTATTAATCTGTATGGTCCAAATCAGGATGATCCACACTTCTTCTAAAAATATTTATACCAATTTATTGAACTTATGCCACAAACGATCAAATCATTAAAGTGTTAGACTATATGGCAAACTATTATGGACATATTAGATATAGTGGAAATTTAGAGACTAAAAAACCCTGACCTAGTGAGATATACATGAAGGAGACTTAATCAAGCTAGTCGTCTTGACTACTTTCTTGTCTCTTTCTCTCTAAATCAAAGGTTCAAAAAGTTTTAATAGGAGACGGAATGCGATCGGATCATCATCTCAGCCTTCACATAACTCTTATAGATTTTCCACATGGACGGGGATATTGGAAATTTTATCAACGTTTACTGGAGGACAGCTTATTTTTTAACCTTTTGCGAGGGGGCAGTATTTTCATTTTTGGATAAAAAACGTTCCCGTTTTAAACGGGATAATTTGGCACGACAAGATGCTCGACTATGCATATAATTGACAGCTTTGGATAGAAAACACTCTGACGTTTCCAAAACTGCAAAGATATTGTCTGTGAGTGCAACAGAACTGATGTTACAGGCGAAACCCAGATAAAAATCCAATCAGGAAGTGGCGCATTTTTTGAAACCGCTTCATGCCAATGACTCCTTATATGGCTGTGAATGGGCTACGGATGAGCTTATGCTTTCTACGTATTACCCAAGGTGTCTACAGCATTGTGACGTCTTTTTACACATTTATGTTGAAGAATAGCCGTAAGGGACCACATTGAGCAAGTGGTCACATGATGGCTCCCGCAGAAAGTCTTGCGTAATGTACTGAGGTAGCCATTTTTCCAATCGCTTCTTATGAGAAACCAATTGTCCCGACAGATATATTATTGAATAGATATGTGAAAAACACCTTGAGGATTGATTCTAAATAACGTTTGCCATGTTTCTGTCGATATTATGGAGCTAATTTGGAAAAAAGTTTGGCGTTGTAGGGACCGCATTTTCCAGCTGATTTCTCAGCCAAACGTGAAGAACAAATGGGAGCTATTTCGCCTACAAAAATAATATTTTTGGAAAAAAGGAACATTTGCTATCTAACTGGGAGTCTCCTGAGTGAAAACATCCGAAGTTCTTCAAAGGTAAATGATTTAATTTGATTGCTTTTCTTATTTTCGTGAAAATGTTGCCTGCTGCCAGCAGAGCCTAGCATAGCATTATGCCATGATAAACTTACACAAATGCTTGTCTAGCGTTGGCTGTAAAGCATATTTTGAAAATCTGAGATGACAGTGTGATTAACAAAAGGCTAACCTGTGTCTCAATATATTTAATTTGTGATTTTCATGAATAGGAAGATTTTCTAGGAAGATTTATGTCGCTGCGTTATTGCTAATTAGTTTGAGGCGATGATTACGCTCCCGGATCCGGGTTTGAGAGTCACAAGAATTAACTAAGACAAAATAATTTATAACTTAATTTTTCCAGTATAATATAGATTCAGAAATTCCCCTTATTGTTTGGGATACCTTTAAATGTACCTTCAGAGGTCATTCAATTCAATATTCAATCATTCAATAATAATAATAATAATAATAATAATAATAAAAAAGCAGTTTCTGGATAAAGAGACAAGACTAACAAGGGAAATACATTAACTAATAGTACAGGTAGAGAGCAATAACGATACTACAGAGATACAAAAGTTAGAGGAAAAACTCAATTAACTTGAGTAACTTATTCAAGAACGATCTAATGTAATCTATCACAGAAATTAAACAAACTTGATGGAATATGTAGGAAAAATGCACAAAATTCTTCCTGAATCTCCAATACAGGAATGCTAACAAAAATAATTTGCAGAAATTCGTTACTGTAGATGGTGTCATCAATGATTCTCCAAATTATGTTTTAAAAGAGGAAATATTTTAGGCAGATGTTCTCTTTTCATCCTCTCTCACTGAATGAAGATTATGGTAAGGAATTCTTTCCAAATAGTGTAAAATTTGGAAAAATTAACAAATGTCCAGAAAGATCAGTGCGAAGGCCAAATTACAGAGGAATAACTTTTTAAGGCTATTAAATCCTTTTAGTCTGTAAAGAATCCCAGGGCTTGATGACATACCGGTAGAGGTATATCAAGCTTTTTTGATATACTAAAAGCTCCATTGTTAGATTGTTTTAATATAGAAATGGTAGTCTGTCAGGTACTCAGCAGGAAGGTCTGATTTCTCTATTATTAAAACAAAACCCAGATGCCAAATACAAAGATCTAGTCTATCTAAAAACCTGGAGGGCCCTTACACTTCAATATTGTGATGCAAATATACTAGCGAAATGCATAGCACTCAGAATTTAAAGGGTTTTACCAAGTATGGTTCATCCTGATCAGACAGGTTTTTTACATGGACAATTTTTTTACCTTTATATAACTAGGCAAGTCAGTTGAGAACAAATTCTTATTTTCAATGATGGCCGAGGAACAGTGGGTTAACTGCCTTGTTCAGGGTTAGAACGACAGAATTTTACCTCGTCACCTCAGGGATTCAATCTAGTCCAATGCTCCAACCACTAGGCTACCTGCCGCCCCGATACATTGGAGATAATATAGAACAACTACTAGAAATGATAGAACATCATGAAACATCTAAGAAGCCAGGCCTGGTATTTATAGCGGATTTTGAAAAGGAATTTGATAAAGTAAGACTGGATTTTTTTCATTTTTTTCCCTCGATAATTCTCTTATAAAATGGGCAAAATAATGTATAGCAACCCCAGGTGTAAAATAGTAAATAACGGCTACGTCTCAGAGAGTTTTGAATTGTCAAAAGGAGTTAAACAGGGTGTCCGCTGTCACCATATCTATTCGTTATGGCCATCAAAATGTTAGCTATTAAAATCAGATCCTATAACAACATTAGAGGATTAGAAATCCCAGGCTTAAAAGCAAAGGTGTCCATGTATGCCGATGACTCAAGTTTTATATTAGGTTCTCAAGCTAATTCCCGGCAATGTCCCACTGAAGATCTAGATAACTTTAAGTGTATGTATTACGCATTGGATCTTTAAAAAAATACAACTTTTACATTACCCTGTAGTTTACCTATTAAATGGACTGATGGTGAAGTAGACATATTTGGTATTCATATCACAAAATATTTAAATAAGCTCTCCACAATGAATTTCAATAGAAAACTTGTAAAAATAGACACCTGTCTATTCATGGAAAAATTGCCCTGATTAACTCCTTTGTCATATCTCAGTTTACTCACTTAGTTATGGCGCTGCCTACTCCTGATGATTCATTTTTCAAATCATATGAGCAAAAAATATTTAGCTTTATCTGGGTCTCTAAACCAGACAAAATAAAACGAGCCTATCTATATAATGAATATGAATTGAGTGGGTTGAGTTTATTAAATGTAAAAGAACTAAACCTCTCTCTAAAATCTTCACTCATTCTAAAGTTTTACTTGAACCCTAAATGGTTCTCAAGTAGATTACTAAGAAAAACTCATCCATTGTTTAAAAATGGCCTTTTGGCCTTTGTGCAGATTGCCTTGTCTCATTTTCGATTAATTGATAATGATACTTTTTTCAAAGTATCTATCTTTTTCAAACAAGCATTGCAGAGCTGGCTACAATTTCAATTTCATCCCCCTGACAAGATAGAAAGAATATTCCAACAAATATTATGGCTGAACTCAAATGTGCTGGTTGGTAAAATACCTGTATTTATGAGAAAGATGTTTGAAAAGGGTAATTTGTTCTTAAATTATATTGGAAATTGGAATGGTAGAGTTATGTCCTTCATGGAGTTATTATAATTGTACGGGAAGGTCTGCTCAATTGAAGAGTACAACCAATTGATTACAGCATTACCCCAAAAATGGAGGAGGTAAGTGGCAGTAGGAGGAGGTAGAGAACTGGTCTGTCTGACTAACATAAAGGATCAAAACTGGTGGAGGAATAAAAAATAGCATAAATAGGAAAGTATACCAGTTTAATTTGAGGACCAGAATGTTGCCAACTGTGCCATACAGATTGCAAAATAGTTGGGAAGAGATTTTTGATGTACCGATTCCATGGTACAGGTGTATGAGTTGATATATATAAAGTACGCAAATTTCAAGACTTCGTGCTTTTCAGCTAAAATTATTATATAGAATTCTTGCCACCAACAAAATGTTGAATATTTGGGGCATAAAATCATCGAAGCCCTGCAGATTTTGTTGTGAGGATACAGAATCAATAGACCATTTATTTTGGTATTGCCCTCAGGTAGCCTGTTTCTGGTCTCAGGTTCAGGAATGGATGAAAATGCATAGCATTGATCTAAAATTGACCCTAGAAATAGTACTGCTAGGAGATCTGGAGAGACCGGGTCAGTCAATTACTAATATACTAATCCTCTTTCTATTCTGGTTAGAGACAGTTTAAAATTCAATATTAGTGAATTTTCTTTACTTAAAATATCAGAGGTACACAAAATGCACTCATTTTGTTGAACGACCCGGCCATTATTGGTCTCAGACTGTCAACTCTGCTGTATTATTGTACATACTGTATATACAGTATCTACTGCTTGATTCTGCTGAATGATATTCTCTATTCATTTTGACGGTGGTGGTTCATGATATGTAAGTGCGTATATCATAGCTACAGTGTTACAGTATGCGCATCATACACAAGGGCATACAGATACTCCAACGCACAGAGTCTGAATCCTCCTTCTCGCCAATGCGTCATATGAAGTAGCTCAGTAGTACTGTATGTCCTTGTGTTAACCCTACTCTCTGCCCCTGCCTCCCCTCTATCCCTCTACTCAATCTGCTAGAGATTGTCCCAGCACTAAGCACACAGAGAGCTAACCCTGGTCACGAGAGGGACAGCGCCATCCTCCCAGCAGGCACTAGGGTGGGAAACGTGGGGTAAACAAATCTGTGGTGGTGGAACAGAAGGTGCAAGGCTATTATTCTCCTAAGCCTTGTCAGGGGGGTCCTGCAGGATTAGGCTAATCAGGACATCTCAGGCCCTGTTCTCCTCCTGTCCCGTATCCCTCCGCAGTCATCGTCATGGATATGTCTGTCACTCGCCCCCTTTCCACCTGTCCAGCTTTCCTCTGCTGACAGAAAGAAATAGGCAGTTTGTCAGTTAGTCTTTTTTATCATCTATACTCAGGCTTGCAAAATGGCCACCGTCAGGCTTTTCCTTGGCTCAGCATAAAAGTGCCATTGAGTTTTCTTTGTGAACCGGCGGTGTATATTTCCAGTGAAATGAGGATTGACCTTGACAGTTGGGCGAGGAAAAGCGGATGTTATTTAAATCCACATTGAGCTGTCTAGGAGGGTCAGCCGGTTCTAGAGAACAAGACAAATTCTACAGCCCTCTCTCTCTCTCACTGCCGGGATCGATTAGGCTGAGGTTAGTTAGGCACTGATATACAGTATGACCTGTGTGTCTCTGACACAATGCTTACTTCCCCTGTACCCTGGTGGTGTAATGTTGCGCCAGCCCCTCAGTGCCTATGAAACCTGCTTTAGCTATTTGATATCCTTTTTAATGTGAATGTAACTTTCTAGTCTTTATTCCAGTGACTTCACTTTGGCTTTGCTTCATGGCATACATTTAAGGGTCTACTCTGCTGCACCTTGGCAAGGGGAGGACAGAATGGTGAGAAAGGAGAAGAAATGAGAGTAGGAGTCTGGGAGCAAAGCCATGAAGCCAAAGAAGAATAAAGAGGTAGGGACTGTGGAACACAAAGAGGTAGAGTCTCCCTGTATACGTTATGGTGACGGTAGTGGTGTTGGTGGTCTATCTGTGTTCATTGACAGTGTGTGGGTCAAAATCCCTCTTGTGTTCCCTTTTACATGTAGATGAGCTGAGCCTCTCCAGCCCTGCATGGTAGGTCCTCTCTATTGAGTCCTTTATGCCTGGCTCTGAGGGGCTCTGAGGGGCCTGACTAACCCTCTGTAGAGCCCTCGTGCCTCCCTGCCCCCTGCTTTGTCTCCATGCTGGAGTGGATGCTGCCTGTCTGGCTCAGCACTGGGACCAGCTCCATAGTAATAAAGCTGCCGTGAAGGGATTGGCTAGGGGCTCTGTATGTCCAGTAGTGTACCTGATTGAAGGCGTGACTGGGAGATTTAAGGGCCTAGCTGGCTGGGCGGGTCATTTTCCACACGTTAATGCTTCTGGGTGTGATTGCTGTTGGCCCCCGTGGCTGGTTTGGCAGTAGTGTATGAGGGAGGGTTTGTTGGTTGATGCGTGAGAGGGTATTGATACAATAGTCATATTGTTGTAATCAAGGGTTATTTTGTGTTTTGATTCCCTGCTGGGGTGAGAGAATGCAATAGGATGAAGGCCACTGGTGTTACTCAATAATACATTTCCCCAATGCCCCTGCCTTCCTGCTCCTCCCGCCTGGTATGACACATCATACCTGCCCTCCAGTGTCTCCCTCCTAGATACAGGGTCAGGTAAATGTCTCTAGTTTAGAGACATGGGGGCAAAGCCATTCATCATTCCTTGAAAGCACCAAATCAACATTATTCTTGGACGACTAGGCTGCAGCTGGCTCTGCAGGGGGATGGGGGGGACTAGTGTAGGAGGGAGAGCTGGTTTAAAAATGCAGAGGAAGCAGACAGAGACCCTGGTTGGTTTCCCTGCCAAGCCCTGGGTTCTGTGTGTTCCGTTCTGCCTGCAGTCTAGCCACTGCTGTGCTGTGCTGATGTTGCCTGGTGTGTGTGTCTTCTAGGGCATGCTGGGAGCTGCAGTCAGGCTTGACTTTCCCTCTACAAAACGCTGATTACAATGACAGGCAATTTGTGTCCTAACCTCTGGGGTCACACATATATACAAACACGAGGACACTTTCTTAAAGGGGAACACACACATATATTGCCATGCCTCAAAGGGAAAAGTTAAATTGATATGTAGTTATAAAAATACACTCTATGATACCAAATAGGCCCAGATCTGAAGCTGAATAGTTTCCAGTGGCTTAAACCCTGCATATAAAACAGAGCCAAAGCGAACGCAGGTGATAGCAGGAGTTCCTAAGCATCCTCATAGTTGATATACAGAGGAATCATCTTTAATACAGGGACCTTCTCGCGCTCTCTAACACAGCTGTCAGAAGCCACTCCTCATTAAGATCCCTGACTTCATTGTCCTACAGAAATCATTGAAAAACTCCAAGCAGACAGGGAAAAAGGCAAATGTTGCTATAATGTAATTTGCAGGTGAACAATGGGCCTGGAACTATGTTCAATTCATAAAAGTGGCTTTAATGCAGTGAAACTTAATGAGGTAGTGAGCAACACGCAAGAATGCACTCACTCACACACACACACTGGTACGCACACACTCACTCACACACACACTGGTACGCACACATTCACTCACACACACACTGGTACGCACACACACACTCACTCACACACACACTGGTACACACACACACACACTCACACACACTCTTAATGAGGAAGGGAAGCAAGGCAATATTGAGTTAGGACAGTTTTTTTTTAGGTGAATATGAATAGCTAGTCTTGTGTTTGTATCTATTTCTAGATACAGCCATGCTCTGTATTAGCCAGTGGCTGCAAAACAAACCGTTTTGCCACAGTGTCTATTGTGTCTATAGCGTGTAGTGTTGCTCTGTGTGTATGGCTCTTCTGGTAAGGTAAAGTAAGGGTCTCCAGCTCCATGCACCTGTGGCTCAGCAATCAATAGCTCTAATAATCGATGACTAGGGCTGTGACGGTCATCGAATTTTGGATGACAGTAATTGGTCAGCCAAATGACCACGGTCACAATTATAACCATAAGAATAGCAAAAAGACACACATATTCTCCTCTCCTCTGCTCCTGACTGCATGTGCTGCTGCAGGGGGTGGCAACTGAAGACTAGTTTGCTACAACACCTCCATGTTATAGCAGAAACAGACTCAACCTCATGAATGCTCGGCCTACCCGTCTTCAGTGAGCTGTTCGTTTCATGCAATTTGTTGATTTCTTTCTACAGTCTTCATCGTTGACTGTCGGTTACACGGTTATATGGTAATAGTGCCAGCCATATCGATGGCTGTATTCATTTTGGCCTCTGTGCCTGCCGCCAGGGGTTTAATGAAGAGTATTGCTGGAGGCTTTCCCCCGTAGGTAGAGTCACAGTCTGATGGAGATTACATATCTTTTTGTTTCTCAAATGAGTCCAAATCAAAGTATGCGAAACGGAGCAGGGAGGGCATTACTCCGTTTATACATATTTTGAAGCATCGATGCCTGCTTCAACGGAAAGTTTAAGCACAGAAATATGTTGCAACCACATAACAAATTATGCAAAATCTATTGAACTCAATGGCACCCATTATTTGAGCTGAAGCAAAAGAAAATCAACTCCAACTTGGAAATTGAACATTGCCCATTCACGTCCCATATGTTGGCTAAATACAATATAGCTAGTTAGCAGCTAGTTACCCACGAATTTACCTTGCATACCATTCGCTTTAGGTCGTTTTTGCCTGTTAACCATCTGGTTAGCTAGATTATTACAATTGACATATAGCTAGCTGATAGCTATGAAGTAAAAGGTGTGCTTTGTGTATATCTTGTTTGGTCTCTATTATTGCCATTGTCCTGGCTGGGGAAGGTTCAGTGAACGGGGAGGTGCAGTTAGAGGGAGTGCGAGTGCTTCTCAAATGTAACGTGTTATGTGGTCTCCACACTCATGTCCTCACAAGAACGTAGTCAGGAGAACGTCCTCGGACAATGCACTCACAGCATGAGGGTGTGGAGCACCATAGTATGCATATTGAGAAACACCCCCTGTGTGGGTAATGTGTGTTGTATGTGTGAGTGGGTACTTGACATGTGCATATCATATTCAATGTATTATTTAAAACACTTTGGGATATGGAATGTCTACTATCTGTATCCCCAATACTCTTATAATGTCCTATTCTCGTAACCTAGCCAGTTACAATTCATGTTCTCCTGTTCTTATGAAGCATTTCCAGGTTCTGACCCTCGATGGGTCAAGTTAGACTATGGTGTGTCAGTTCTGGTCTACAGACAGACTGTCTGTTCCCAGGGCTCAGAGACCCAACAGACCATTGATGAAGTCAAATAGCTGATGAGGAGACATTACAGTGTCACTGACTGACTGATTGACTGACCAATCAATAGTGCCATTCAAGACCGAGGGATCCTTCTGACTCTGGCCTGGTGTCACACTGAAATAAGGTCAGGGAATACTACTACAGCCTCTAGTCAGGTAATACTACTACAGCCTCTCGTCAGGTAATACTACGACAGCCTCTAGTCAGGTAATACTACTACAGCCTCTAGTCAGGTAATACTACTACACCCTCTAGTCAGGTAATACTACTACAGCCTCTAGTCAGGTAATACTACTACAGCCTCTAGTCAGGTAATACTACTACAGCCTCTAGTCAGGTAATACTACGACAGCCTCTAGTCAGGTAATACTACTACAGCCTCTAGTCAGGTAATACTACTACAGCCTCTCGTCAGGTAATACTACTACAGCCTCTAGTCAGGTAATACTACGACCGCCTCTAGTCAGGTAATACTACTACAGACTCTAGTCAGGTAATACTACTACACCCTCTAGTCAGGTAATACTACTACAGCCTCTAGTCAGGTAATACTACTACAGCCTCTAGTCAGGTAATACTACTACAGCCTCTCGTCAGGTAATACTACTACAGCCTCTAGTCAGGTAATACTACGACCGCCTCTAGTCAGGTAATACTACTACAGCCTCTAGTCAGGTAATACTACTACACCCTCTAGTCAGGTAATACTACTACAGCCTCTAGTCAGGTAATACTACGACAGCCTCTAGTCAGGTAATACTACGACAACCTCTAGTCAGGTAATACTATGACAGCCTCTAGTCAGGTAATACTACTACAGCCTCTAATCAGGTAATACTACGACAGACTCTAGTCAGGTAATACTACTACAGCCTCTAGTCAGGTAATACTACTACAGCCTCTAATCAGGTAATACTACGACAGACTCTAGTCAGGTAATACTACTACATCCTCTATTCAGGTAATACTACTACAGCCTCTAGTCAGGTAATACTACTACAGCCTCTAGTCAGGTAATACTACGACAGCCTCTAGTCAGGTAATACTACGACAGCCTCTAGTCAGGTAATACTATGACAGCCTCTAGTCAGGTAATACTATGACAGCCTCTAGTCAGGTAATACTACTACAGCCTCTAGTCAGGTAATACTACTACAGCCTCTAGTCAGGTAATACTATGACAGACTCTAGTCAGGTAATACTACGACAGACTCTAGTCAGGTAATACTACGACAGCCTCTAGTCAGGTAATACTACTACAGCCTCTAGTCAGGTAATACTACTACAGCCTCTAGTCAGGTAATACTATGACAGTCTCTAGTCAGGTAATACTACTACAGACTCTAGTCAGGTAATACTATGACAGACTCTAGTCAGGTAATACTACTACAGCCACTTCTACTACGGTGGAGCTCAGTGCTGGCTTGGTTTGGCTAGGAGCCACTACTGTACTCTCTTTGCCGGCTATGCTTATTCCTGGCTCCATGGTGCCTGACTGCTGGAGGAAATGAGAGGTGACACATGTCAGCCATCCAGCTGCCTTCTCTCTGTTGAGCTGGCTTTAAATTTAAACATACAATCGCTATGTATGGATCGGCTATGGAAGGGAGTGTGTTTGTGTGCTCTGCTGTCTGACACTTGCTCCATTCCTATCACGACATGTGACAAAGCCGCGTCTGGGTTCTGGCCTTTTGATCCGGAGGTGCAAACACTGTCAACATGCTTTAGCGGTGTTGCTGGGCGTCTCTGTTTGTGTGTATGTGCTGAGTCACTTTGTATCTGTGTCATTGTGAGTGTGTGTGAAGTGCAATGCATTGACACAGGATGTTGACTGGATCAAATGATATTGTACTATTGGCAGAGCTATGTCAGTATCTCTGTTTTAAATGTATATTCTCTACTGAGAATTCTGTTATATATTCTCCCTTCTGGCTAAGTTCCCTGTGTCATAGACAAATAACTGCACTAGCCAGCTGAGAGAGGACCTTGTTATGGTATGAGATAGCGATAGGGGCGTGTGGTGGGATAGCGTTTGCTTTCATTGGACGAGCTTAAAACATGCAGAGTTTAAACCAAGATTTCATTGTTTTAAAAAATGTCAGGAGAGCAAAGAAACTCCATCAGTCTCCTAATAGTGCCGCTGACTTTTCCCAGCGTTGCATCACCTGTCTGATGTGCTCACTAAGCCTGGTGGCAGCCAGCCCTTCCCTTCTCCCTGGAAGCAAATGAAATCTCAACCCTACAGCCAGTTCGGATATTGGGTACTGCTGAGTAGTTCATATGCCATTATGATAAAATCAAGAAATGTCAAGTACTCTGCTGATGCATTTTGATATTTTCAGCTGTTTTTCTCCCTAGTTTTTTGGCACCAGTCCATAGAAGGATGGTTGACTTTTTCCAGCAGCAGCATCATGTTTGATCTGGTGACAGTCACAGTGAGGCAGCCTGGGTATTCACTCCTTAAAACGGCCCTGAAAAATAAATCCCTCGGTGGTGTATTGGAAACCTATTGCAGCAGCTGATTGGATTCCTTGCAGGCTCTCAATGTAGATTAAGGTTAAGCGATACTGTTGTGTTATTCTGCAGGGCCTCATGGGTTTGCTCCAGGCCTCATCTCCTCTGCTGCCAACCACAGAGCCTGGGTAATAATCTATTGTCTGGGGCAGCACTACCGCTACCACTACCCAATAACAGTTTAGCTTCAAACACACATCTGAGTGGAGAGGAGAGGAGAGGAGGAGAGGAGAGGAGAGGAGAGGAGAGGAGAGGAGAGGAGAGGAGAGCTGTTGCCAAGTCCATATTGATCACGGGTCACTGCAGGCTAAAAGGACCCGGCGCTCCAAGAAAGTCCCAGAAATGCATTAGAGCCTAAACAACTTCTCCCTTACCGCTCAGTTAGAGGGATAAACTGGAATGGGATGACATGTACCCGTCTGTATCCCCCCACAGTAAAATATCAACCCAT